>NW_026848313.1:600000-1029973 GCF_030435595.1 Desarmillaria tabescens
AATGTCCTCGGTTACCTGCCAGGGCAAGATGATTTGTCTAATCCAGGCTACAAGGCACGAAGTCGCACCAACTCGTATGCTGATCTACAACGGATGCGGCTGTCCCCTCTGCAACCTATGGCAGCACCCCCGAAATTCTACCAAAACGAGACGACAAGCCCTTCATCCCCGACGACAGAATTGGATGGAATACATTTCCGTAGGGGCCGTAGGAATCGCAAGTCCAGTCTATCAGATGGCGTTCCGGTCGAGCGCATTGCTTCTGTCGACCGTGGAGAAAGCTTCAATGAGGCAACAAGCCATCTGAACGATGAGATACGGCAGAGAAAGGAAGGTGGATCAGACCACCACGAGTGACTTGTCGCATCAGGGCCTAGCAGGTTAACTACTTCAATAAGTAGTACCTTCATATCTTTTTTTTTCAACGGATTTCGCCTTTCACTGTACAGTTTCATTTGATTCGTAGAATTCCATTCGAGAATACATCTCAACTTGTTTGTAGGTTTCTGGGACTTTGGGATTCCTTCAGTTGAAGTCGCAGTGGGTACATGCACACTCAGACGGTGAAGAGTACGCACACGACGAGGCATCGGCTAACTATAAATCTATCCCAGAATCCCAGAACATTTTCCTGCTCTTGAAATATCTTACTGTCCGAACACTCCAGCACCAATGATATTACAATCACCGCAATCCGTAACAGCATGAAATAGTTCCTCGTGCTAGTGGGACGGTCGTTGTATTGAATACAACTAGTGTCATTTGGTGGTTGGTCGCAGGCACTTTCCCGGACCCACATTAGCCGTCCGCGGTCTCGATGCTGATTCAATAGCAGTGGGAGAAGTGTTTTGTTACTCATCAATGCTCTACCTCACAAATAGACCACTGTCGTCAGAACCGTGTCTATGGTCGGAGGCCACTCTACAGGCGTCTTATTCTTCGGAGACAGTGCTGTCCATGTGCTGAAGGATTTGAAGAGTTGTTGTGTCTACCCGTATTGTCCGAGACTCACTGAAGACAAGGAAACTAATGAATGCGATGGAAGGGGGAATCGGGCTGGTGTATGGAAGATAGCAACGTCCAACAGAAAAGCTTGGTTCCTCGTGGAGTCCATAGATATCTCAGCGCTTAATATTTACCCGACATGCCACTCAGGCGCAATAGGATGGGGTGCCCGGTCCAGAAAGTGGCGTCTATCATTTTGCGTCATGCCTGGCACTTTCGGGTATGAAGGACATCCTGTTCGAAGCAATCAGGGAATGGTTTCGCAAAATCGCCTTCGCCGGACACAGCAAGAATCTGAATGGTGCGGGGACCTTTGAGATATTCAACGAGGCGTTTGAGGGTGTGAAGAGCGAAAAGGACACGGCACTCTGACTGTAGCGAATGGATGGATGAAGCTTGAAGCGTCTATTTTCATCTCACTTCGGTCCAGGTTCACACCACTCAGAATCTAGAGCACCACGGAGACCCTTGGCGGACAAGCTTTCAAGGCCCCACTGATCTTCCCTAGGGTCAGCCTCGTCAGAGATTTTCCTTACTTCGGAAATATGCCCAATCAGCTTGTTTTGAGGTACACAAACACCGTCCCTCGTGCACGAATCGATCCAGAAGCACCGTCCGCATACCGATCCTCGCATTAAATTCGTCTTTACAAGACATGTCAGTGTGGAGCCTCGAGTCCTAAACAGTGAATGAACCAGAAAAACTGTCATCGCAGTGCGAATTTCTTGTCTGGGCATCAGATGATGTAGATCTAGATACACATGCGCAGATTTAGTGTGTTCACAGCGAAGGAGTCATTAGACTCGAACACAAAAAAGGTACCATCCATGTGGTCCTGATTAGTTAGCAGACGACGGAAACAAAAGTGTTCTAGAGGCTGCTATAGATCCCGTTTCTTTCCTGCCGTCAGGACTTCTACACCGGTCTCAGTGATTCTATCGAAAACTTTAGTTTATGGTGTGAACAACGCGATCTAGAACATACAAGAGGGTATCCTCGAACTGTGCGCTCTTCTTCCCATCCACGGTCGTAGCCGTCCAGTTGTCAGGCCAATGAACATCACCCCAGTTGTGGCCCAAGTTGATCATCTAGGGAGAATATCAGACTCCATCGATTTGAGGACAGGATAGACTGACGGGTTCTATTGTAAAAACCTATTCAACCCATTTACTGGTGTTCCATACCCAGGAAAAATTTGGAATACATACCATGCCTGCCTTCATAGTTCCGACGGCTTTGTTCTTGGCATAGTGCGGTATATTTGGAGAACAGTGGAAAAGGTCATTGATTCCGTGACCCGTGTAGGATCGTACCACCGCACAACCATTGGAACGCGCTATGGGTTCTCTGAGAGCGAGCTGTCAGAAAAAACAAGATTTACAGACCCCGGAAACACTTACATAGTTTTTCCCAAGTCACGGAACAAAGCACCTGGTTTGCAGAGCTTGATGGCTTCATCTAAGCATTCGCGAGTGGTGCGGATGAGCTTCTTAGCGTCGTCATCTATTTCACCTACTGCGTATGTTTCATTCAGATCTCCGTGATAGCCTGGAACCCGAGATAAATGCACTGAGGAGAAGGAAGATAAATTTACTCGCCATCATAGTACAGGGTGACATCTGTAAACACCGTGAGCAATTATCGCCAAACTGATGAGATGAATGAACACACCAATATTTATGATATCGCCGTTCTTCAGTTTCCGTCTGTCGGGAATCCCATGGCAGATGACCTCGTTAATGGATCTATTACACCCGACATGCTATAGCACCAATTACTGATGATCGATGGAGTAACTTACGTGCAGACGGACTTTGGAAAGTTACGGTAATTCAGAGGTGATGGATACGCGTTGCGCTCGATGCAGGCGTTGTGGACGATTTCGTCTAGCTCATCTGTCGTAACACCGGGTTTGACGTGCGAAGCCGCGATATCCAGTACCTCACGAGCCAGCTGACTTGAATTTGTTTCAGTAGTTAACCAGGAAAGGACGAAAGCATACCCTGCAGACTGTTCTCATCTTATCTTGCTCCTCCTTGGAGAGTATTCTCGGAGGTTGGCCGGCAGCCCTAGCTTCGGCCATAGGTCTTCCTATACGGCAGAAGACACAGATGAGCTTACAGAGTCGTTTTCATTTGACGAAAAAAAACCATGACCCTACCGTCATCAGCGTACTCTGGTCGGGGGATGTGGTCCGGGACCTTTCTTTTTGGAGAGAGCGGATACATAGGGCGCATAGAACCAGTGTATTCATAGTTGGGAAACGGGTTGTACGAACCATCTGGGGCACGATGGATCGATAAAACATGAACGACGAAACACAGCAACGCACCTTCTATGGCATCGCCAGCCGCGTCCTTTGCGGCAGCAAGGGTATGAATGATTTTGTGAGTTTTCTAGGCAGCGACGAGTCAATTGGTGGGTCCAGACGCTGCATCGAGCGAGCACTTGCCCCTGGGATAACATAAGGATGGTTGCCAGGATAAATTACGGACAGCGCTCACATCCAGCCTTGAAGCATTCCTGGCCGCAGAAGTAGGAGCCGCGAATGCCTAGCCTGGGCGACGTGAGACTCTGGTAGCTGGCCGCATGGGTCGCTTACTTGTTGCAGGTCGGACATTCCAGCTTGGAAGGGGGGTTGCCGTTGGGACATGTGGTGCTCTGGCAGAGGATTACTGGCTGGGACATGGCCGCGAGAGCAACGAGTCATGTCTGGACCGAAATGGCAGGAGCAAAAAAAACAAAAAAATTATTATCACAAGTCCGAACGGATCCAGTTCAGTCTCCATCCTCAATTTCATCTCGCAAAGACTTGAAGCTTGATTCTGCCTAAACTTGTAATTTATTGTAAATAACCGGAGGCTACCATATTACTCGACGAGTACCGCTACGGAAAACAAAGCTGGATAATACATACTGTGAAGCGAATGGGCGTATTAGATACTGGAAATAGATCAAAGTGCAGTGAAAATTTAAGTTATGTGCGTGAAGTGAAGCCAGTCGGTAAATATAACGGATCTAAGTAAGTAGCAAGTTGTGATGCAAGATTGGAAAGCAATATATGACAGCGACGATGCAAGAGAAAATTAAGCGCGGTGGAGCATACAATTAGTGTACGGGTGATATTGGTGTTATTATGGGAGCAATTGTCGATTACGGCGTCAAGAAACTGAGGCGAAGAAGGGTAAGGGTAATGGTTTTCATTGTCGTATGACCTGGAGCGAATACGAAAGTGCGGTGTCGCTGCAAGCACGACGGAGATCTCTGAAGCGGTCGATGCCGACGACTCTGACCAGCTGGCGCTCGTTCTTGATGACCCACGAGTCAGGAGGCAGACCACGGGTTGTCCTGTAGATGCCCTGACCCGGCATATGCTCCTCGAAGACGAGAGTGATCATTCCCGGTAGGAGACACTGCAAGAGGTAGAGGATATCGGCAATGGGAGGACAGATCTTGCGAACGGACTCGAAGATGTCACTGTGGAAGACCATCTGCCACTGGACGCGTCGGTCGGGTGAGAAGAAGGAGCTGGCATGGACAGGGAGCTGGAGCTTGAGCGGGGGGCCAGCAGGGTGGCCGGTAGTCGAGCTCCAAATGGAGGCGTTCTCGAGGGTAAAGAGCATACGACTAGTCCCGCTGTACCTCTCGCCACTTGAACTCAGCCACCAGCTGCTGCTTCAGATGCTCGAACCAGGGCTGGGCACGCGCATAGGTCGCCCCCAAGGCATCCGCCGTCGTGAGCGACATACGAGTCCGTCTCGCCCAATCATCCATGTTCTTGACATCAGGTGAGAAAACGACTTCGGCAGGCTTCGGCGACATATTCAGTAGTTACGCGACGAATTGGAAGGCTGGAACAAAATATCTGCTCTGCAAGGCAACGATGAAGATTATAACGCGTCTGCAAAGCATGTCAGCGATGCCGCCGCAGGTCCAAGGGTTCCAACGTTCAGATCGAACGTTCACGCACGAGTTAGAACAAGGACCTGGCGATACACAGGCGGCAGACGATAAAATAGGTGCCAGCAAGGCAAGCAGGATGAAGAAATGGCAAATTATGTGAAGAAGAACGACAACGACGACGATGAGAGGCCGACACTGTCAGTGTGAGGAATGGAAACAGGAGGACGGCATAATTTCCCGGGGGGGTTATATAGGGCGCAGCAAAGCGGGAAAGAAAAAAAAACAATATTTATCCACTAGCATTTTCTTCACCGTTACACGTGTATTTTGCACCGATGTCGTCTTCCCTTTTCTGGACGATCGGGTTGCTATTCAGTTTTTCTCACATCGGCTTTCCCTTTCTGCGCCAGTTCCTGGTCCAACTTACGGCAGATTAGGCTCGATTCTTCTTGATTGCATCCAAATCCAGTTCCGTAATTGGCGCTCGGAAGCGCATTCGCTAATTCTGCCCGCATTCATGCCTGCCATTGAACCTATCATAATTCGCTGACATGGCCCTTGTCTCTCGGATTGTCCATATCCGTTTGGAGAGTCTTTATACTCTGGACGTAGCTGGGCGCACCGCCCAATAGATACAATACTTTTTCCCCAGCAACTAATTTGCTCGGAGGCAGATCTGGCCCGATTTCGCGTACCGTTACCTTGCCAACCACATTACTGTTTGAAACCTATTGAGCGGGGAATGTCCATCCGAGGCACAAGGGTCAGGCCGCTCAGGAAGCGCTGTACTATATTATTTTACGCCCTAACGTGTTGGCATTCTGCTCAAGGGATGCAGATTTAAATGGGATGTCGGGCGCCGAGCAAGAATATATTCATTCATTGCATCGCCACAATATACCGTTGCCGGTCTCTCAAATGCCCAGATTCGCCCGTAAGGTTTCCAGATGAACAGCGCGCCCGGACAGTCCTAGAGCGTGAGGCGAGGGTCGCGGAAATAGCAGTGGCGTATCACGTGATCCGTGTGACTCTGACATTCCTTCAAAGTGCTCTCAAGACACTTGCACGTCCAGCTCGATGCCGTCTCCTCTGTGGCCTGTAGGCCAACCTTTTGACATATGTAGTGCTTTCAATCGTCTGTTACAGGATGAACAAGTGGGTCTTTTTACCTTCTTCAGTCGAAGCCCGAGGCTCACTTACGCTACCATGTCAAGGTGTCAACCCCCCTTGCTGCGATCCTTGCTCTCGCGGAATTAATGGAAAATTCTTCTGGTGCGTACTCAAGGGGCCTTTAAGGTATAACCATTCTCAATTTCGATATCTCAGCGGGGACTATGTTTGAATTGGTGAAAGAACTCAAAGCCGGTGCCGAGAATCTCAAGAAACAATCGTCAAATTACATCAGCTTGAATGCGGGTTGCGAGCTGTTCATTGAGTTTGTCACTCTCTTCCCCCATGACGCGTCCGTAAGTGTTCGCTTTCCGATTCTTCTGTTCCGTTCTTACATACCTCGGGCGTTTATACAGAGTTTCTCAGAGCTCAAGACCGAACTGATACGACAAGGGCATCAGTACGTCACTCAGGCGCTTACTTATCGCGCAAAGATTGCAGAGCTTGCCTTCGACTTTATAAAGGATGATTCGGTGGTCAGTCCTTTTCCTATCAGGAACATTCTTTTGTGATGACACTTCCCTTGACAAGATACTCACACATTCGTATTCGAGAGTCGTGATGCAAACACTGTTATGGGCTCACAAACGGAAGCGAATATCAGGTAAAATGGCCCATCAAAAATACGGTCCATCATCAGCTCATATTTAGCATAGTCTTCGTTACAGAGGCAAGACCCCGTGGCCTAGGGTGCGTTGATGCTTTCTCCGGCTTTTTGCTAACGTCTTCTCATTAATACTCAGCATTAAGACCGCAGAAAAATTAACGGCTGCCGGAATTCCTACGACCGTGATTCTTGATTCTGCAGTTGCGTACTGCATGGATATGGTCGATTTTGTTCTCGTTGGTTCCGAAGCTGTGGTCGAGAGTGGCGGACTC
Source organism: Desarmillaria tabescens (assembly GCF_030435595.1). Taxonomy (NCBI): domain Eukaryota; kingdom Fungi; phylum Basidiomycota; class Agaricomycetes; order Agaricales; family Physalacriaceae; genus Desarmillaria; species Desarmillaria tabescens. The sequence goes on from NW_026848313.1 coordinate 606,958, forward strand.
ATTAATGCTGTCGGCAGCAACCAGATAGCAATCATTGCAAAAGCTGCGAATAAACCCTTTTACGCTCTCGCAGAAAGGTACCATGTGACGATCGACAAACCTCTTTTTGTTATGCTTCTGACATCCTTTACACAGCTACAAGTTCCATCGGCTATTCCCATTGTCGCAATATGATCTGCCAAGTCATACTCCGGACCTACTTTCCTTCTCTCTACCTAAAGGACGGCACCTTCGCAACTCTTCCGTTAATCCGTCTCCGAAATCGTCTTTTGTCTCCGGCGGATCAACTTGGGTGTCATCAGCCCTCGAAGATGTGAACACCTCGGATTCTGCCGCAAAGATCAAGATCAGTGAAGAACAAATCGCCCGGAATAATCCAAGTGTAGACTACACCAGGTCCGTCGCCTAGTCTTCCGTTGTTTTTTTCCCTTTGTTCATTGAAGCTCTTACCTAGACCCGATCTCATCTCTTTGGTGTTCTCGGATGTAGGCAGCTTGACTCCGGAGGGAGTCAGTCAGTACCTTGTTGGGATGTTCGCAGGATGATCGGGTATATTTCAATTCCTTAACTGCATTCTAAAGCCTCCGCCGTTCTGGACTCTGCGTGAGCGAACGATTGTCTTCTGAATGCGGGACACTAGTAGGTGCCGTACTTGTCTTCGGAACAGATCACGAGTGCAAATTCGAAGTGATGCAAGTAGCATTGGGGGTGGTCCCTTGGCCCCTTGGGTATTAGCCGTCGATCAGACGAAATCGGCGATTGACGAAAAACAAACAACACTTGGGGTAAAGAATTTCAGTATCGGATTGTTAGATAACGAAGTCAACGTCGGGTACCTGTTTCGTTCTGTTCCGACACGCGGAATCCATAAGAACTTATGAATGCGTGGACCGTCATCATGTATTAACTTTTTAGCAGGGTGAAACTGATGTCACCACTTGCGAAGACGAAGGGTAGCATGAAGCACGTAGCCGATGGTAGGACGGATCTCGACTGCCTAGGTGCGGTTCTTTTTGGTGAACTCTCAAGTTCTTGATTTCCAGCGGGCCGAGCCTGAAGGTCTGATCAAAGACCAATCAGTAGGATTTTTTTTACTTTTAGGTGCGTCTGAAGGCTATATAAGTTCTACCGTCCAGACCTTTGCTTTGAATCAAAGCCTCGCCTTCATTTTTTACGTCCTTTTAACGAGCTGCATTGCAACGAACATGTGTAGATGGAGGCAGTCAGTTCGGACTGTTTTCTATGCTAGTTGTATCCCCTCACGCTTTGCTACAGAGTTCAAAATACGTACAGCCAATGTGGTCATGTTGTACGCTTAGTAGGTTTCAGCGCCAATCACGCCTGTAATTCATTCTTATGTCTTTTGATGTAGCCCGACGAAATGGTCCCTCCCATCATAGAGAATATTGTCATCATTACTTAAATTTTTATATTTAGATTTATTGCGACGACCGATTTTGCAAGTTTTCCGCGGCTCATCCTTCGAATTGCGGTCCCAACTGTTCAAAGACCTGTTGGCAACGGTAAGTTTTTTATACTTCTTCGAGGTTCTACGCCACGCTGAGACTCAGTTATTTCAGACGACAATTTCCTGAACAGTATAGTGAGCTGTATTTGAAAGATTAGCCTCGGCCGAAGATTGACATGTGCGGTAGATCCTTTAATTAACAGCAGTTGCCCGAGTTGCAAGGCAGCCGCTAGTAGTGGCAGACGATACTGAAATACGGACGGCGGACGGGGTGATGATTCACGAATACCCAGGACTCTGTACGGTGAAAAGAATGCCAAATGAACGCGTGGAGACTCCGTTATTTAGAGTGGGGTATATAATGTTAACACCGACGAACCAATTACCACTCACAAGGGTTACTATAAAATTCGATGACATATTCTGTATTGCGACCGAGATGAAACACGAGTGATGACTGATGGAGCGGAACAACTTCATTTGGAAAAACGTTTTGTTGTGTAAAGCTTGAAGTTTGAAGGGTAAAAAGTTACCTATCTTCCGGTTAGCTCCCTACTTGGCAAGAGACATATTGACACGCTTCTGATACCAAGATAGTGAGGAAACTAGTGTATATTTGGACAAAGCACCTCGTTGTTGGCAAGAGAATAAATAACGTGGCAGCTGAGAAGGAAGAAGAAGCTGGAATGAACGAGTCCCAGATTCATGGTCGCTGTCGACTCTTGAAGAAGACATAGCATGATCTTGGAAATGCCCTGCAAGTGCAAGTGTCACATTCTGTGTCACAGGTTGAAATTTGAATTACGTTCTCTTCCACGGTCCAGCATGTCAAAGGACACACAAGCAAGCCAAGCATCCGAGGAGACCCTTGCAAATCCACCCAAGTCCCAATGGCTCTTCCACCTCGAGGCTTTGCAGTCGACTCCATCCACTGGTTCTCTAGAAAAGCAGCTATACGACAGGGCAAGGGGGGTCGAGTTCCTTTACCGTCTCGGGTCCTCGCTGCAATTGTCAGCGCTATTCCTAAACTTCGATGCCGTTCTGACCAGGTCACAGGCCAGCACCGGCTATGTTCACTGCCGCAACATGGTTCCACAGGTTCTACATGCGGTACTCCATGGATGATTATCATCGACAAGTACACTCGTTTAATTACTTGCGTTGCTTGATGTGGACGGGGATCTAGGACGTCGCTGCTTCTTGTATATTTTTGGCTACCAAAACGGAGGAATGCGGTCGAAAGCTTCGTGATGTTGCCCGCGTTTGTCAGTCCAAAGTAAGTGGGAAAGACGTGGGTGAAATTCCCGATAATAGCAAGGTTGGTGACGTCTCGGTTGTTTTCCTGCTTAGTATTAACTAGGTTTACAGGAAGTCGAGAACTGCCAGACGGCAATCCTATTGACAGAGGAAGTGCTGTTGGAAGCTCTCTGTTTTGACTTTGTGGTCGAAAGTCCCCACGCTGAATTAGTAGACTTATTCAACTCTTATGATCCAGATATCCTAACACAAGAATATGCATGGACTATTGCCCACGACTCGTATGTATTATTTCCGCAGCTATTCCGACTCCATTTAATTGGCATTTATTAGGTACCGGACCCCACTCTGTCTATTATATCCCCCTCGTATCATTGCCGCCGCATGTTTTATTCTTGCTCAGCGTGTGGTGGACGGCCCAAACTCTCCTTCCTTGGATTTGCGCATATCCTCTACCCCACCATCAGCATCTCTTCCCACACCCCCCTCCAATAAGCCTCCATCGCCGGACCGGTCCAGATTTGCTTTGGAATATTTTGCTTTTAATGAAGAGGAACTTGCTTCCCTTGCTGGTTTGGGTTTCGCTTTCAAACATTGCTTATCGGCTGAGGTGGTTATTAGATACCCTACGCATCCTGATTGAATTCTACTCCGTTCAAGACAAAACCATGCATCCGCACCTCTCAACTATAGCCACCGTGAGTACAATGTGGTGTCAGGCAGCCTATTCTAACTATCTAGGAAGATTTCTGCCCCAACGATTACCCCGCCGCGGGCTAATTTGTATGGTTCCTTCTCCCGATTGTCCGGGACCACTCCCGCGGAATCTTCTCGCCTGGACATTGGTCTAGGACGAACCCCAAATTCATCTCATGGAGGACAAACCCCCGAAGTCAATGGTAATTCTCAGACGCCCAATGGCAAGCCAGTCGATTCTAGCTCGTAAAACGGGGTCACATTAGGCACCCGCGATGGACCCTGGCGGACCTACAGCCTGTCAATTTGTTACCACCACACCCAACCTTAAATCTTGTCCTCGGGAGATTTTCTGGGCCTTGCTTAGTAGCTTTCATTTGGCCTCATGTGCTTTGTGTATATTACTAGAAAAATTAAATTGGACACGAAGACGCTCTAGTTCTTGTAAATAATTTCACTCGACTGCGGACGCCACGTTTCAAGATTTGGAGATAAGCGAGACTCCCTGAACCACTTTTGGCCAACGATCGAGATCGTCAATCTTAATTATCAAACGGAAGCAAAATGCGGAAGACGCGTTATGGACAGATATATTACACTAAAAGGTACAGGATGTGTTTAATAGTAGAATATTCCAGGTTGAGATTCAGTGGAAATATGTTGGAATGAAACAGCCTCTGTCTGGTGCTGCGTTAGGTGGTTCGGCACTTCACTCATGACTTCAGGTAGATTGGCCATCCAGTTGTGAATATTACTACTGACCGCGGTCGGTTCAGGCTTATTGATCGGGGACATCATGTCAAATACGCCTGCATCAGACACGAGTGATACGTTGTCGAGTACAACACCTGCCGATGCAGCGTAATCTATGATTTTCAAGTCAGACGTCACTTTGGGGACAAATGATGAGGAAATACAGACCTGAACTTTTACCGGTCCAATTGGATTCGGATTGATAATACTCTATAGGGTCATCACTCGGCTCAATAATAATTGGAGGTAAGCCGACAGGTTCTGGAAGCTACAGAAGATTTCAGTTCGAATGAAAGATGACTTCTGGAATGTTACACACCTTGGGGAGGACAAACGTCCTTGATATTCTCATGGCAGCAGCAATCCAGAATGTTAAACACTCGGCAATACTTGGGTCGGTCGAGTCGAAGTCATATATTGGACTGAAAAAGACTCCTGTCCATCCTGAAAATAATAACTTTTAAATGCGGCAATGACGACGAAAAACTCCAGTGCTCACTCTGAGAGAACGTCCCAAACACCCATTGATCGTAGGTAGTCAAGACGAAGAACTGAGACTCGTTTGTCACACACACGTCCCACAGCTACATATCGAATTAGGGACGTCTGCTTTATCAATATGGAGACACTAATACACACCTTTCCCCATACACGGTGCTTACTCTCTAGATAGCCCGGCGTATCGCTCCGATAAGGAGGGAACTTTAATTCATGTCAGGAGGACATCAATCGAAAGCCTTCGAAACATTCATACCGTCCGACATTCAACGAATTCCTTCAAATCGGCAGGCGACATTATCCATGGTGGTTGAAAGGCGATCACCACAGACTTCCTCGTCATCATTTCGAGGGCATCTGGATCGAGCGAATGTCTCGTCTTCGAGGCCTCGAGCTGGGGTGAGGTCCATAGAAAGTACTGGAAGAGTTCCTTATCACGATCTTGTTTAAGTTTAAAATGCCATGTTTTTGTTTGAATCGGGAAAGTAAGGTGAAGCAGGCGTTGAGTGGTCGTCAAAGGGAAAGTGTCTACCGAGTGAGTGAGAATTATACGGGTAGATGTTCTCCGCATGCTTACGGACCTAGCCAGCCAGCAAATCTATTGGAAATGAGCCTCGGAAGTTAAACACATGATGCCCAGAGTGCTCACCTGTGGATATCAACAGCTGCAGTATGCCATATATCCGCGATGGCAAAATTGTATGCCGCTGGACACGGCAGAGTTAGGTTCTCGCCGGTCTCCTCATCCAAGTCATTCATTTTGAGGGGCTTGTCTGGAAAAACGCGTTGCGTCCCTGCGACAAAATGAATTCATAAATGAATTCACTTTTTTTGATAGAAATACGTACATTGCGTTATCGTAGGTCCTATGTTCATAAATGTTTCACAATCTATCATATTTAACCGTCTGTACTTTTCAGGTCGAATGTGAAGGCGGTTCATGTGAGTCTTGTGTCCGGGAAGAGGTATCTGTGGGGCATCTGCAACGTAAGGCATTTCCGGGAGTTGACATTTTGCAGTATACTGCCGGATGTTGTCTGTACCGCGTAAGACAGTAGGACCGAAGAAAAGCATGATGAAAGGTCGTTACTGGGACAAGCAATAGTCTGGAGGGATTTTATAATGCCTCAGCAAAAAACAAGACATCAGTAGCCAGGATACTGGTCGTCTTCGAGGACAAACGAGGCACGAGTTAGAACAAGGCGCTCTGAATACAAGGTATCGAGGTGCGAACAATGTTACCCATAAATGGAGAAGTAATTACCATATGCAGTTCATGCGACGCCACCAGTTGCATATAGACAAACGCTGGATCATGCTCGACAGCGTCAGCCCAGAACGTGTACAGCGATGCTTGCTTCGCAGGCGACATCTGATGTCAGAAATAAAAAAGTGCACACCACAAGAAGCCTCATGTTGCGGCATTAGTAATGGCCTTTACAAATAATTTGGCAAGTGGCCTCATTGGAGCGTGAACGCCTCAACCTGCTGAATTGCTCGTAGGTTAATAAACATGAGATCACGGAACAATATAGTAAGCATAGATCATTGTCCAAGTCGCCCAAAGATATTTCTGCAGTCCGAACACTTTGTAGGGCTGACTCTGATAGGGTTTCTCACAGGGAGTGACATCATGCGTATGCAATTGGGGGATCGACAGCCTGTATATCATTTATCAGATTTACGTCCAGGAGAACGAGGTTTATATCGCGCACCGATAGGATGGGCGTGCCGGCCGCTGAACAGACAATTTGGACGCAAACAGTCTTGCTGCCGCGTTGCCATAGCATAGAAGTGGCCACACTCGGTATGGTATCGTCCGTCAATAACCTACACAGAAAATAAACCCTCGACGCCGACCATCGAAACAGAGAACGTACGTTATGGCACATATTATGGTGGTCTGAAATGGGGGGCCTGTTCTAAGAATGAAGGTTGTAATCTTGAAAAGCCCCATTATATCCTGCAGAAGACGCGGCATGCCAGCCTCATTCATCACGACACTATCAAGCGAGGCCGCCGGAATCTGCCGTCGACAAGCCCAAGCTCTTCTTAGAAGTAGACTTACTATTGAAAGGCCTGGGATCCTTGCACGCCTCAAATCAGCTGTGTCGAATGAGAGGTTACCGTGGAGGAGTCGTGCTTGGCAATATCGGTTCCGAAACGTATCGCAGGTCGTCGCATCCCCCAAAGTCAAACACTAAGATGGTCGACTATCTGTATAACTTGAACCCTGATTTAATTAAGCGCCAAGTGATATTAGACGCGCATGCATACCACGAGGTAGAAAGTCACATTTTGGCTATAGGTTAGACTTACATTCAATTCAAGAAGATCTGATAAGACGAGGATATAGATCCTAGCGCGGCGCCCTGTAACTCTCGGGGACCCCCGGTGTTAGCGTAGTAGCTGAGAACCAAAGTAAATGAATAAAAGACCTTTCGTGCAACAGCGTTCAAGGCCTCGTGCGGTAGGGTCGAGCAAAGACGAGCGTCTTGTGATCGACCCAAGCACTAGATTAGGGTCGGTAACGACACATGATGGAGGAAAGGATGAATTAAAAGGGCCCAAAAGACGTGCATAATCAATGCGTAGAACGGCGAATCACACAAGGAGAATATCGAAACGTTTACATTAATTCGATACACATAGTGTCAAGCTCCGCGACTGCGAATTTTGGCAACGAGTTGGACAGAATTCCGGACCTAATTTTTACACCGGAAAGGTCAGTCATTAACAGGCGGACGGCGATGCAAAATACGCGCCTCGTGTGCAAATACTCTGCGCCAGGTTTCACTCGCCAGTCTCCGCCGTTTGACGCCCTTCTTCTCGTGTCGCGAAGCCTTGGCCAATTCCCTTCGCACATTGTTTCGTTGCAGGAGATTAGACAGCATGGCGTAGGAGTCCATGATATTAGTGCGAACCCTGACCGTGCGACCTAAGGAGAAGAAAAGGTTGAGAGGCATCAATAAACAGGCGAAAAGTTCCCGACCAGAGTAAGCCGTCGGAGGAGACATATCCTTGGTGCTGTCAAACACAGACTTTGCATGGGTCTTCCAGATATGCTCGGGGGTGGCACCAACGTTGTCGCGGTCTGGCATTTGTTCTAGGGCTGTCAATACCGGTACCATGCCGTTCTGGAATTCGGCCTTGGGCTGGTAATAATGGGTCCTGACCCCGTCGCTATTGCTATTGCCATACTGCAGAAGGGGCAGTGACGAAGAAAACTGACGCAGTAAACTGCGCTGTCGCAGACACTGCAGGCCAGGCTGAAGGGACCGCGACAAGGCCATGGAAAGAGACGAAGAAACGGAATTGATGTTTGTTTGTCTGATCAGTTCAACTGTGCTCTCATGTCCTCCGATGTCCTGCTCGAGGAATTTGAGGTATTCTACCTTTTTTATGCTGCTATCGAGTCCTTTCTGATATATATTACAGGTTCTGGAATCCATATATCCTACAGAACTGACCAGTTCGTAGCATTTATCTACCTGACTTGCCCACCGAAATCCATCTAAGGTTCACACAAGAACTTTCCGAAAAGGATATCCAAATCGATGCTGAGCCTGATGACATAGCTGAAGGAGCAGAGCCTTGTATGTGCCATCGATTCACATCGAATTGCGCAAACTAATCGTCTTACCGTAGTAAAGTTATCCCTTCGGGTACATTATGGGGAGTCCTACCCAGACGCCCTTCCAGACCTCTCTCTAGAAGCCGTAGAAGGAGAACTTGAAGATGACGAAGTCGCAAAGCTCATCTCTGAACTCAATGCCATTGTAAGTCAATTGGTATTTACTCTCGCTCGACACTACTTACGCCGAACACTGCAGGGTGAAGAAAACCTGGGAATGGCCATGACGTTCACTCTTGTGTCACATCTCCGCGAGCAACTGTCTACACTCGTCCGATCACGAGCCGATAAACGGAGGAAAGAAGAGCTCGAAAAGGAACGGCTTGCTCTCGAGGTACGACCTTATCTCCTTCATCGCTACTGCATCATCTCACTTCGGATGTTATATCTGTTAGGAAGAAGAGGCTCGGACTCGTGGAACGCCTGTAACTACTGTCTCTTTCAAGGCCTGGAAAGACAAATTCGATGCGCAACAGGCCAGGAAGAAGCAGCAAGAAGAAGACGAGCGTATGAAGGGGTTGACACCGAAGGAGCGTGAGGAAGTGAAAAGAATGTACTCACGATTAAGTGGTACGACGGCTTTCCCAATGGATTCTACAATTCCCGATTACATGTTGATACCATTGCAGGGAGACAACTCTTTGAGAAAAACCGCAATCTGGAAGAAGATGCTCTTCTCGAGGAAGGCACTGTATCTGTAGACGTCAGCCAGTATGAGAGGTCGCACCATGATGATGATCAAGACGAGGATGAGCGTGTTACATTTAGCGACAGCGATTAGCCCTAGTATTGTGACCACACATGGAATAATTTTGTACCAGTAAAACATCACATGTATGATATACGTTAGGCTCAGCGCGCGCCTACAAACCTTGCATGGTCCCGTCACCAACAACGTTACCATCAATGGTACCTCCGCTTTCCGCAACCTTGCAGCCAAGATGATTTACGCCTTGTTCTTTTATCCACCCGTCAGCATCAACCTGTAATGGCCGGGACTTGCATATATCTCCGACTACCATTTCACCCGCCATTCGCATCCACTCAAGTACAGGTTGCGTCGTCCACCTGTTTAATTCTTGCCACGATGCACCAGATTGGAACCATCCCAAATGGCCACCTCCGGGTGTCAAGGCCATCATCACAAAGCCATTACCTCCACCATCCATTGGAACCGACCGTACAATAGGATCATCTGCAGAGTTGATGGATAAAAACGGGATATGAATATCTTTCACCGCATGATGACTAGACTGTCCATCATAGTAAGCTTCTGCTGATACGTAGGGGAAGGAAGGCGGAGGGCCTGAAGCAATACGCGAAAATGCGTGGTCAAAGTCCCTCAATGTGGGATTCTTCAACGCGAGTACCGCAGCCATGGCTTCGAGAATCCGATCGTTAGGTTTCGCCAGTAGAGCAGTTTGATGCCGCTTAACAAGATTGAGTAGGTTGGTGCCTAACCCTTTCGCGTAAACGTGTTTGCCGATGAAACTGCTTAGGAGCCTAAAGAGATTAAAACTGTGCTCAGAAAGCCAAAGCCCAGCCCCGTTAGAACGAAGGGAGAATTCCGTACTGTTCATTATTCTGGGCCAGATCCCATGGCTGCGAAATGAAATCATTTAACATGTAGAATCGATCACAGACGGGACAAGTTCTTACGCAAGCTAGAGCACAGCCAGAGGTCAACCTGCATCGTGGACCTTCTTCCGAAATGTATCTAGTCATGATATTGGCACCCAAGGAGAATCCCAGTCCGAGCAAGGGGGCTTCGGGGTAAGTGTGTGATATGTAGAACAAAGCCTGGCGTAAGTCATCGGTGTGACCCGCTGAGTATAGCATCGAGCTGGTAATAGGGACTCCAGCGCCTAGACCGTTACGATGAGCGTGGAAATGAGAGGAAGAAGAAGAAATGTGTGACGCACACCCGCGGAAGTTGATGACAACGGCACGGTAACCTAAGCCTCCTTCTTCAACTGGGGTACAAGCGGGGTAAAGAATTGCTCTGACATAGGCTTCATACGAACCTGGAGGGCATTTCCGGTGATTACGGGTAAAGGAGAGTGCTGAGAAGACTGACCACCGGTTAAACCATGCTGTACAACTATTATCGGTGTGTCAGGCTTGAGTTGAGAGGAATCGACGGGAGCGAAATCGAGACCACTATAGACTAGAATCAGAGGCCATTAATAGAAAGGAAGGACAACGATAAAACTTACAGGGTTCCTCCATCAAGTAAGCGAATATACTGCCTTCAGCACCGAAGGTAATCAAACGGGGAACGACGGGTCAAAAAAAGAATTCATGCCTATTGTAATACATTTTGTCTGTCTTCGTGAAGTCAGCCGTAACGCTATACGCAGTTTGAAGATGCCCGCTTGGTTTCAGCTTGTTAAATCTGGACACACGCTAAGTAAAGGGATTCTTACTTTGGGAGCCACCAAGTCGATTTGTATTCAGAGAAGAGGCTTCTGCATCTCGAGAGAACCAGTGATTTCAAAGATAGTTTGTCGCCATCTGCCGATGAAGCACCCTTCTTAACTACAACATGGCTGGGTTGATGTGGGAAAACAACAATAGGCGTCCGAGCCTTTGGCGCAAAAAGCTGAGTAGCAGCAGTGAAGAAGGCGCTCAACCCGACTAGAAATGGAAGAGTCAAGAGGCTGTACAAGTTCTCCAGCTGCATAGTTCGTAAGTAAGGTACGTCGAAGCGACACGTTGAAGGAAAAGCCAGCTCAGAGTGGAATTTCAACGAATGATGGCTTCGTGCATATCAATTGATGGCCAGGACTATCTGTCAGGAAATTATGCTCCGTCCAGGTAGTAGCCGTGTTAGGAAGGCTCCAAAAGAGAACCAGGATTTTAAATGTAGCTGGTAGCACACACCTGGAAAACCAGGACAAAGGACAGGGTGGACAGGGTATTTTCGTAAATTCGGCGTTGTCCTGCTCGGCCCGGATCTGTGAGTCGGCATTTGCCGAGCCGCCCTCTTTATACCATATGACTGCCAAGCAATCGTCCTAGATATACCTCTCAATTATTATTCTTTCGCCGGCTTGTGCTGATTGGGTTACAGGTGAATTTGTTTATCGTATATTGCAGAATAAGTGGACACGCCTGAATTTTTATTTGAAAAGACTCGAAGCAACAGTTCAGCTCCTTGTCCAATATTGGTGTTGCGGCTGAGTCGTGTACAACGCCTTCGTTTCGAGTACAGATACGCGTATGGTACCAAGTCTGTCAACGTGACCGTGATTCTAGTCAGTCAAAGAAGGTCCGAAAGGGAACGTGTCGTAGTTCTTACGCAACCCACGTATAGCTATGCACAAGACCAACCCGACAGAAGGTCTTATCGATTTTCATTGACTCCAATGATATCTAAAGCGTTCCCACCCGTGGGCGGTACCAATGAGATGTCGTATACCAATGACATTCGTTATTGAAGATAATTTCATCTCAAGGGGATTTTGGATGGCCTAAAATCTTATCCTGGTGCTAGCAGAGCAATCCAGCCTTGAATAACGCTATTTCTTGCGGAGATGACCGCTGCAGCCAAGAAAGTACATATGTTGGAAACAGAAAATAGGGAAGCTGTTCCTGTGGAAGGGTTGTAGTGGCATGTGAGTTGTTTTAGTGTCCGACACGGAGTATTTGCTGATATCTACCACCTGTTTAAAGCTTTTAATGACGCTGCGCAGAGCATCCGGATACTCGAAATACTTGAAAGGTATTGATCCACAAGAACATGATCTGCGACTGGCTGGCGTACGGTCCGACGTGACCCGACATCAAGGAAATCTGCGAAGAAGCCCAGTTTTTGCTCACGATGAGTATGCCAGTTCCGTGAAATTGCTCGCGAGGCGCTCTTTGCTGCAAGCTATGCCTGGATACGTCGCTAGATGATTTTTGAAATGTTTCTTCAGAATATCAGCTATTTTTCTGCGGCAGAGAGTTACTAAATGCGCCCTACGAGGGCAAGGTTCTATTATCGCGGTTCTACTGTCGAATATGTGTCAAGGCCCTCGAGATCGTCACGATAAAGTCACGCTGGCCTCGCGCTGAGCCTCCCCCGAAGCACCACCTGTACTCGTTGCTCCCTCCTTTACCCCGTTGTCAACTTTTTCGTCGTGCGTTTCGATGTCCGTGTCCGTGAACAAAAGCAACATATACAAGAAGTATCAGTGTCGTGTCAGTCCTGTCTTGTAGGCCGTTTCTCTGTATTGACGCCATTCTTTCAGTATTTTAGCGGTGCCGGCGAGCCCTTGTATCCGCCCTGTAGGCAGGGTGACAATTGTCGGTGAGCACCGATTCCAGTTCCGTTGACTGCTCGTCTTATTGCTTCAGATTTGTCCATCCAAACGACCCCAATTGGCCAGGGCGCCCATGTAACAACCCAGTCACGTCAGCCAGAACAAACAGCGCAGGACAGCGAACCTCTTCAGGAGCCAAATCTGCCGCACCAAGGGCAACTTCGCATAGTCCAGTTACATCTCGTTTTGGGCCACCTCTTGTTTCCCAAACGGATCTCTTTCGTCAGCTGAAACTTGAATCAGATAGTGACGATACAGAATCTCTTCTGCGTCGTACCCAATACCCAGGCAAAGTTTGGAACCATGATTCTCGGCGTAAAGATCTTGACCGTGAAAGCTCGCGGGGTCGTGCAGCTCATAGAAGCAGAGAGAGATACTGTCCTCGGAATAGGTCTGCGAGCCCATTGCGGTCTCGAGTCAAGGAGAAGCTGCCAGTCGGCAAACTCCAATCAGGTCTCGACAATTCCGCTGCAGTAAGTCTTCTTGATTGCCTCTATTCGCTAGGATTATGCTGAAAGTGCTTGTTTGCCATGTTAGACCCCAGACATTGGCGCGAGTTCAAGCTCCCAATCTGGTGTTTTCGTCAGATCTGCAGAGAAATTCGCAGACCAACCCATTGTCGGCAGAGCCCGGACAGGCCCTGGATCCCAGCGAATGGTAGAGTTGTTTCGCGATCTTGCCAAGTAAGAATATCAGCTTCATTATCCTGGTTAATCCTGACGCTTATTCTTAGGTTTTCCAATGATGTCGTGCAATCAACCGCCGAATTTGAAAGACAGGAAAAGAAATTAAAATCATACACGGAGATTTCCGCGACACTTTCCAAAGTGTCCAATTCAGCGGCAGCTTCAGTTGCGCCTAATCTTGCAGAAATCCTTCTTAGCCATGCTCAAACTCAGAACCACGTCGACGAGGGTTTTGCGGCCATCGGGAACATTTGGCAGGAAATTTTTGGCGTGGTTATTTCCGAGGTTAACGAAATCATTAATGCATCCGTTGAGGATGCAGTCGATGCTCTGAAAACTCGTATGGAACGCACGATGAACGGAAGGGACGGAGATTCGGGACTAGACATGGATACGACGCTCGTAGACGCAATGTCGTTCCCAGAGGGTCCCCGCGTTCCGAAAAGGGGACGATTAGCGGATGAGCCGTGCGCGCACTCGCAGACCGTTAAGCGTCCCAAGCTCGCGGCATGGAGTCCTGCCTCCAGCTACGCTGAATCTCTCTCCCACACGACTATCAGCGTTGGGGACCTCATTCATCGAATGAAATTGAAATTAAACGAGCAGACATCCTCGCTTCAACACCTTGCTAAAGAAAACAGCGAAGTACGTTCACCACTCGAGACTCTATTTCTACGGTATTAACAGGTTCACGTGGATAGTTGAAAAGCATGCTTCAGAACAATCCCCGAAACCCGAATCCGAACCTACTGTCAAGTTCTTCCTCGGCAGCGGTGGCGGAGCCCCCATTTCCATCGAATGCAGCCACCAGCGACCGACCCAAGGCATCTGACTCTCGAGGTGATGAAATTTTGAAGGGATTTACACCCTCTAAGCCGTCGTCTTCCCGCCGCGGAGAATCGTCTCGGTCCTCTTTCGATGATCGTAGAGATCGACATCGTTATGAGGGTAAGAGTGGTACTGGTCACCACGCATCGCGTTCTCCGGGATATAGCAGTCACCGGGATAGAAGAAGGGCTTGATAGCCTATACGTTCGCCCGGCTCCACTTTTTTCTCTTCAGCGCGCATACATACAATACAGCATCGTGAATTCTCATTCGTCAGTCGACTAGTCATCTCTCCGACGTGCCTAGTAAAGAAATCTGCATCAATCAAATTATTTCTGTAGCACACAGCGTACTTCGTACTTGTCTATAATTGTAAGAGTGGTAAAATAAATAACTTTAAATACAGCCACAATCTCTTTCGCGCTCAAAGCTTAAGCAGTAGCTCAGTATCACTCGACCATATGCAAGTGGGCTACGCCCGAAGTATAGCAGAACGATTGCTCCCGGCGTCCTACTTCAAACGTCGACCTGATTGACCGGAACTCTGACTTTAAAATTCCAGTGGCAATGCGCGAGTTGCCGATGAAAAATCCGAGTTTCCTCCGCAAGGTACATCTCTAACGAGACCGTAGATTGATGGTGGGGGGCTGCCTCGGTGGACTCGAGCGGTCAGTGCCCGAGACACATGCATCGAACCATCCCTAGTTTTCAGGGGAAAAATATGTCACGAATACGCAGTGACGAATAAAGAGCTAGATGAATTAAGGTCAGAGCTGTCATTAATCCACTAAAAGATAATGTAGACATACATAGGATTGAATAGAGCCCCAGCATACAGTAGGGCAAAAAGAAGAAGAATGAATCCCGTATGGACGGCCTGCAAAATAAAACCAAATATATAAGGCACAGCGTAACAGGAGAGGATGTAAATTAGATGTACAAGTTGTCTGGTTCCAGCAATTCTTCCACTGCCGCCATCTCAGCATCCGAGGGAGGTGATTCCGGAGCTCCGTGACTTGGCTGATCAATGCGAAGGACACGCTTTAGCGAATTCCATCGGCCGATGTGGTCTCGCGGTAGAGTGGTAGAGCCGAAGTCAAAAACATGCACCTGCATGTCATTCCTTGTCGCGAAACACGTCCGGCCCGTGGTCTCATCCCATGCAAACGCTGTGATTTCTTGCCGATTGAGGCTTTCCATGATATGGGGTGAGATGTTGAAAGTACGATATACGTGTTTCGGCCTCCACCGACAAGATTGCTTCGAAGGGATAAGATCTTTACCAACAAAGGACAGGAGATCATCGAACCGCTTTTCGGGATTGAAATATCGTCGAATGGCGGTAACGTAGTTTGTGGCTTGATGGTTCTCGTCGGGATGTAGCGTGCATATAATTGCACGATTGACGCCAGGAAGAACCTGAGCGATTTGTTCGGTGTTAAAAGTTGTTTGGGGTACTACGTTATTGAGATCGTAACACCACCATTGGTGGGATATCCCAGCTGCAGAGTGCAGAGAGGGGGATATCGTGTAGTGAATTACTCCATGGGGGTTGGCAGTTTCAAGATATACGGAGATCGGCGATGGTGAACGGGAACTAGGGCATTCCTGGTTATATGGGTCAGAGAGTTGAAAACTGTCAACTTGTTTGTGCTCCACGACAACGCGGTGCTTGGCGGAACCGCGAAATCTTCCGGTCGCTGGCGGTAGAGAGTATATTTCCATCACATGAACGTCATTTAGCCCGTTGATCACTGTGCGGATTACCAGAACGTCACCCTGCTCTGGAAGCACTCGAACAGCGCGTATCTGATGGTCCTGCGTAACGTCTCAGCCTGTCGTCTAGAAAGGAGCGAGGAAAGAGCTCACACAATCGGGATAGGGCGTATCGTTGTTACATATAAAAGAACGCGCTTCCTGGGTGTCGAGATTGATTATGACGACCTCATCGGGAAGGATAGCCAAGGTCAGATACAACGAACCTTGATACAGGAATAGGACGGGATCATGAATCGGGTCGCGGAAGGTGTACGGTCGTAGCAGCAGGAACGGCGCGGATGTTGTGATGTTATCGCTTGGGCCTGGAGCGCTCGGACTGCCTAGTCGGTTAAGGTCTTCCATTGGCATCGCTCGTTGTAGCTCGATCAATACAAGGTTCGAAAGGGAGTCGAGACTAATGTGGGCAAAATGGCAGGTATATCCGACGCGTCGAGTCGATGGATCAAGTGTATCGGTCCTGAATGTTACCATGAGCTTTGGAACAGCGCGAGGAGACGAACACCCTACCCGTCAAGACTCTTTCCAACCTTGGATTTCACGACAAACCACACCATGATACCTGGCTTGTCGTTGTACACCATATAACGTGCTTGGAGATACTCTGGTCGAGCGAGGGTAGAGATACTGGCTAGAGCGAACATCCCTTCGTGACTGGGGAGTTCCACATTGGATACCATAACGCGGTACCCCATACGATAGTCGAACGAGGACGAGACAAGATGTTGGCCTCCAGGAAGAACGGCCATATCCAATATTTTGCAGCCCGACCTGACATGAAAATAGTTGACTGGTTCAGGGTTTGGCTTTTCCCAGTTGCGGTTAGCAGAAATGGCTGTGGCGACCATTTGTTCGACTTTGAGATCGCTGGGCTGGACTGTATAGGGCACGAATTGTGGAAGTGGTGGGGTTGCAATATCTAGCCGGCTGAGAAAACGCCTCCATATTGATGGTTCTTGAGAAAGCAGGAATAAGGGTTTGCTGGTCTGATTTTCTGTCGGTTATTGCTGGTTCAACTGAAGGCAGTGATGACGTACCCTGCGAAGAGCAACTATGTCTCGAACAGAGAGATAAGGAAACAGGCAGTACAGTAATACATCCATGGGAAGCCTGTAGAAAATACATGGAGAACGGCGAGTAAATGCCCAGGAGAGCAGGTAGTGAATAAAGAGGCGTTCAGACTGAGGCATGGGAAGGACGAGGACAGGAAGGACAAGCAGCGAAGATTGTTGAAATAAGGCATGGCGGACCTTGTTCTTTCCGTGTTTCAGACCGCGACCTTGTTCTGCGGCGTTGGCAACCTTTGAAGGGGATGGCCAAAAAGGGTACAAGCATTGCCTATCTCGGAAGTCAATGGCCCATGCACTCAATGGCCAATGCCCAACACAATAAGATTCTCTTTCCAAATTTCAAAGAACATGTCCATTTCAAAGCCCCAACGAGCCGCAGAAAAATAAAAAGTATACATGATCCGTGTCGTAACTAGAATTGCGCTCTCAAACCAGGGTATGTGTTACAGTGCCGAATTATAGATAAGTGGTAGATGCGTAGCGAATATGTGATTAAAAGCAAAATCTCATTCGATAGAAATTCTCGGTCCTAGCGCAGATCCACCGAGATATGAGCCCTGTGGCTGACCCATGCCTGCAGAATCGCCACCCGGTGAGTAGTTATGTTTGTCAGAGATAGCTGGAACAGAATCACCGTTGAGAGCTTGCATCTTAACATGGTTTTTAACGGGCGTATAAGACTGACCGTGGACTTTGGACTCCATCAACCCCTTCTCGAAATCCGCGAAACAACGGAGTCCAACCGCGAATGTAGCAAATAACATAAGAAACGCGACAATGGCTAGACCTCGTTTCAGAGACCGGTCCATCTCATGGCCAATAATAACTCACTGAATATGGTCAAAGTCGCCCTTGTAGTCGCATACTGAGCTCGGGAGGCGGGCTCATAAAATCGTACTAGTTTGTAAACTGAAATCGAGTCGTTTGCATATATCTTAGCTGCAAGTCACGAAACAGACTTACTGACTAAAGAAAACATGCAATCAGTAACGGATGTGACTCATAAGATAAAGAAATCTTACAATAGCTTTCTGCCGCCAACATCATCACCAGAGATATCGTCATGATCCTGTACACAAGTCAGCTTGAGATCAAAAGGTCAGAACTGCCCGTACCATTTTATCTCACGCTGAACCGCAACACCACATAGACCGAGAAGGATCAGTACTATGGGTATGGCGGTGATGGTGATCGCAAACTCGGCCGAATTTCGAGACAGGACGACAATAAGAAGCTAGGGATGGTTCAGTGCTGTACAATATGATTACGTATACAAGCAGGAGCGAACCTGCATGGTAACACCGGTGAAGAAGAAGAAATCGAACTTCAGAAAGCAGATCATGATCTGATACCACTGGTACATGGCTGAATGCAAAGTCAGCTTAATTGATCGAGAAAAGGTATCCAACGTACTCTTCATTTTTGGATTGGCGCCGACAACATGGAAGATCGCCCAGCTTTATCATGCTGTTAGTAGTAAGCCGGTCAGGCGAAACGTTCAGCCTCACCCGAACTCTTCGTAAAGTTGTTTTGTCCAGAATAGTATGGAGAGCCACGATGCCGCAATGACACAAGGCGTAACGATGAGATACGGCTCTACTCGTCGCCATAGAGAACCAGGTCCGTCACAGTTCTATGGTGTGCAATGAAACTAGATGATGACAAGCAGGTAAAGAGGAGCTGACCACTTCATTAAAAGATTCCGCGCATGTAGCATCATCGAGCGTTACTAGCGCGGTCTTAGTCTGGTGCACCTGCAGTGCTGAGAACACAATGAGGGCGAGGTGAAATACTGCTGCATTGTCAGTGACTAGGAGCATGAAGAGTGTGATGACGAACGCAGGATCCCTATAAGTTGTATAACATTTCGCAACCGTAGAGCATCGAAAGCCATGAGTAACTCGAAAATCCTAGTCTGTCACTGAGATGGAGGCCATGATGGTGTAGAAATTGGTACGAACTCTGCTAGTGCAAATAGCGCAAGATAACATGGCAACGTCTGAGGAGGATTATGAATGCCATTCAATATGCCTAGACTGCGACTCGTCGCACCTTGTAACCGCCTGTAAACGTGACTTCGTCCTCCACCTGTATGATCGTTAGATCCCGAATTGTTCCTTCAGCCAGGACTGGAGCCTACCAGTCTAAACACAATCGCAATCATAACAAGAACTACCACGGCCTCTGGGAATAAAGAGGGAAATCAGCGGGACCTAGGTTGTTAAGATAGTGCACATACGAAATGAAACTGTTCAACATGGATCAGCAAGTGAGTGAACTATGACAGCAAAATGACTTACTAGTAATGATGAAGGCCTTTTGGGCGCGTGAAGCGAGAAGTGGCTCAATGGCCATGGTGGGGAGATGAAGAAAGTTACGCTGTGTTGAGACGCCAAAATCGCGCCAGGCGGCTGTGCCAAATCACCCCTTTACCGGTTACCGCTTGTGCACAGCTTTGTCCTCCCAAATTTACGGTGGATATTACTGGGAATTTTTGTCCGATTTCAGAGTAATTTATGCCTAACGACACCGTGTTGGCCGCTGCAACAAATGATGTTAGTGCAACGGTCAGCGTTGTCTGTGCTTAGAAGAAATATGTGAAACTTCAAGAAATATTATGTAGACGCCATGGAAGGAAGGAAGAGTTAGCCGGTCAGGCGGCCGAGTCAACTTGCCACCACGCCACTGCCTTTGCTCCTTCCCTTCGTACAGACATGTCCAATTTACTCGCCATTCCATTCAAGAAATCATATAACCTTGATCTCAAGGAAACTGCGCGTCGTTATCTACAGGATCATACCTCGGCCCACCCGGATTCTTTCAAAGTCGATATCAATCGTTGGCAAGAACTTCGAAGAGATGGCGTCGGAGGAACAGTGCACAAGGATGTCACGGATAAGATGAACAAGTGCGCCATTTGCCGTATTTTTGTACCCTTATTGACCCCCACGAACAGCTATCATGCTCAGCTCTCGTCGATACTGACCAAATTACCGTCCGATGTCGGTGCGATCATTCCCGGCTCGAGGCTAACTAATAGTCTATCTTTCACAGATTGGATTGGATATATCTTATGCTCCCGCTTTCTCCCCTAATGCAATGCCGGTTACTCTGCGCAGTCTCGCCTTTGAACGCGCTGCTGTATTGTTCAACCTAGCTGCTCTGTATTCACAACTTGCTAGCAATGAGGATCGTTCACACATGGAAGGAATTAAGCGCGCCATCTCTTGTTATCAGGTCAGTAGCGCGATGCTGTCGGGATGTAGGTTGTAGTTGACCTAGGTGCAAAAGAATGCAGCAGGAACACTATCCTGCTTAAGATCTTCAGCTCTCGCAGAACTCAGTGTTTCTCCTCAAGACGATGACATTCCCTTCGATCTCGATAAATCGTGCGTTCACAGCTTAGAATGGCTCATGCTCGCCCAAGCGCAGGAATGTTTCTGGCAAAAGGCTAAAATTGGTGAGCAGAGAGATACTAGTTTGTTCCATGCGTAATAATCTAAGCTTGCACCGTAAGATGGATTCAAGAACGCTTTGATTGCTAAACTAGCGGCTAATGTACGTGATTTTTCCGGCTAGCCAAGTGTCGCGTGCCCACTTTCTTCCTCTAGACCTCTGCCCTTTATAAACTATCTATCTCCGCTATTCGAGATGCATCTCCTCCAGTAAAATCAGCACTCCCTTCGGTATTCCTCTCTTCCGACATGAAAAGTACAGCGTTAACGATTTACAGGACTGGGTGGCCCACATCGAAGCCAAACAACATCATTTCGAGGCAGTTGCACAGTTCAGGAAGAGCGTGGAAGAGCTGGAGAACAGTAGGTATGCGATTCTGTCACGATGAAATGCGCAGCCTTGGTCATGGCATCTCAGTTACGGCGTCGAAATATCCCGTCTCCAAGAAGCCCAAAATGAGGCGAAGAAGGCCCATGATGTAGCTCGCCGCGGGAAAGTTTCGCAGGCTGTGATACAAGATATACAGGTAAGAAGCTTGTTTTCGAGCATTTGAGGGAGTTCTACCTTACATTTTTATCTTAGTCCCTTGTTGATGTTGTGAAAACCGCCCTCGCGCGCGCTGAGCGCGACAATGATCTTATATATCACCAGGATATACCAGCAGTGTCTGCGCTCCCTTCTATACCCCACGCAGCCATTGCACAAGTTACTATACCCGCAGGATTGTCGAATCCAGCGAAAGGAACCCACATGATCTTCGGGGAACTGCTTGGTTGGGGCGCCCAGGAAGCCATTAGTAAGATCGCTGCGTATGAACGGATAATCTTCTTGCTGAAACGTTGTAGATATTTACAATGACAGGAAAAAGAATCTCTTGCAGGACCAGATCGTGGAACCTACACGAGAACTGAAAGACAAAGCGGACGAGTAAGTTACAAGATCTATTGTTTATTCACCTTATGATGTTGTTTTCAAGGATGTTGACATCCCACAATCTACCTGCTTCTATAGAGGCACTTGAGCGTCCTGTCGGATTGCCTCCAAGCCTCTTAAAGAAAGCCGAAGAAGTACGCCTCGAAAATGGCCCGATGAAGATTGAATCGTGGTTTGAAGACTTGCAGAGGCAGGCTCGACACGACTTTAATATCCTAGAAGAGGTGGCGTTATCCCTGTTGGCTATCATCGAAGAGGTCCTAACACTGGGTTAGGCGATGGATATTTTGGATACAGAAGCTTCCGAGGATGAAGTTGCTCGCAAAGAACTCCCTCTGGATCGGCCACCTTCATACGAAGCCAACATCGAGCTGATTGAGAAGGAGAAGCGGTATCGAGCCATCCTTGATCAAGCCAAGGCCAGTGACGACACTGTCAGACGCAAGTGGGACGAATGGGAAAACAACATCACAGATTTGACGCTAGATGAGGTACGTGGGACTTCATACATTCTATCCATATGACGTTCTGAAGTATCTTGTGTGGTAGTCGGATCTAGAAGCTATGGTACCTTCCTCCACGGCGTCTAGTAGGAAAACTCCAGAGTCAACCATCACTTCAAGATACGCTCGACATCTTCGAGTATTGCTTGAGTCGCTTGATACGCTTCATGCCGACCGAGACCAGTATGTTCGACGCGCAGAAGCCCTAGCCGAAGCCGACGACATATATCCGAGGATAGTGAAGGCCGCTTCCGGAATCGAACGTCTGACTAAGGTCCAACCGGCGACGTTCGAGGATGTCCTGGACGAGGAGCTAGCAAAGTATGATAAATTCTGCGAATACATCAAAGAAAGCGAGCAGAAACAGGAGGATATTCTTTCATCTATAGAGGTACGAAATATGGTTTTCTTTGTCGCGTCGTTACATCAAAAATATTATAGGCGGATAACGAGAAATTTATAAAATCCCGTAAGGACGATCCATCAGTGAAGGAGCGTGAACACGCCCTTCAGTCCTTGGATCTATCATATCACAAGTATCGGGAGATCACAAACAATTTGCAAGAGGGGATCAAAGTAAGTCATCTCAGATATGCTTTCATGGGCAAAAGTAATAACATATATACAGTTCTACAACGACTTGTCTGGGCTGCTTCTGCAGTTCAAGGACTCGTGCAAGATTTGGTGTAATCATCGACAGGAAGAGATCCAGTAAGTACCTAATATAGCGCTCACGTAGACGGTCACCAACGCATGCACCAGTGCTCTTTCACAGTCATTAGGATCTATGTCTCTCCAAGAAAACGATGACGCCGAAAATCTTTCGGAAGAAGATATCAATGACCAGCCAGAGGTAGTGGAAGAGCCACCTGCACCTAGTCTTCCCAATCCTCCCAGCGAGCCTCCGCAGAGCGCTCAACCCAAGAAAGTATTCGGAAAAATCTCTTCAGGACTGCCACCTCTGAATTCTAGCGAGTGGGGTTTCGAGGAGATAAAGCTGCCTCCGGGGCCAAGCAAGAAGAAATCGAAGATGAAGGCGTAGTTGTAGTATGTGAGCTTCAATCCATATATATCCTTGTTGTATCTCGACATAATATGCATCTCTAGAATACCTTCAGCATAACTAATTAGCGCACCTGTCAGATGCAAGGCTTGCCTGAGTTTTTGTCTGAAAGAACGTAATCATCTTCTCACTTGGATTACTTAGACCTTGTATTATTCTCTCCGTGACTGTCCGTCTTTCATGGATAGTGCATTGGTTGTCGAACTCGGCCCTCAAGAGTTGACGTCTAGCATTCAGTCCTTGTATCTCCCCTTGAGTCTCTTCTATGCCGTCCCGTGTCATTGGACACACAATACGGACGATACTCAGGAGAGGCTTCCCCATCCTGGCAGGTTATTATCATGCCTCCGCAGAAAGGACTTACACTGTTGCTATCTGAGAGGTCCGGGAAGAGCGAGACTCGCTTTTGGTTAATCTTTCTTACTATTGTTCACAGAAAAAGGGGAAGAAATCCGGAACTTACCGCCTATGTTCATAGCTGCATATCCCGAGACATTCTACGAGGATAAAGTGGCTCCGGAAGAGCAGCGAGCGCGGCTGAGAACGGGCACTAGCTGTCATTTGATAGCCAGGTACTGGAAACTGCTTTCGTTTCTGACGATAACAAACATAGCGACACGGAGTAGTTTAGGTGATCCTGTTATGTTTCCGCAAAAGCACTTGAGCCGCAAGCGGGACAGCATCGGAGGTAAGCGCGCTAGAATCTCAGGCAGAGTCGGTTACGATTAAGAAGAGCCCGACCACGGTGACAGCTTGGAAGCATCTATGTTCAGGATGACGGTCAAATTAATGTGCGGGGAAATGACACCGACAGCGCTGCTGCGCCGGAGAGTGCGCCAATGGAACATTGGAGTTAAATAACCGGTGACGGTTACTACTACGCGGCGCCCCTACGGACGGGAGCGATACTGATGGAACATAGTTTTTTTGTCGACGATGACAGGTTTTGCGGGCCCGGTGACGGTGCCGGTCAATATTGGACTGTGAATGAGAGGTCCAGACCGGGCCTCATGGTTACCGCTACAACTTCGAACGCTCCTTGAAAGTCGGAGACAGTTGAAACACGAGAAAGTTCTTTGCTGCAATGGTCCAGAGAATGGCGGAGGTTGACTCCCGAACGATACCCACTTAGTCCCGATGCTTGTCGAGAAGATCTCGGCGGGCAATACTCGTCAACTATGAACCTGGTCTTGACAGCCATGGGAATTCTGCATCTTCGTGTGAATTGAATAGTAAATATCTTGCCCCGAGCGCATTAATATTCATTATATTTATTGGTCCTAAAGTGAATTACTTCTTTAGTCCCATAGCAAACTGAAGAACGAAGCTGCTAAGTACTTACGTATGGTCAAACTTTCAAAATGGTATTCCACTCGAGATACTTTTAGACATTTCCTGACTAACGAGAATCTCTTCTAGCCAGAGCGTCTCGATGGTCGTAAACGCGTTGATTGCCCAACCAGAAGCAGACTTTTGTGCATCCTTGATAGCGGCTACACGCATCTCTCCTCTTTGCACCACTTGGCCACATATCTCGGCAATTGTTCTTCGGACGTTCTCCTCGTTCTCTTTCGAGATGGTGTCTCGATGTCCTAGCAAAGTGTCTTTCCAAGGCCTCAGTAGCTCTTCAGAATTTCCATCCCGCGCTAAGTGATATAAACGCAATGCAACGAGCAGACGAAAAGAAGGATATGCAGATTCTCTCGATCGATGCAGAGTCCAATTTCTGCACACGCATCAATTAGTTGGCATCTGTAAGAAGCGAAAGGTGAACCCACCCCCAATAGTTCTCTCGATCTAGAAGTTCCTGAAGATGATTTGCTTTGCCCGTGAAAAGAGGCTCCACGAAGTCAAAGACGTCGACTTCTCCATCGACTTCTCTGGCAGGGGACGATACTTCCGAAAGTATGGGAAGGACAAAACCATATTCGACAAAGAGTGTTTGATTAGAGTGTGAACCATACTTTAGGAATATCTCTTCATCGTCATCCAAGTGCTTATCAGCGGGGGATATAAATACCATGTCCTCACCGAACCGCTCACGCGGTGGTACATTCAATTTGTCGGCAGTCGAAGGACGTGGTGATATGTGAGGGAGATGAGCACTATGGTTGGCAAAGTCCAAAACAGGGCACATAGTGAAGTTGTCAGGATCGGATTGCTTTGCTTTCAGACGTCGGTAGATGCATCTTGTATTGACTTTACTTTGAGAAATCAGTTCAACTCAAGAACGCGATACAGACCGCATGGATCGCACCATTTAACCACGCCCACAAGTAATCTGAACGATCTATGCTTTCCTAAAAGTAGTCAGAACATGCAACATTTATCTGTTTTATGCAGACCATTTGCTGAGAGACCTTGCGAAAGTCTGAGCAGAATCGTTGTAGCATCTTGTCCAAAGCTCTCAATGCGCTCGGAGGAACAAACGATAGAATTTGAGTATTTTCTTCGACTATCCATGTTAAAGGATGGAAGGAAAAGTCCCGAGGTAAGAGAGAGATATAAGGCCCAAAGTGCGGGTCCATGGAGGGATTTCCACGGTGTATGGCCAAATGCAGAGACACCATCTGCACGGCATCCAATTTTTTGAAAGGATACAAAGGAGAAAGTGTCTTTATGTTCATCATAGCAGCAGCTGGTACCCGAAAAAGTACTTCAGACGGAGCGAAAGGTCGCAAGACGAATAGGCCGCATCCTGATAATGTCTGAACAATTTTACTTTTCATAGAAAAAGATGAACAAACCACCAATACTTTTCCGCCTTTCTACTGGTAGTTTATCCTTGCGTACATCCATCCCTTTTTCATTCAGCCATTGCAGTAGTCGATCCCATTCCAAGTCCATCGATGAGTGAAGGAAAAAGAAACGTGCCGGCAACATTATCGGATCGACGGACCGGGGAGTTGCGTCGGATTTTTCGGAGGGATATCCGATTGCATTCCCGCGGCCGTCTTGTCTGAGCAAAGTTCTGTCCACTACTACCTTCACCCCGGCCAAGTAACGCTCTCTACAACTCCATCATGTCTGTCTTCAATGCCTCTCGCCTGCTCGGAAAGACCGTTATTGTTACTGGTGCCAGTTCAGGGATTGGAGCGGTAGGATCTCTTATCAAACCTGAGGTTATCAGAACCGATTATCTTTCTCTCTAGGCCACCGCGGTGCTGTTTGCCAAGGTATGTAAAATCAAGAACTTTTGAATCTGCATTGATCTTGACTCTATCAGGGAGGTTCGAATATCATCTTGGTCGCCCGTCGTGCAGACGCGCTCAAGAAGGTGGCGGACGCATGTGCTGTTGCTCACAAGGAATCCGGTCTCCAGCAGGGGGGTAAATTCGCCTCTGTTCAGCTGGACGTCTCGGATAAGGCGCAAGTTGCAACACTCTGGGATAAGGTTCCTCAGGATCTCCGCAATGTCGATATCCTAGGTAATGTTTCACCGTCTAATTTCTGTCCCGTCGCACACTCATAAGAGATGGTAGTGAATAATGCTGGGTTCGTCTTGGGCGTTGAGCACGTTGGAGACATTAAACCCGAAGACGTGGAAAGCATGTTTTCTACCAATGTCTTTGGGCTCATTTCCATGACTCAGTTGCTCATCAAAGGTGCTTCTATCCTATGCTCACCAGTAATACTTCCGTCTAATGAAACCCAGATTTCAAAGCCAAGAAAGCAGGACATGTCATTAACCTCGGATCTATTGCTGGACTTGAACCATACGCAGGAGGAAGCATTTACACTGCTACAAAACACGCTGTCCGTGCCTTTACTGGATCGATGAGGAGGGAACTCGTCAATACTCCTATCCGGGTCACTGAAATTCAGCCAGGTATATATATTACATGTTCTATTTCTCACTTTCATGAATTGACTGTGTTGTAGGAATGGTGGAGACTGAATTCTCCATCATACGATACAGAGGCGACACGGCCGCTGCTGGAAAAGTGTACGAAGGCCTGCAACCTTGTAAGTTCATATTTCCTATTTGTCATTCCTCCTGTTTTCTCACATATCCAGTGACGGCTGACGACATCGCGGAAGAAATTGTTTGGGCAGCTGCTCGTCCCCCGCATGTCAACATCGCAGAAATGCTTGTGTTTCCTGTTAACCAGGCAAGCGCCACAATAAACTACCGGGAACCGAAATGACCAGTTGAACATGTAAAGTGAAATTAGAAGTCCAACATATGTAACTATTGCTGTATGCTTTTCATTATGAAGGGTAATAACACAGCAATAAGATATATAAGCACTGACAGATCCTGGTTAAGCAAGACATTCCATGTACAAATAACAAGCTACTTTCTAGTCATGACTTACTCCTCTTGGATCTTGAGCGGGTATTTCTAACAACGGCCGGCTCTGTCTCCTGCGGGAGATCACTGTCATAAACGAACTTCTGAACAACAATATTCTCTGGAATGAGGTCTCTCAATGGTGAAGAAGCGTTCGGTAAATTACCCAACGTGTCCAAGGGTATCGCCTGTTTGAACCAAAGTCAACACGTTCAGCAATACACGTATCAGCTGGATGTCATTTACCTTCGCCGTAGGAGCCAAGCAGCTCTTTTTGACGTCATTCTCTTTCGGCGGATTGATATTTTGTAGCTTGATCTCATCTACAAAAATTGCGGTAGAAAGCCCTCGGTCCCACTTGACGTGCTTTTTCTCTCTCGCGTATGCCTCACCAGCAAATTGCGCCTTCTCCGGTGGACGTCGAATAGGAGTTTCATAGTCTTCCTCTTCTCCTGGCCCTCGTCGATGTCTCCTAACCCGCACCGGGCTGCTATCAAGCTGATCCCAACCGTCGTCATCGTCATCGTCTTCTTCTTCCTCCGCCGCACTCAGATTCTCCTCTTCGTCTTCTTTCTCCCCATTCAACCTCCTAGCCCGTCTCTCGGCGCGCTCCCTCCTCAACCTTCCCTTTTCATCCGCCTCCTTCTGCGACACGGTTCGGGCCTTCATAATAGGACTCTCTGGACGTGCCCCCTCCTTCCGTATAACCTCAGTCGCCAGCGTGGCAGCGAGGTATACTTGGTTTTTCACAGTATTTGACGACGTCAAATGACGTAGAGCTATCGATGTCATACCGGCGAACATAGGGTCCTCAGCTTTAGGTTTGCGTGGGCGCGGGCGCGGCGGAGGCGCGTCGGAAGGACGACTGAATATGTCAGTGCCAGGATGGATAGATTTTCGTACTCTGGTGGTCCGTCGAACGCCTGGCAAGGGCGGCTCTGGAGCCGGAGGAGCCATAGGTGAGGTATCGACGAGCGTACGACTTTCTGACGAGGACTCTACTCTGGGAGATGTCGGCGCATCAGCAAGTGCAGAGTTCTCGAGGGACGGGGTGTTTTCGGCAGGAGTACTCAACAGTTGCGGTACACTTTCGATGTTCTGAGGAGGAGGAGATGCTGGGGTCGGTTCCGTTGGGGATGACTTGCTCGTGGCCAGACGACCGTCTCTCTCTGCCACTAATTGTAGCTTCAAGGTCCGTTGGGAAGATCTCCTGGTTGGACTGGATGGTTTTATACGAGGAAGAACCTGTCGTACAACTGTGGAAACAGGTCTAGAAGGAGAAGGCAGAGGATCGGGTCCGCGTTTACGCTTCAGATTAGTCGTTGGCATAGAGAGCCCTAATCCTAAAGTTGAACCTTTCGAAGCAGGCTAGAAAGATGCAAAACTAAGTATGAAGATACCTCGACCTCGACCTCTAGACTTACAGCGGAAGGATCAGCTCTTTGCAAGCCAATTGTTCTAGAGGACTTTACAGTCTGAGATTCCATGACTCTGCTAGCTGAAGCAACACCTGGCCTTGCATACGGTTTCTTTCTTGGGATTTTGCTTGTAATGACACTGGGTTGCCTCAAACTTGACTTGGACGTCTGCAACTGGGGTATTACGAGTGGCGTCGGCGAGGTGGGTTCATTAACGGTTTCACCATCCGTTGTAGAAGTCGTAGGTAGAGAAGGTGATGGATCTGCAGCGGCGGCTTCTTCAGAAATGGAAGAAGGTAGGTGTGGGCGACTGGATGATATTGGGAACGGCAACTTTCGTGGTGGCCCAAGTTTCGTAGACGCAGACCAACCCGGATGTCCAGTAGGCTCAGCAGACCCACTTCTCTGCTTCCCTTTGAGGAAAATCGCGGTTGGGGGGGTAACCCGCTTGCGGCTCTACTGACCTACTTCGCTCAGGCGACTTCCCCCCAAACCTGACCCCACCCCATTTACTTGCCCTCATCGGAGACTCGGGGGCCGTTAGAGGAACTCTGCGTGGAGGACTGTCTGATGGTGGTATATTAAAGAGGGACCCGGAATTATTTGTGCGAGGATTGAGAAAAATAGCAGCTCTCTGGGAAGACAACTGTCCTTGCGCGACAGCTTGTTCTAGAGGTATTCGTCGAGCGGATGTTCTATTCGGATCATCCAAGGGAAGACGAAATTGTGGCCTTTCGGGGGATAAAAGCTGAGCTTGCCGCTTTGGACTTGGAAAACGAATGGGACCATCAGAACTAGCAGGTAAGGTCGCAGACGGGGGTAAACTCAAAGGCTGAGGAGTAGAAGGTGCCGTATTTGCGTCCCCTGGTGATGGACGAAGAACAGAGGGTAATTGTCCAAGGAGGTTGGTGGTACCCGGTGACAACGAGGCCAGCTGTCGCCTGGAAATGCCAGGAACATTACCTGCCCTCCGGCGCGTAGGAGACCCATCCCGCCGTCTGTCCGGTCTGGTACGTGGCGTCATCGGTACAGTACTTTCGTCACTCTTCTCAAGTAGGTTGCCCTCCTTAGGAAATAGTCTTTCCTTTCCCTTCCCCTTGTCTTCGGGTTTCGCCAACGCTTCATTGTGATCAGGCGAACGAATCGCAGGTAGTTTTTCCTTGACTGGGGAAAGGACAGTCGTTAGCAAGCTTCGGCGAGGTCGACCCGGGCGTCGAATAGGAGTTTGACAATCATCCACAAGCTTCTGGACCGCTGTGCTGGTCGACGCAGTTGAATTCTCATCAGTAGGAACCAATGCATTCACCACGTCCTGTTCCTCGCTGCTATTGCTCAACGCTTCTTGTTCTAGATTATCGTTGGCCGACTCTACGTTACGAAGCGGAGATGGAACTATCGTGTCTCTTTCCCCTTCAGAGAACAAAGAACCAGCGGGGGAGCTGTCTAGTAAAGAGGTAGAGCATGCTGGTACGGATGGGCCGGCTGGTGTATTAGAGAACGAGTCGAATGATATCAAATCCGGTTGCGAGATGTCCTTTGGAGAGGGAGTCATCGGTATCGGACTCGGAAGATGGGTAAGAATAGGAGGGGATGATGGCGATAGTGGCACCTGGCTTGGAGGTTCAAAAAGGTTTCTTAAAGGTTGTATTGGTGATTCGAATACGTCAAGGGATGGGAAAATGGGGAATGATTTTCCTGGCGATGAATCTCTATCGACGCCCTGAGGTGGCGGAGACGGATTATCGTGAGCACGCATTATTCTTGAGGCTAGGACGGATGACGGCTCTGCATAAAGTTGAAAGTGAGCATAAGAGAGAACTGAGTTGTACTTACCATCGTTAGCTACCTGTTCGTTTTCTGGCGTCACCGGACGTGATTCCTGCAAAACTTCTCCAACGACTGTGATGAGCTGCTCTTGCCGTGAGACGTTCGGAGTCTCAGGAATAGGACTGGAGAGACGTGGAGAACGACGCAGGGGAGTCGAATGTGACGGCGGTCTCAGTAATTCCTGGCCAGGAGTGTTGCTCTGAGACAAATTGGTTGGCGTAATTGCACTGGGCATCGCCGTCGAAGGTGGCGGAGTGCTTGATTGTTGATTCTGATCGCCCATTATTCAAGCAAATACAGGGCGGCGACAGAAGGGTCACAGAAACAAAATGGACATACGGATGGGTGGCATGTAACGGTGGTAGTTAAGAAAGTCAAAGGCACTGAATCAACGCGCTCGTTGATTTCCTGCACGTGACCAGCAAAGATGACCAAACTGGGATTATACCGTATATGACATTCTCCGCCAGCCAGGCGACCACGACGATACACCCAATGCAGCCCTAAGGCCCTCAGGATGGCTGAAGATATACGTGTTTTGCCACAATGGCTCAAATTCCTTGACAATGTGCGAGCATTCTCTCTTTTATACAGTCTACTAATACTTTGTTTGCAGACAAATGGCATCGTCACCACCCTGACTGCCTGCTTCATTCTCTATACGCGGTCCCCTGGCGTCATATATTTTGCCAGCGGAGCTGTCTCCTGCTCTCTATCTGTCAAGCTTATCAAAAAAGCTATCCGACAACCCCGACCGCCACCAACGACGGGTGCAAAGAAAAAGGTTACCTACGGGTGAGTTCCACCACCGTCATCTTACGCCGTGCTGACGAAGCGATTAGAATGCCGAGCACCCATTCTGCAACCATCACTTTCTTCGCAGAGTACATAAGTCTGGCCTGTGCCTATCTCCCTATCCATCCGAGTCTTCCTTCTATGTGGATGGCGCGTATACTTCCTCCCATCATCGTCCTTCCTTGGGCTGCCATGATTGTCATGTCAAGGATATGGCTAGGCCATCATACGTTGCCACAGGTGGTTGCTGGCTGCTCGTACGGAGTGGTATTTTCGTATGCATGGTATCTCATGTGGGTCAGTGGCTTAAATGAACGCGGTAGATGGGCAACCCAGACTTTTCCGTATATTCTACAATAATTAGCCTAGAATAGGGGCAATCCCATTATGGAATTTGTGATGATACGCGTCTGTGACGTCACGTGTCTACTACCTTGACCATCAACGACCACGACTACAGTTACAACGCAATGGATGACCAGGATCCCATCTCTCAATTCTTCCCTGGCCAAGAGGACGTCGACTTGTACGCTGTTCTGTCCCTTTCAAATGATGCCACCGTCGACGCCATAAAGAAATCCTACCGCCGACTGGCCCTAATTTACCACCCGGACAAGCACGCGACTGCCGCTGAATCCGCTAGAGCAGAGGCCTCCACTAAGTTCCAGCAGGTAGGCTTTGCCTATGCTGTCCTTAGCGACGAGAAACGCAGGCAAAGGTATGACAAGACAGGCAAGACGGATGAAGGCTCAGAGCTGAGCCCAGGCGAAGACGGCTGGGAGGTCTACTTTGAGGACCTTTTCGATCGTGTTACCCGAGGAAAGCTCGATGAGATGAAGAAAGAGTATCAAGGCGCGTTTTTAGCTGTTGATTGCCAGTTATTTTTCTTACCCAGATGTCCAGGTTCTGCCGAAGAGGTAGCAGACCTAAAGTCGGCTTATCTCAACACCAAGGGGTCACTTGAGGAAATAATGACCTTCATTCCCCATTCCACGCACGAAGACGAATCTCGCTTCATCGTCATCATTTCTGACCTCATCAGCAAGAAGGAACTGCCCTCCATGCGCACTTGGGAGTCCAGCATCAAGGACGAAAAAGCCAAACTTGTCAGGAAGAAGCAAAGTGAAAAAGAGGCAAAGGAGGCTGAAAAATTGGCCAAGGAGCTCGGAGTGTGGGATGAATTTTACGGCAGTGGCAAGGTGGGCGAGCGAAAAGGCAAAGGTGGAAAGGGCAAGGGCAAAGCGAAGGAAAAAGACGAGGAAGAAGAAGATACCTCCGCACTTCAGGCACTGATTCTCAAGAAGCGCCAGAAAAGCATGGATGGATTCTTCGACGGTTTGGCCGCGAAATATGCAGAGCCAGAACCCAAATCTAAGGGCAAGGGGTGGAAGCATGGAAGGGCTGGCGATGACGATAACGACGACGCGCCGAAGAAGAAATCTAAACGCGCTGCTCCGCCACCGCCACCAGATATTGACGATGCAGAATTTGAAAAACTGCAACAGAAGCTGTTTGGGGACAAGGCCACCGATGGGAGTTCAGGGGGAGAGGGTAAAAAGAGCAAAGGGAAGAAAACAAAATCCAAGTAACTGTTATTATTATCTTGACCATTTCATTAATCTTATCACCGAGTCTTTTTTTTCACCCCGAGGCCAACTAGTGTCTGAATCAGACTGATTGAAGGACCTGAACAGCATCATGCTTACCGGTGGGTCTCATCAAATTCAACAACAAGGAGAGCAGCTTCGTCGGGGTTCTCGCTTACTTCTCAAAGTCTGTTTTTCTTTGGGACTGGAAAATGACAAGGCCAAGGCTACTTGAAGAACAAAGCGAGGATCTTCGACGAGGCCGTCGTACCTGCCTATCACTTCCGATGGCAGCTACCGAGAAAGCGGAGCGTCCGTTGGAGAACAAAGACGGGAAGGCTGTCCATGCAGTGCATTCCGTGTGAGCGAACTTGAAAGCGAAGAACATGTTGAAAAAAATTGAGGGGGGAACGAGAACAGTGAAATAAATCATCATGATCAAGGAACGAGTAATATCGCGTCGAAGAGGTACCTGACAGACACTACGGTAAGTAATACGAGGATCGTATTTACGAACCCGGATCCGAGTCGGGGCGTCGCATTCAGGTTCCAACAAAATTCCAACACCGCAGGAACGGTCAGCGAGTTGTGCCTTTGATAGATAACCAGTACGGACAGAGTACTGTACCGCCCTTCCGAACAGGACACGTCGCTGGCCTGCTGTACGCGTTCATTGAAGAAAATTAAGGGAAGAATGATCCGCTAGGCACGAGTCTAGACATCGGGTCCCTTGCGGGGTGATAGGCAGCCCCACCAGGCCAGTTCGGTACGTCAATCGAGGTTAGCGCCAACAAGGCCAACAAAATGTTCTCCCCCTACACCCATGTGCCGCATTCCACAGGCAGTAGGCATCTTGTATTACGGTGATTTGGAGGCTGAGAACCAACTTGGAACTTGATTACAAGTTGGAACGGGTTATATTCAATGGCGGGGGGGAGATATAAAGCAGAATCCATTAGCTAGTGTTCAGTACAGCGGCCTCAGTACTTATCCAGCAGCAATACCCAATACCCACCTACTACTACCACTCTTACCATGATTCGCTTCGATTCTCTCTCCATGGCTGTTCAGCAGGCGATGTGCACTCCCATGCACCAAATCCTGCCTGTATCCCAGTCGACTGGAGCCCTTTACCTGGGCTCCTTGGCCGCCATCCACGAAAAAGACGCTCTCGTCGAAAAGAATATCACCCACCTCGTCCAGGTGATGGATGCGCCATGGCTCCCCCTCTCTGAAAAAGACGGCTTCAACTGCTACCGGATCCCCATCCTCGACACCTCGTCGGCAGATATCAAGAGCCATTTAGAGGCAGCATGCAACTATATTGACCAGAGCCTTCGCTCGGGAAAGAGCGTGCTGGTACATTGTCAGCAGGTACTTATGACGTGTTGTGCCAGCCTGATCCGATCTGATCATTTTGCAGGGCGTGTCCAGGAGCGCTTCGATTGTCATTGCCTATCTCATCCGCAATCGCGGTATGTCCTACGACAGCGCCTTTGCCTACGTGAAGCGAGAGCGGGCATGCATTGCTCCCAACTCTGGCTTCGTCCAGGCCCTTAGAGAGTGGGAGGCAGCTTTCCGCAGGCCTTCTGCGGGCAGGCGTTTCACTTCTTAGAGATCTTTCCGGCAAGTCGGGTTGTTTGCTCATCCTAATGTTCTTGGCGCTGACCCACGTCCTTAGGCCTCGGATTAGACTATTTACGTTCTATTTACTACTATACCAGGTTTTTTGGGTTCTTCTGGCGTCGATGATACCTCTTTACATTCGATTTCGTTTATTTGCGCCTAAATTCTTAAATGCCTAACCGGCAATCAAAGGCTATTTCTTCGGGACATTTACCTACTTAGTTTACCGTTCGATTTGCGGAGCGATTTCCGTAGTTCAAGTATCCAATTCGGATCTGCCAAAATTCTATTGCCTCCGCTCTTCCTATGTTTGTTTCCTTATTTTGAATTACCCACGACAAAGGCGGGACACAGCTTGCCCTAACTGCCATTTACCGCTTTACTCACGTGAGCGTGGTAGGTCAGAGATACCTCCGCGGAGTCTATATATTGTATAGTTCATAAACAGTGTGCCTGCATAGACAGAGGTCTAGAGCGCTGCCAGAGTCAAACACAATAACTTCCCGAGTAGTGACACCGTTCGAGAACAGTGATCCAGACCGCTCTCTTTCTAGATTTGACAACATACATACTGTTATGATACACTTTCAGAGCATGCGCGAATCCAATAGATAGCTGATACAGATAGTAAAAACCGTTAGAGCAGAAAAAATTATAAATATCGAACAGAATCAATCCCCAAGCTTCGTCGAGCATGGATGATAGCAACCAGCTCCTTCATGCTCTCCTCTAGAATCACAACATTGTCCAGCAATCGAGATAGTGTCACTGTGGGTATACTCTCCTTCACCTCAGCTTCGTCTTCCTCAACAAAGGGATTGGGCTCCTGCTTGTCCACGAAACCTGAACTAAAGACATCCTCTTCCTCAGCGTTCCAGGATCTCTTCGAGGGCGACCATGGACCCGAGGAGGGTGCAGGCGCTATGAGAGGCTCTACGGTGATAGACCTCGTCTTCTGATAATGAGCTCCGAAAGGGCTCGTTAAGAGGTTCTTATTCTCCGACGTCTTGGGGGGCGTAGATGGTTCGGACGACACAACGCTCGCTTTAGCCTTGCTCTTTTTGGGTGTTAAGAAAGACACGAGGGCGGATGCGGAAGAGGAAGCTGAAGACTTGGATTTGGGTTTCGTAGGTGGCGGTTGCGTGACGGGATCTACCGGTTGTACAGGTCGTCCCTGCTCGCTGGACATCTCGATAGCCAATGACAAGGCATCATTGAGATTCTCAGAAAACAGTAGTCCTTGCCGGCGCTCGAGTAGAAATTTGTCAAAATCATCAACAACCTGCCGGTACTTCTCTAACTGGGATACGAGCCCATGGAAGATCGTGTGTACGACAGGTCTCGAGTTCTCATCCATGCTTGAAGCCGGCAAACCCTGGGTTTCTGCCTCGAGTTGTTCTTCGATCTGGAAATCCACTGAACGATCATCCCCGTCATCGTATGTGCCTGACCAATCCCTTCCTTCTGTGGGAAGCGAATCGTTGACAGCAAACGTCAGCCACCCGGCCAGTGATCTATCTGGATGCGTTGCGAGCGTCGCTAGCACACCCGTCAGCGCAATGTTGAATTCAGGAGTATTTGAAAAGAATTTCCTAAGAGAATCAAGAATGAGGTCAAGGATAGGGTCATGGACATTGAGTCGGTGCTTTCTGCTTTGACCTGCCTCCGGATCAGGTAGGAGGCCAGCACGAAATGCGGGTTGGTTTTGTATCGAGATAAGGGCATCACCAAGATAATGGTCGTACCCCGTACTAAAAGGATCAGCATTGTGCGAAGGATCAACTCGGGACACCAGTGTGAGATAAAGGCCCATTTCCCGCTCGTGGGTGGAATATGTCGTTTCTGGCTGATAGAATAGAGGACGAGAGGTTTCCAGAGGGACGCTAGGCTCCTCTGAGCCCGGATAAACGAATGTTTCCTCGTCTTCGTCATTCTCTACCGACGGGGTTGAATCAACAGCGCTTGGTATCAAGGCAGGGTGGGGAAAACTAGTTGCTTTGGGATCGAAAATGACGATCATGATCTTGTCTATACACAGCTGTGGACGTTGCAGCAGTAATGACTGGAAGAGTTGGAGAGCAGATGTTGCTGTTGGTTGTGACTTTGACCGAAGATTCGTCAGCAGGAGATCCTTAAGAGTAAACCGACCCATCGAGGTAAAATATTCTGACTGCTTTTGGGCATCAGGTGCTTCCATCTCCAATAGAACCATAGCGCTGCTTTTGCGTCGCCTCAACTTCTGCTGCTTAGCCGTGGTCGAGCTGGCTTGTGGCGGCGCAGAACTGGTGTTCAAGTTCAGCACCGAATTCTGTCGCGGCTTCAGCCGCACCTCGTCATTATCCTCACTAATGAGAAAGTCGATAAGAACATCGGCAAGCTGACCGTCTTGCAGGGTTCGAATCATGACCTCGATATAAGACATGACCGCAACTGCGCTACCGTCAGTGTCTGAGCACTCTAACACCGATGGGTACAAAACATTTTCGAGGAATATCCGGCGGACCGCATCTAGGATGGAGTGAACGATGGCTGTGCCAACAAGAGACGAGGCATCTACGGAGTCATGAACGACGTTTCGCCGAAGAACATCCTGCAAAAATTCCAAGAGTTTCAAGAAGTGGTCCAAGCGAGATCGGAAGTCTGGATTCGTGGCATCTTCCACTCCCATAGCGAGAGATTTGGCTCTAGCAACTTCCATCATTTCCCTCTCATCCTCGTCCTCGAGACCTGTACTACCGATGACCATGGCATTCTCCAGAGTGCTTTTAGGAGGAGGGTACTCAAGTTTGGTTGGAAGGAGGGAATAGACTGCTCCGAGGCCAGCACCAAGGACCTCTGAAAAATCACCGTCGAGAATGTACTCTGCTAATGCCAGAGCAGCATCCGTGATTGGGTCCGCCGGAGATGATACCGACTTGGACGATGAAGAATCATCACCGGTTAGACGATGCACGGGCTCTCCCGGGGACATGGCAACGTCCATGAGAAAAAGTAAACCTGCACGCGCAAAGTCACCTATTTGACCTTCACGATGCACGAAACGCAGTAGATAGTTGAACAGGAGAAACTCATACTCGGGTTTCTTCGTCAATGATGAAGCTGGCGCTGATGTCACGGTTGCTTGGGAGGGAGAAGGCGATGGAGATCTGGGTGGTGAGTTTCTTAAGTCCTCATCCTCTTCATCCTCATCCTCATTTTCCTCTTCAACAGAAAATAACGGTTCTGAACGGTACCAATGTTTGTCGTGGAAGAATATCATCAATAGCTCGCGGTAGGTTCGAATACGACTGCAGAGAATACAAAGAAGATTGACCACTATTCTCAAAAAGATTAGAAGGTAATAGAAGCGTCAAAAGCGGATGACGTACAGTCTTCTTCATACTCGGACGGTTGACTCCTCACAGCATTACCCGCGGCGCCCATGACCTTGTTGCGGCCATCCAGTTGCTCCTGGATATCATCCCCAACGCAATTTCGCAATAGCCTTAGAACAGCTCTATGCACCGCAGAGTGTACAAGAAATTGTTCATCCAACAGTACGACCATGTTCTGGACGGCCCGGAGAACTTCAGCCTGAATGCCAGACGGTCGATCTGTTTCGCTCAATCGAACGAGGGTACCAAGTACATCTATAAATGGTGAGATAGCTAATCACCAAGATCCCAAGAAATATTCACCATTCTTAAGAAGGTACTCCAGACAAACCCCCGTCGTGCTGAAAGTATGGTTGGATTACGTTCATTCAGTTTCACGTATGTCACGCACCCTTCCTCCGTTCGCGTCGACTCAAGAACAAGAGTATCAACAAGTGATTGAAGGTGAGCCGGAACATCCGTGGATTTTATTCCTCGACTCAGTTGCCGTTCGTCAGGATACAGTAAGGTATTCTGCCAGAAGATGAGAAGGCTTCCAAAAGGAAATCAAGTTGAACGGACCTTGATGAGATTCCAGGACTTGTGAAACTCTAGCGCATGATCTGTAGGTGGCTTTGGCGTCGACTGCGCCCCAGTACGAAGGAATTTGGAGAAGTAGTCCATCCCAGCGCCTCCTCCGAGGATACTGTGCCCGGATACCCCGCGTCACAATGGGTGTGACACCGTGAACATTATCACGTGATGCATCACAGCCACTGATGGCAACGTGATGATCGCCCTTGACATTTTACCTAGTAACGTTTTTGTCCCGAACTGCCATAGATATGTACATATTTTGAGCTCGCCGAACTGTGCCAGGTGAGCTTTCGCTCAATCTTTTGTCATTTACCGCTGCTACGCATCTAGTCGCGCCTCTGGCATCCAACGGATATCGAAGGCGGAAGTTGCTAGTTGAAATATACAGTCACGGTCCTACATCTGTCCCTGACTATATGGATAATGCAATTCACCGCAGTCGGCGTTTTCCTTTATCTTTTTCTCTTTTCTCTTTCTGAATGTCGTGAGAACTGATCTGTCTGTCTTTCAGCATTCATCCTCTCGTTTTAACACCTCGGTCGCTTCTGAAATACCTTCGTTTATGTCTGTATATATTACAATGCCTACGCACAGAAAATCTTCGACGCTTACTTCCGACTTTCCTAATCACCCTGTATGTGCATACCCGTCATCCGGGCTGACAGTGACAAACCCTTATCTGTTGTATTCACAGCCAACCAACAGCCGTCTCGATGCTGCGTCCTCCTTGCGCAATGGTCGCCACACCCGAGTATCATCCATGACTATACCCAGGTCTTCCGCCGCCCTACCTGTATCACATCCTACCCAAATATCCCTCCACGTCCGCAGGAAGACTTTCGCTGGAGATATGAATGCCGCTACTCGCAATCTTCTCCTTGACTTTGAAGAAAAAGTCGCGCTTCTTGAATCCAGAAACAAGCACATATCTGTCGAGTTGGAAGCCACCCGGGATGCCCTTGTCATGGAACGCGAAGAACGTCAGACCGTCCTTTCCCTGCCTGCGCAGCGACCAACTACTCTCGACGGTCAAGTCGGCGACCGGTCGGCGATTTTATGGGAAAGGAAACTTCGAATGGATATCTTGGCGGTCCTGAAGAAAGTCAGGACTCAGAATACCGTGCTTTCGCGTTCTGTCCGAGAATACCAGGACCAATGTGAATCTCTGTCAAGTCTCCTCGACAAGGAACGTGGAGAGCGGCAACTCGCTGAGAGCGAAGCTTGCACGACTGTCTCAAGTCAACTTCAAGCTTTTCGAACACAATAAATTGCTCGTCAACAGAGATTTAGCATTTCAAAGAATAACGTCCTCTTTCGAACCTCAAGCACCGGCAGAATCCAGTCAAGGATGTGTCAATGATTCTGCGTCCTCTGAGGACCAGTGCCGATGTTCCCTCCGCGCTCAGCTCAATTCCGCGATCGATGAGCTTCACGTGGTCAAACTCCAACTCGCTGTTTCTCAAGAGAAACGCGTCAGTTTGGCTGAACGTATCTCATCTCTTCAACGCCAGATGAGCCAATGTGTTGACTTGTCGGCACAAGCGCTAGAAGTGGAAAGGGACTTGCGAGACGAGATTTCCCATCGTGCTAGCTTATTGTCAAGCGAAAACATTAGACTTCAAGACAAAGTTCGAGTCTTAGAAGAAAGGCTGCAGAAACGTGCTTCCTTGAGCACTCCGGCTGGCAGAGGTTCCCTGAGAAAACGTCCCTTGCAGACACTCAAACTTTCAAATTTGGCAGCCTCCGCTATTTTGAAGGTGCGTTACAGAGCTGGACCGTTTAGCCTCTTCTTGACAAAATTTAGACCGACCTTCCATGTGCCTCCGATACTCCTTCGACGCCACAGTCAGCAGATTCGAGTGTCCTTCTGACTCCAGACGCCGGATCTTTATCTGCTCCGCCTTTCGTCTATACTGATTCACCTACCCTTGCCCCTTTTCCTGTTGGGTTATCGAGTGATTTATCTTACTCTGATGCTCGTCATCCTCTTCACTCTTCAGCATTCACTTTGACTGGGTTGACACCTCCATATAGAAAGGACGGTCGAAATTCTGTCATCCTAGCTGCTACTCTTTCTCGCAAGAGTGCTCCTCTACCGTCGTCAGTTTTGAAGACGGAGTGTACACAATCTGTGAGTTGAGCGCTTTCCAGGATTTTTCTGCGACATCTGCAGCTATGTTTTCTAGGTCAATGTAATAAATACCTGTACCACCAACCACATCTTATGTGACACTAGCTCATACCATGTCAAGCCACATGTACAGCCACGAAACCAATTGGAATCGAAACGAGCATCTGCGATTCTTGTACGCTCGTGAATTTTCATCGTTTTCTTTGTGAATCTAACAGCACATGTGTAGGCTGATATATCGCTCAAGCAATCGGGATAGGAAATACTTGAACCGTTTTAGGGCTTGTTACTTAAAGATGCGCAATACACAGTAGGCTCAAACTAGCTTCGATTTCCTCAGAAAAATAATGCCTATGAGACAACTCTTGGGGTTAACTTTGTGCAACGTCTCGCTTCACCGTGTTGATTCATGTGTCCAGACGTGGGGACGGTGTCTGGAACGGACGAGCATATTGGAAGTGCTCTCTGTTTCTAGTCATGACAGGGATATTTTCAAGAGTTAACTTCTTTGCTGAAGGAATATGCTGAGGTTACGTATGCCCTTTGCTCAATACCATCCATGTCTGCTGTGTGGAGTGGTTTGAGGAAAGCCTCGGCATTAAAGTAATCATGGAGGCTTTGGAACGCGTGGCATTCGTTACCTTCGCGAGACCGTCGACCAGTCAGTAGATTGTCAGCGGATTTGAAGTTGGTTCGCGATTTGCTATTCAGCGCGATGGTTCTGGAGTCTGAATCACCGGTGCGATAGAACACTCAGGAAGCGACCAATTCTTGCCTTCGACCGTGAAGATTAATAGGTTTTTTGACTAGCTTATTTTTCCTGTTTTATATTTAGTCTCTTCTAACGGTTTTGTATACACATACACTCTGGGATTTCTAGAAAAGCTATCGTATGTTGATGATTACAGAATCGAAAGGAGCATATATCTAATATTAATTCACTCACGAACGGTGTGTCGTCTATTATGTAATGGAACTACTATAACTCCTTCCCAGAAACGCTGGTGATTACAACGCAGCGAATGCTTCCTGTATTTGTTTTCACCTGGTACCCTACATCACGAGTTAGCGAAGAGCATATCCCCTCCCAATTTCTACTCACTCAAGAGAATACAGCTTTCTGCCAAGAGGATCATATCCTGAAATCCAGCATTAAAGACATTAAAAAGTTCCAGTTTCGTTGTCATTGGTAGGGCCAGATCCCGTGCGAGATGTCCTCAGCGCAACCAGTTCCTCAAGTAGGACTTGACTCGCAGACACCCATACCGTCTGCCAGAGAATAAGTGGCATGATTAGTAGAAAGAAACTCGACGAAGATTCGGACTTAACCCAATAATCGGATTGATAGGCGAACCGTGCGGCATGGTACCAGTTATCCGAAATACAGCTTGAGCGGCCATGAGAACTTTATCCTTAGATTCCTTGTCGACCTTGGCGAAGAGACCGTACAATTGCATTATAACGGCGTAGGTCAAGTTATGGGCAACGAAGAGAGTTCTCCTTTTAGCAGCTGTTGGGTTGGTCACTGCATTTGGCAACGGAAGGGCGCTTCGCAGATTCTCAATTAGGCCGTCTATGGCGGCAAACGACGCATAAAAGTCAATCGACTCTTGCTCGGCCATGTCTACAATGATATTTTAGAATGATGACGGAACAAATGCGGTCTACAGACCAGACTTCCAGTTCCTTATCAAGTCGGTTGCGCGCTCCCATAGGAGGGATGCTTTCACATGAAGCGCCTTTGTCGGCATTTCATTATCGCCCGACGCAGGCGCGCCTTTGAAGTACTTCTGAATGGTAAAACTGCACACCATATTCGATGGAAACCCTCCCTAAAGAAATTCCATATCAGAAAATAATTATTATACGAGAGAGAATTTAAACGCACATTCTCGTAATCTTGGTCTTCGAGGGGCCACGGCGTATCGACTTGAATTCCAACGATATCGGAAGGGCACTTGGAATTGGGTTCAGACGCCAAAGCGACTGCCCAGCATTTATCCAGGATCAGACCCGTCCAGTAAGCGTCCACACGCTCGCCTTCTTCGATAGCATCCTGCGGCGCCGGGAGAATTGGCGTTGGACCCGTGGGGGTATTTCGGTCGGATCGTATTTTGGTCAGTCCAGTACTGAGTCCCAGGGAAACGGCCGTCGTGACATGGTACTTTCCTTCCAAGAAGCGTCCGGAGGCTAGGAAGTAATATGACAGTAGAATCTCTGCCTGTATGGTTTGCAAAAATTTCTGAGGATGATGATTGTTTGAGAGTGCACCAGATACCTCCGTCAACGCTCGCTCAAGGAGCATCTTTTCGTGGATAGTCAAAGACGGTATATGTGATAGAAAAATTCCCAGTAGGTAGACAGTCGTCATGAGTGCTGGTAATGGCCGAGAATAGTATGCAGAAGGATCAAGGGCGGCCGATCGGAAGCGGGAAACGTTCATAAAGAATCCGTATTCTGAGGCGCAATGGAGAAATTTGTCGATCCTGTGAATTGGGAATGTTGGATTCAGATATGTTATAAGATTAAGGAAGGTAAAAGAACAAACAAGACGGTTCTGACTTCGAGAGGGGGGTCTGGCAATGTCCACCAACCATAATCTAACGGGGAAACTACAGATACAAATATATAGTAGTCCGGGATAAATGAATGAATAAACATACTGGAATCAGAGGAGGAACCATCAATCGAGTAAGGGTCACTCAGAACGACGGACGGGCCTCGTTCCTGTGGGTTTTCAGGCTCGCGAATTCGAGTCTCAACTCGACTTATATTTTCCTCGAGGACCTCCATCTTCCAGGCTGTCCTTATACTGGCAATCTTTGGATCGGTTTCCTCGACTGCACTGTCCACAAATGGGACGAGCACCGTCGCATCACTGCCAAGATGTTACTTGACGTCAAGGACGATTCTGGCGAATGATAAGAGGACCCACCATTTTTCGCCTGCGGCAATGAATGCAGGCTTGACCCTAGTGGAGAGCGAAGCTATGGATGGAGGAAGGAGAAGACATAGCAGCGTTGGTGAACCAAGATCAGATGGTAGACAGTGTTGTACACCCGGAGTGCCTCCCAATTTATAGCCTTGTAAAAGGATGTAATCCGACATGTACTCAGGACACAAACCATAATATGTGAGTACGGAGTATTAGCGATGAAAGCAAATTGTGTCAAGGAGTTTCACGTCAGAGTCAATTCCCCTGTGGCTGTGTACATTCCCGAACCGAATACGGGATAC
This sequence comes from Desarmillaria tabescens, assembly GCF_030435595.1. NCBI lineage: Eukaryota > Fungi > Basidiomycota > Agaricomycetes > Agaricales > Physalacriaceae > Desarmillaria > Desarmillaria tabescens. The sequence goes on from NW_026848313.1 coordinate 650,750, forward strand.
TATCATCCGGAGGAGGATAGAAAACGAAGGCCAGATGTATCTGACTAAGAGCTGCTCTGTTACTAGACGATGTCGTTTGATTTGCACTTCCCCGTCGCAAGCAAAAGTGAAGTAGTATTTTGTGGGCATAGCACAAACCGTCACTACCTGCAGACAGAGATCTTTCTGTCGACGGGAAGACAGAAATTTACAAAAATGAATCAGCTTCTGAGCACATCAATGACTGTAATTTTGCTGTGGCTTTACAAAGATCAGTCAGGTATCGCACGCTGTATTATGCTTGACGCTTACCCACCTCGACTTGAATAAAATCAAAATCATAAAGTCGCACTCCAATTGCAGAACTAATTATGCCTCAAACCTTGACCAGGCTAGGACTGCAGTCAGCGTAGACCAGGAGCTGTCGGTTATCAAAGTCAAGCTGAGTAGCCGGCCGCTCGGGGACGGAAAATTTGGCCGTCGTAGACTGGTTGGTGACGATCCGGCCATCCAGGCCTTTGGATGACATACCGGAATTCGGCGTTTCCAAATTCCGGTACCGTCAATGTCGATGAGCTAACAGCACGGCGTCATCCCCTTACAGGGACAGATACGCAAGTAAGTACTAGTAACTGGATAGATAGATAGAGAAGGGTAGGATATCCGTTGTTTACTTGTGTGCGAACCGTCTGAATATCTAACCTCTTCTGTTGCCGATTACCTAACCTGATGCCTTGTTGATGTCATTCGAACACAAATTACATGATAAAGCCATTTGTCACTCCTACTCTTGGCCCTGGCCAAACAGAGCAATAAACGCAGGCTTGGCAACTTGCAAGGAGATGAAATTTCCTCCGCTAACAACATATCTGCTGTAACGTGATGAGTTATATTTGGGAATGACTCTACCGGACAGTTCCGTCTCGTAGACTGCACGATTCAGTCAAACCAGAAAAGCACATATTGCGACGGCTCGAACCAGAGGTTGGAGGCTATACCGTCCATATTATGCAGAGTGGCCCTGTAGTTACAGTGCAGCCCGGTATGCAGAGTCGCCTGTAACTACAGGCGAATGGAGTATGCAGAGTCGGAAGAGCTGCGCACAACGCTCTGCATACTCAGGGTCCTGTAATTTTCCCACATCCTGATTACGCCACAATACCCTCCCCCACCCTTCGCCCCTCTGCCCACAGCCCCAAAAACACCGGGCACAATCGCCAACGATTAATTATTGACATCATTTTGGTGCTCACATGATATTCAATGCTCCCGTTTTGATACTGGCTGATACTGGGTGGCAACTGGGGTATTGAATTTTCCGCCCTTCTGCTCATTGCCAGGGGGGCCAAAAAAGAGCGGGCTCAGAAAATATTATTTGATATACTTACTAGTACTCCTTCCAAAAGTTCTACACCTACCCTTACCATATATTTGACTGAATGCGCATCGGCATGGCTTGGATGCACAGACTGTGGGAATATACCATTCCCAGATTGGTATACGGTTTGGAAATTGCGACAGCAGGCGAATTTTGGGATAGTAGACAGTGTATTGCACTTATTCAATTAAAATATGACAAAAGAAGCAGTGTATGATTGCTCTATCTTGTTTGTGTCATATAATGTATGGATACTAAGGACAAGAAGTACTCCGACGTTTTCCGGAGTTTGCCGAAACACCCCTAACCCGCTCACAGTAAGCAAATAGGTCGAGATTGTACAGTCCCGAAATTCTCTCAGTGCTTGTAAATATAATTCACAATGTCTATTAGCTTCTTTAATGTTCTATGCATCTTCTCTGTGCATGTTTTCCGTTCTGTGCTTATGTAGACATGAATTATGATCTCAAAAGTATGCCAGAGGCATGTGTAAAAAGTCATACCTCACAGTACATGCTTAAATTGAAGTATATTACCCAGAGAGGCATGGTCTGTACTTATCTGGAGTGATATGTGTCACAATGTATATCTGCCCTGGCAGAAATATACCTCGGTCAGACAAAATTGCACCAGATGAGATTGTGCAAGTAATGTTCTTTTATGAGTTCACTTCAACGAGAAATGCAATTACAAGGCACGTAAAGGCAGATCGCCATGGATCGGACACCTGCTTTGGATAATGTAATACATAAAATTTTATTTTCAACCATTCTTACCCTTGGAAAGGTTGCACATACCTGTGTACAAATGATGCATCCTTGAAATGTCCTAAAATGCGTGATATTCACCATAAATGGCAGATAAATCAAGGTTGGGATAGATTATATACTATACAAAGTACACAGATGTATACTAGATAATTTCTATAGTATATTCCGTTAGCTTTTTGGGCTTCGGAGTAAAGGATTCGAGCAGAGGATGCATCCCGAGCATCCATTCCGCTCGCTCGATCGGTCCGGTCCGGTAAACCGGATACTGATCGAGTGGCTGTACCCCTCCTTTTCTTCGTCTCACCTTTTCACCATCGATCCAGCATGGTGTAGTTGCCTGCCTGCCCCCACTGCTCGTTTGAATGGAAATAAAGGTATATTTAATTACTTTTAATGCTAATATAGGTTTTACAGGTACTTTTGATCCATCTGGTGGCCCCTGGATGGCCTGGATATCGTGCATCAAGCCCCACTCGCCTGCGCGTAAGCCCTCCTGCAAGGCAGCATAATTTCCCCCTTCCAAATGATGGAGAATTGCACTACCACCATCTCCCTTTTACTACAGCCCCCGACAATTCTTGCCGCCGCCATTAAGCCCCGCCTTGTTGCCGTTGCGACCTACCTAGCATCCCCCACATCGAAATCGGGGCCAATCGCCATTCACCATGGCTTCTGAATGCATTAACGATGCCTCATTCACTCGATAACTCAACATCCGCCTCCATCTGCTGCCAGGAGGGCGTATGGATGCAAAGCCAACCATCACGACGACCAGGACGACGACGACAGTGATGGCGTGAGGGGTAGGGAGGACTCGATTATAGGGCATGAACATGCCAAATAGCGGGCTAGGGATGGAGTGGAAGCAGGGGTGTGCTAGGGACGGGTGGGAAGGCGAGAGGGTGTGGGCGGGAGGGCGAGAGCAAGGTCGGGATGCTGACGGTGAACGACACTGATGACGACCATGTCATTCGAGGCATTGAATGAGGGCTCAAAGGCGTTGTGAACGAACCCACATTCATGGCTACGCGATCACGGATACCCCCTGCCGCCACCTGCTGCATCCCGTCCAACATCGGCCTCCCGTACGCTGCCCAGCTCACCCACCCACCTCAAACTCATGCATCCCTCATTATTTGGACCGGGTAACATGCATCATAGCTCTGTTTACCCCCTTGATGCCATGGTCGTCGTCTACCGGCTCCCTATCCCGACACCCACCTTTCCCCGCTCATATCACCCCCATAATAACGCAACGATCACTGCGCCATCGATATCATTGCTTCCCTCTACATGAGGCTTCATGGATGCTATCGATGCTTACATCCCGCCACGCCCGCCTGCACCGCATTTTATCCACATTTTGTATGCTGTACTATATTTTAACTATATTCATTTTATTTGATAATAATACGGGAGAATCTCTTTTAGGCAGGCATCGGGAGGACGACGAGAGGACGTCTCTTCATCGTTTGCAACGATGACGGCAAGGTGAAAGGACACGAGGGCAATATACGAATACGTAATTTGAGTATGCAGAGTATGTGTCTTGGGTATGCAGAGTGGGTTTCTTGGGTATGCAGAGCGCATCTCCCCAGCGCCACCGTCCTGTAGTTACAGGAGACTCTGCATACCGGCTTGCACTGTAACTACAGGAGATTCTGCATACTGTGGACAATAAAGGTTGGAGGTTGACAATGATCCACCTCCTAAATACTGGTCCCCGCGCGACGACTAATATTACGCCGAATTCACTGTGCGATAGTTAGATTTTGCCGTCGCCTTGATTGTAGTAGAAATACATGACAATCCGTATTATATTCTCAGCCACCAAAGTCAATAACTCTTCAGAAAACACTAAACGCTCCGCGAAAGTGTCCATCATAACTCCAGCTCATACCGTGTCAAGCCACAATTACAGCCACAAGTGATTCTTCTAAGTACGCTTGTCATCTCCTTGACCTTTTTTTGTAGTTCTAACAGTATTAGGCTAATATCTTGCTCAAAATATCAGGATAGGAACGTTATTAGAGGACACGCAATACATAATGGTCATCAGTTAGTTCATCCCTTGGTTCTTGGCCAAGAAATATGGTCTTTGTCAAACTTTGCTCAAGCCATTTCCTTCTGCACTGTTATGAAGAAAGCAATAGTTAACGTCGGAGCTCGTTGGTTATGTGTGAAAACGTACTTGAAGAAGTACAAGAAACTGAGCAAGCGATCTCTATCAATCAATTGTGACTTATGTGAACAAGAACACTGACACTTGCATGCAAGAGATTCCTATCTTGGTATCAAGCCACGACGAATTACAGTCGACACGTCCGACTCACCTATAGCGAGGAACATGGCTAAAACTTCGACGCCGGAAAACACGAAGAAGTCTGGCACTGGAGAAAAGTGGACGGTAGAAGACATCGCATACGGTATCTATCCGAAGAGTAAACCAAAGACTGAGAGAATCACAGTGTTCTTGGATAGACGTCAGGCTTTTTGAATAGGTTAGCGGCTATTTCTAGGCCCGCAGCAACTTACAGTGATTTACTGGCCTGATACATCTAATGTGTTGACAGAAGCTAAGCAGATTATTTAGATCATGATTGTGATACGATATGTCAAATCATTTTCCTTGAGACAGGTGTTGCAGAGGATGCCATATCCGCCGTGAATACGCAGCGATGCCTCCTTGACGAGATGTCCATTATACCTGAAGATAAGACTTTCTGGTTGAAAGAACGAAAAATCGGGAGGTATCGTTACACCCTTGAACAAGGCGAGCTGAACGTTGACTTGGAATCGAGCTGCTAGCAATCAAACGAAAGGGAAGAGGACCAAAGGTTCAGTCGTAGGAAGAAACGAAGTCTATTTTGGGACTGCAGACAGGAACATCATCATATTTCGTTCAATGCAAGTGAGTCACACCTAGCACCAATGTCAAGACACGACTTCATCATCTCGGTGGGTCAGATAGACCACCCTCGAACGCTACCCCGGCGCCGCTATTACTACTGTTGCATTAGGATGGACTGCCGCAGTTCTAGTAAGTTGACCTCGCGAGTGGAATCACCAAGATGATTACCTCAGGGCAGGCGTATGCATCTATGCAAAGGATAAGTTTGTATTTACCAAAAACATTGGTAGTTCCGTCCAAAAATTATGGTCATGCTACTAACATGACAATGTACAATGTAAAGAAAGATTGCGATACGGAGTGGTTATATACACTAAGCATCAGCCAAGCCAGTGTCAGTTGAAATGGTGTTAGATCGTTAAATACTCTTGCAGATGCTGCAGTCAAACGTAATGGAATCGCGGAAGATAGCGGCTATTTGTAACCAGTCAATAAAAATCCAACACGATAAAAAAAAAGACATACGCAAAACGATCAAAGCTATCAAAAAGCTAATCACGATAACATAGAGCAAGGTGTACTTGATGACCTGGATGCACAGACCTCAGTTATAAACTAAGCGAGAGTACATGGGTGGACGTACAATCCATCTTCGTTGTCTCTTCTGTTTTGTCGAGAACAGTGGCGCTCGTATTTGTTTCGAAGGACGCAACCAGACTAGAGGGAAAGGTTAGAAAACGGTTCATAGCAACCGAACACATCACGTACACAACATCGTAGAGTGTAGCTGGTTAACGAACGGAATGAGAAGTGGAGGCGTCAGAATTATCATCAAGATGTGAGCAAGCAAGAAATCCGAGCTCCACAAGGACATCTCGACAATCTTGACAATGAACTCTCGAGCAGGTTGTGACATTGCTGATGTTCCAAGACCTCTTCCATACCATTTGCCAGTCCACCATGCCCTATTGGTCTCATCGTGCTTGAACTCCCTGGTCAAAAAGACGGCGATGAGGATTCTTTGGATTGCCCTTTGGACGGCAACGATTGACAAGATACCCAAAACAGCATGAGATGCGTCCCAAAGTTCCAAGAACCACTACCAATTCTGATGAGAAATTTACTCCCGGAAATTGCAAAGTAAGACTTACAAAGAACTCAAAGAACGCGATGATACCGAAGAGAGCAGATCCATGTGCCAACGCAGCCATTACCGAACCAAACTTAGCCCAAGATTCCATCATGGGTCCCAAAAAGAGTGAAATGAAGAACAATATGAGAAGCACGGCGGCATTCCAGACGACGGGACCGACTGCAATAAGGCACATCCTGATTAGCGGGCTCGGGTTCTGGTTGCCATCTGCATCTGGGAATGATTTGACAAACATATACGCATTTACGAATAGGATCGCCGTGCATATGGGCCATATGATTTCAGAGAAAATAACGGTCCTCCATCCAGCACGAGGCACATCACCAGCGAGCTTATCAGATGGATGTCCGAGCTTTTTCTTCTTGTAGCCGGTGATCATTGTACGTGACAACCTGCAGTACCCATACCAGCTGCTGGTTTTTGTACGAGAATTACCCCGAGACATCCATCGCAGGAATTCCCGATAATCGATAATGAAATCGGCGAACGAGAACTGATGCGGGTTGAAGAGGAATGGAGCGATGCAAAGGGACAACACCGACGCCCAGAAGTAGATCAAGTGTGGGATCCAGATAGCCATGGTAGCGTACAACAGCAGCAATAGATTTCGCATACCCATATAGATACTGGGCCCAGCGAAACGTGAGTACAAGATGCTGAAGTTGATTCGGCTGGTAGCGAAGCCTCGACCCGTGGCAATATATCGGGCGCCTCCGAAAGTCAGATTACTGAGGATAGACTGGCAGTAAATCTGCGTGGAAAATACTTCGAAGATGGGGGAAAGAGAAAGGAAATGTTTCCCCAGCCGAAGCAGAGCTTTGCCAGTGCCCCTCTCGACCAGTTCTGCAAAGAAAGTCAGTGTCGATTACATAGAAGTGTCAATTGATGTACCTTGCAAAAACAACGGCAAGAAGGCGATGAAGAAAACCAAGAAAATGGAGATAACACAGCGACGGATCCAGTCAAACACCGGAATGAGGTTATAACACCCGGGTTGACCACCCAGAACGTTTCCTTGAGAGTCAACCTTGCAAATCAAAAGCTGCTTGTTGAGAGTTCCAAGATACATGACTATATGCGGGTAAGTTAAAGAAACAAAATGAAACGGAAGATGTAAGCGGCTTACGCGTGACCATGAAAATCTTGATGGAATAAATGACAAGGATATTGTTAATATGGAAACCTGGATGGCCGTAATAGAACGTGAGGAACCGATCAATGGGTAGCTGTGTTCCCAGATAATAATACTCTCGACTGAGCATCTGTTCTCCCATACCAGTCCCGATCTTGGTTTGGAAGTTCAAGATGGTGCCAAAACCAAGATCACGCCCTTTACCACACTGGTAGTATTCCGAGTGCTTGATACGACCACCGCGACCAAAAGCATTCATTCCTGCAAAGATATCCTCATTAAGATGAAGGCCCTTTTGCGCTTTGGATACTCCTCCTCGAGTGTTCATGAACGTCGCATTCAAGAAATCAGGATGTCCATAATGTAGCTTGCCACCGATCCATGCCAATGCACGAGCGGTCATGGTACCGAACGTTTGTTCCTTTCCGGCAGCAATATCACCAAGGACACCGATATTCTCGGAGAAAATGTACTCTCGTGTACCGACGATGGCCACGGGCGCCTTGGTGAATTCTTTGTGTCCCCACTGCGCGTACGGACTCTGACTGGAAACCGAGTATTCCTCAAATTCGCCAAGAATGTTCCGGATCTTCAAGCATTCCTCTAAATAGTTGTCCTGGTTGGCATCGATGAGCTGCAAGTATTCGCCACGATAGAATATAATGGCGTGGTTTTGATTGTCAGATTTACCATCGCCAAGAATTGGGTTTCCAGGAAGTTCAACACGGAACTTTGGTCGTCGCCGACCAGTCTCCTCGTCAAGTTCGGAATGTCCGTCAATGAGGGTAGAGAAAAGGCGAGGGTCGCCACCCTTGGGACCGGGTTCTTCGTCGAGATAAGCGATCTGCAAGTCAGGATACGCGCGGAGGAGAAACTCGGCATTCTCTTGCTCCTCCTTGTTGAACTTGGCATACCGCTGCATGGAAATAGTGAACTTGAACTTCCGCCTAGCCATACGCTCGAGCTCTTTCTCCAACCGCTCTGTGTTTCCGCCAAATGCGTGCACAATGTCGGGGTTCTCGACTCGATAGAGGAGCTTGATGGCTTTCGAATAATTCATCATGCCAGACACAGTACGGTACAACGTCTGAGCACGTAACGATGCCCATATACGTGTCCTTAGAGTGTACTCGGGTGACGAGGTCTTGAAACCGATGCAATAGAATGGTAGATCATCAGTTTTCTTCTCGTTGTGAACACTGGAGTCACCGTCCATTTCTTCTGCAAGAATCTTGGTGTCCTTTACAAAATTATCCCATTCAACAGGATGAAGTTGTTTCGTGTACTCCAAGATCGTAACCCGAGTGTTTTTGTCTTCCTCTCGAATGATCTCTCGTAAACTCAGCAAGATCTTTTCGGAGTAATGAGGGACCAAGACAGTGAATGTAGGCATGGCGTCGACAGGTAAGGGCTCCGGTAGTGCAGTGGTCAGCGAAGAAGCAAAGAAGGAAATTCGACGCTCGGCCTCTCCACCGGTCGGGAAGAAATTGCCTTTGAACCCTTCTTGGTTGGTGAAGAAGGGTGGCGCACGAAGCGTACGCCTGCCGTTAGCATCGTCGACTTGATGGTAAAGCAGACGTTGGACATGATCGATAGAAAGGAGATGTTCGCGGTACATGGATATGATGATCGCATTCCAGATCTGAGAAACCAAAACCTGCAATGACATGTAAGCGCAGTTCGATGTACAGTACACCAGATACACACCTTGGGCTTGTATTTCACTTCCATCTCGCCTGTCGCCAATAATTTGGCATATATACGTTTGGGTAAACGCGTGAAGATATCTTTCCACGGTGTCCAGATGCTCAAGCCCAAACTGAAGCTCCTTCCGATACTGAAAATGACAATCCAGATGATGTACCACAAGTACGTGTCCAAAAAGAACAGTACTAGGTCCATAACATACATAATGGCGAGTGTGAATGGGACCTGGTTACTACAGAGAGAATTCCCGAACAGTTTGTCGCTGCACCCCTGTACTTTCGTCCTCGCCATTACGGCAACAGGAGACGAGAACGACGACGCCAAGAAGAAATAGGATTCGGTAAACTTGCAACCGAAGATGAGCACCCACATGCAAATGGACGCTGCGCGCGCACTACGGGCCAGACTTGGATAGGACGCAGTAAAAGTCTGGGATGCCATATATTTCCGTGACTTCCCTGCTACCCGGTCACCGAACATACGACCGGAAGGTATTAACCCGAACACGAGCGTGGCGACAACCGCGATGAAAAATTGAACGATGCCTAGGATGAGCGGGAGCTGACTGAGATTGGGAAGATCGTCCACCATGGCAATGTAAAACGTGGGACCGCATGTCAAGGCCAATATAATGAGGAGGAAGACGAGCCGAGTGGTGAGATGAGACGCATTGTTCCAAGTCGTTGGGATGTAGTAAAACTCGGCAAGCGTGGCGACAATCATGATACCTGTCGACACCGCCCCACCAAGGGCAACCGCAGACCAAGTCATCTGCGGGGACGGCGATGACTTGTTCTTAGGCGCATACACTTTGGGAGAGTTGAATGCGGTATAGAAGTAGTAGACGGCGACGTGTAGAATCCAGATACGATTGAAGTTTACGAGTAAGTGTAGAAGGGAGCGCCTCTCAAAGTATGTCTTGAAGAAAACACGGTTCCACTCAATGCGGCTAAACTTCATGAATCTCTGAGCTGGAGGGACATCTACGAGACGAGTCTGTGGGATGCGGTCGTTAGGCAAAGAAAATTGAAATTCCCATTACATTAGACGTACGTTGTCATTGAGGACTATCTTGGCTAAGCCCTCTGGATACCAAAAGAGTTGGTTAATATCGTCGTAACCAATGATTTCGTGGTGGTCTTTCTCCCTCCGAACGAACTTTCCGTCCACAACTTCGTACCCCTGGTCCCTCATGAAGCGATACAAGGGCTTGATCACGGTGCTGAGATACAAGCCTTCGGGAACTGGATCAATCCTGTTCTGGCATTCTGGGCTTCTGTAATAGTCGTCGGCGCACTTGAAAATGAAACAGAGGCACTCGGGTACAAAGCGGACGTTGGCAGCCTCTCCCCAACACAAGAGGTAAAGTGCGATCTGGCGAAGACGATCATAATGGGACATGTTATTCATGGCATTACGCCAGCGGTTGAGGGCAGAGTCGAGGGACTTGGTGGGCTTCTTGCCCTTCACTGACTTGAGCCGCTGTAGGCCCGGGTTCTGAGATTGACCGACCGCATCATCCAGGTTAAGCTGTGCAGCGAAATACCACTTGCGGTAATTGGCATGTTGTCCACCGATGTAATCCGCATGGAGGGTGAGGAGAGCTTGACTCGGCGACATGCGAGATGCCCTGGAATCTAATAGGTGCATCGTAAAATCGAACTAGGAGCGAATGAGCATAACTATTGAATCCGGTAAAGAATGGGCGCACCATATTACGCATCGAGTCCCTTTGAAAGCCAAACTTTTGGGTGAGGTCGAGGAAGATGTCCTCTATTTCTTCCTTCGACATGGGTATCTGTTTATCTGCAGACCAGGCAGGGTATGGTTCACTGGTGCCAAGACCAGGATCGGCGAACGGAGAAATACTGGGTATGCTTGCATGAGATTCGAGGGACGGGACATAACGACGACCATACACGTCTTGTTCAGAGCCATCTGGTGTGGGAAAAAAAGATTGAGAACGAAGCAACGAGGGATGAAAAGAGAAACAGGATTTGCCAGACAGGGAAGAACCCGGCGACAATGATCCTGAGTCCATTAAAGAGAGGTGTACACACTGTTTTGGTCGAAATAGCCAGGAGCAGCGGCTAGACGAGTCGTGCTGGAATTATAGGATCCGTAGTTGTCGCCCATATCTGAGTCAGTGTCGTAGCCGCTCCTTGTCTGAGGAAACTGAGGACCTGGCTGCGGGTACTGGGGTCCAGGCTGCCGCTGGGGAGGGTTTGCGAAGGGATTAGAACGGGGATCTTGAGGGCCGCCATAGCCTCTGGATGACATGACGACGCCGTGAAGACTTGGGAACCAATCTAGAAAGTAAGATAACTAGAAAAAAGAACGTTAAAGAACGGCAGAGCGTCGATAGCAAGGGGACAAAGGAGACGGTAGGAGCAAGTGATGGTATCAAGAGAGTGATTCTGTAAGAGAGGGTGACTGCTGGTGGCTGCGATCCAGCGTGGAAACAAGAAGCGGAGTTACCGTGGGAACATCATCCGCTTTCGGACATCCGATTGATTATAGCACGCGCACTGGTTGCTTATTGACATGCTACACGGTACGACGCGAAGTTCCAGTTACATCCAACAGCATTATTGCAAAACAAAGCTAGAAGTATCTCTCAAGTCTTTTCGCGACTCTTAACCTGTAAAGTAGGCACTCTACCTTTCATGCGTTTTTCTCGGACTTTTATTCATTTTTCCTAGCAAACCACGGACATGTCTAAACCGATCATCCTGGCGCGCCGCAGAGCAGAATCTTCTAATGACACCACGGTAGCAAAATTTGTTCTTGCAGCGCAGCGCACAGTCGGTCCTTACGTCGAATGGGACTTCCCCGAAAAGTTCAATTATGTACCACCTCCCGTTTACTTCTGTATTCGGGCCCTTATACCCTCCCCGGAGCAAGTGCATAATCTAGGTCCATGTAGCCTCAATTATGACCCCCCTTCTTCGGAGTCAGATTTCGACATTATCAAAGCTCTGATCCCTTCGTACAAAGATTCTAGATTTACCGTTTCACGCGTCGATCCTCGGCTCTGGGCTACACTCATTCAATTGTACTCAACTTCTTTGCCAGAGTGTTTCGAATATTACCCCATCCCACTCTCCGATATTTATCTTCCTCTCTTGCAACAAATACCATCGACGTCTGATTTCACACTGATTACTATTCTTGAACTGCCTGATTGCGAGGAGCTCACCGACTCTAGTATCTCTCAACTCAGACATTTGAGTAGTCTTTGTGCCTTGGAAGCTAGCGGGACAGCGTTGACTGACTACGGTGTCAGTGTCCTTAGCAAGACGGTGGGCTGGTACGATGATGACAGACGTCGAGGTCCTTGGCCATTGAGAATCCTTCGCCTCAGAAGTTGCCGAGGCATCACACACAAAGTATTCCATTGTATCAAGAACTTCCAGCTTCTCGCTGTCTTGGGTATGTCACTGACAGTCTAGAGCTATAGAGATGTCACTGATCTATTATATCTGTCAAAAGATCTGCGCGGCACCAAATGCTCCGCCTCATCTTGCACCCTTCCGTGGTCAGTGTCCAGTAATCCAAGCCTATATCATCCAACCCCCCTCCGGACTTCACTCACGATTCTGTCGTCCCTCACCCCTCCTTCATCCAAATTTTTTTCTTCATCTTCAGTTTTCAGTCTCTATATCGACACGGTGGAATATGCTCATGCTCATGTGTCTAAATTTAAGGGCGAGAGCTGTCCAGCAGCCTTGACTGACAAAGGAAAAAGTCGAGAGACCGCTGTTTGCCTGGAAAACACGGCAATCACGTTGCTGCCCCACAAGAAGGACTCCCCGGATAGCAAAGACCACGCTCTCGTCGCTCAAGTGGCTCCCGAACAGTTGCCTGCTCAACAGCCTCGGATAAAACGTCCAAGAAGAGTATCGCCGGGTATGTGGCTCATATCAGCATGATAACACTCCGGATTGATACGAAACAGCAGGCAATGAGGACATCTCATACCTGTATGATTCTGATACTCTCAATCCTTTTGATGAAGATATGGGGGGCTCTGATGGATCTTACTCCAAAGATCACTTCGAGACCGGCGATGAAGAAAGTGATCGCGACGTTTATGTTGCAACGCAGCTCGCAGACTCCCACCATTTTTGCTCTTCAAATTCAGTAAGTGTGATCAAGTGGTTGTGCGCTCCCTTCCTCATAGCCTTTGAAGATGTTTCCACGACAAGCAGCTTTGCAACCGTCTCCAATAGGTGTAAATCAATCACTCGCCGCATCGTCGTCAGTTCTTCCACGAATACCGGACTGGATGACCAGAGTCACAACCGCTGAGATGGCCGAGCAGAATTCACACCATGCTGCTTTGGCATTTTATCTTGGTGCCCGACGTCGTCCTTCTCCACAAGAGCCTGCAGGACATCGAGCAGAGATATATCCAACTCAAGAAAGGAGATTTCGATCAATAGGACTCAACAACGGTTCAATGTTCTATCGCACTCCCCCTGACTGGAGCACGTTGGAGAGCACAGCAAACCCGAAAAAACAAGATTCATTGCCCGCGAAGAGATCCAATACAGAGAAGGCAGCGTTCAAGATGGATACCGCGAAGGCTCGCTTAATGGCCGAATGGCGGACGTCGCTATCTTCTGCTTCTGCAGAGAAAGGATTGAATGGAAACAAAAAGAGGAAGCTCTCTTTACCGCTGGACGGCATTTCGCAGTTCCAATCCACCGACAAGCCAGCGTCGGTCAACCCATTTCACCGAAAGAAAATTTCGTCATCAGAGGCTGCGCAGGCTGTGGAATTGCCACGGCGCGAACGACCGGAAAACATTGAATGCACGAGACAAAAACCCATCAGACCGATATCGAGCTACGACGTCCCGGAATTGCCGAATGACGCAAAGGAGCAGCTACTCGCTGATGTCCGAGCAGAAAGGCGGCGTTCACTTCCCTCAGAGCTTGGTAAGACTTCCGGCGGCAAGGGTGGGAAAGACGCGAAGACTGGGTCACTTGTAGGAAAAATCTCGAATAGTGGCGCAACGTCGACCACTAGCATGCCCGGAGAAAAAGCAAAGTTTGATATGAAAAAATGGTTAGGGGGGAAGTAGCTCTTGTACGGTACATGATATGTTTACTGTATGGTTTTCTCAGGTCAACGACGGAGCCGGTGGGAAAGCTTACATCAGCACACCTTTCTGATCACTTGAACTCGATTTCCATAGCGGCAGCTCAATTGGCGCTCCGCCATGTCCGCTCACCTACAAAATTCTTACAGGCGGTCGAGCGCGTTAGGGCGCGCTCTACTGCGCCGTTCCAACAAGAATGCATATCGTTCCATGTCAACATTCCCTCGCCGGCCATATACCTTTCACATTGGCGCCAGCTGGGCAGGAAAACCTACGTCAGGAAACGAAATGAAGAAAATACCTTTTCCCGAAGACAGCCCCATAGGCATATGGCGAGACCAAATGCTTTCATGCACAGTTCCTGGTGCAATACCGAACGAGGCGACGAAATGGGCCCCAGATGCAGGAGAGGACTTTTTCTACGTAACAGAGGTGTGTCGTAGCTGTTTTTCCTTCTCAAGAGAACATGGCGAGATTTTCTTCTCGAACAGATGAAAAATTCCTCTGTAAGTCACCCATAGAAATAAGCTACGTGTCGCCGACTTGTATTCCTTCAAGGGTGTCTCCTTTGGCGTGGCCGACGGTGTTGGTGGGTGGGTAGAGAGTGGGGTCGACCCTTCGCTGTTCTCGCAAGCCTTCATGTATCATGCTCACCGATACTCACGGAATGCCTGGGCCGGTGAGCCAGAGATCGACCCGACCCTCGACTATGCTGAACGCGAAGAGGTAGAAGGGTGGGAATTAACGCCACTGGAGAGCATGGCGCTCTCATACCATGGCGTACTGAGAGAAAAGCACGTACAGGCCGGTGCGTGGAATGCCTCGTGCAAGGTTCCCTACTTCTAACGTGTCATTTGCTTAGGCTCTAGCACGGCCTGTCTCATCCATATGAATGCATCATCAGGCCTCCTGCGAGCCGCAAAGTGGGCCTTCTTCATATTCTACATAGCTTGCTAGCTAACCCATTATTGTACTATTAGTCTAGGCGACAGCGGTTTCATGATTGTTCGGTCTTCGTCCGTAATCTATAAACAACGCGTTCAAACGCACTACTTCAACTGCCCAAAGTCAGTGTCTTCATTAATTATAACGCTCTGTTCTAATGCGGATCGGATAGACAACTGACCAAATTACCCTCCAACTCCACCCGTCGATTCAAACGTGCCTGTGTGGACTCGCCAGGAGAGGCTGACACTTACGAAACTACCCTTCGAGACGGGGATATTGTTGTTGCTTATGTTGGTATCCTCCTTCTGTTTCTACTTCCTTTGTTCATTGGCAAACGCAGACAGATGGGCTCGGCGACAATGTCTTTCCAGACGAAATAGCAACAATTACTTCCTTGGTAGGTCGGGCAGGTCTACCTGAAGAAGTTCAGGTTCAGGCTATGGCAGACCGAATGGCCAACTACGCAAGGTTGTGTATGCTCAACAAGGGTAGGCGTAGTCCTTTCGAGAGTATGTGTCTATTATTGCTATCTATGGCCATATGCTCACTTCAATGCAGGCGAAGCCGCCAGGCAAGGCATGTTCTTCCGGGGAGGAGTAAGTTTCATTGGCTACTGGCAGTCCCCACTTACTCACGGAGTGTCCTAATAATCCAGAAACTTGACGAGTAAAGTCGTTGTCATATTCCGGCTTTCTGTGCTAACTCTTCATTCTCAGTGTAACAGTTGTTGTCGCCCTAGTTCGCGAAACATCATAGAGGATTCATATCTTTATCCCAGCTAGTCGATATTCAGGACCATTTGGTTGGATTCAATAATATGTAGCGTATATTTAGTTGTCATTGTAGCGAAACATACATTTCTCCTCACGTTTGATATTAATACATCGATAGAGCGCTGTTACTTCAAGCTATATGGTACATGCAAAATCAGGTCGATGATGTCAACTGTATTACGGTGTATGATTTTCGGGCTGGGTGGCACGTTTTAGTCGAGTGTAGTTGTCCATGATGACTTTCCACTCGCGAGATAATATCACATCCGGAATGCGTTCACCAGCGTCATTCAACTTTCCTGCCCAATGCAAAGCACGGTCGTAACATTCGAGAGCGGACTGCTGGTCGCGACCGGATATTTGTTCTTTCAAAATGCCCATCAAGTTCCACGCCTCCGAAGCAGTTCGGCGAGCGTCTCGTAGCAAGTCCGTTGCTGGGGCCTGCAGGGTTTTGGTCTGCTTGTATACCGGTGAAACTTGATCTATACAAGCAGGCTTTGGGGCCCGTCAAGGCACGTACCACACTCTCGGAGGACTCTGCCGCTGATGAAAGCCATTTAATAGATTCTTTCGGCGACTTGCCTCGTGCATACAGCACCTCTGCCTGATGGACGGAGAGAACAGATGACCGTTGGAGTAGAGTCGAAATGTGGAGTGATTTAGAAGGGGAAATGGGCGGAGATTCTGGCTGTGTCATAGATCGAAGTGTGTCTAATGCACTATTTTCTATTTCTTCCGCCTCTTGGAAGTTTCGGTTGGTGGCGTAGAAGGCAGACAGGGAGACAAGTACAGAGGAAAGAACACGCTGGGCTGATGGAGATGAAGAAGCGACAGTAGGTACTGCAGGCTTCGCTGTATCGACCAAAGCGGTGGGATCCTTCTGAGTCAACTGAATGGCGCGCGCCCACCAAGCCAAAGCATCTTCCGTCTGTCCCAGTCGATTGGAAAGATCACCAATCTTCAGAGCTACGGATGCTGACGGTTTGCTGGCCCAGACGCGTCCGTACTGAGATTTTGCTTTGGCCCAAGAGTCCTTGCCCATTTTTTCGAGAACTGTAGCGTGACGCGTCAATAGTGTGGGCAAGGTGTTCGGATGAAGCTTTTGTTTGCTTTCTTTCTTTTCTGCAATATCAAGTGCCTCTCGTAGGTACTTTTCGCCGTAGTACAAACGGGCGTCGACGACCGTAGACAGGTCTGTCAGGCCACTCGAGGGATTGGCTTGAGTACCAGGAGTGATGCCCACTGCTGGCGCCCAAGTTTGCGACGCCCATGCTGCACGAACAAGGTGTCGCCCTTGCATGCCAAGACCAGGGTCTGTGCCTCCCTTGGCTGCATCCCCCGACCACCCCGGAGTCTCTGCATCCCATTCCCATTTTCCAACTTCGTCATCATCTGCCCTCGGTGCTAGTTCCACCCGTTCTATCCATTGATGATAGGCTTCATGGGTGCCCAGTGCGACAACTCCTACAATTACCAAGCCTCCAAAGGTGAATTTGAGGGTTCGTTTTCCAACATCAAGAACGAACAGCGTCGGCTTCGCGAAAACATGCTCTGATTCGACAGGTGGAGCATCTCTACGAGGTGTGTTGGACTGGAATCTGGCAGAAATGGGAGTTTGCCGTGCTACGGTCGTCGCGCAGCGGACAGAACGTGCATATCGTGCGAGCATACGAGTAACGGTATGTGGCAGTGCAAATGAATCCATAGACACAGCCACATACTCGCGAGTGATGACGACGACAACGCGTCAAGTTCAGCGAGTTCATACTTGCGTCTGGGTGCCTGTCAGTCCCCTTACTAGTGACTACTAGGCCTTTCTTGTCTTCAGCATTATGTCGGCACGCCCTATCTGATCGCCATGGCCCGAACAGGAATTCTTGAATTCATCACCGGCGTTTCTTATGACTCTTAGATCTCTGCATAGTGTGGTTTACCCTGTTCTTATCAGCTGTTATCATTCACCTGGTGCTGTATTATTTTTGCATCCATCAGATCTCTCCAGTTTTCCTTGCCCAGGGCCCGACCGATAGCCAATAATTATCGATTTGCTCTTTTTTGAGCTCCTTTGCCTACCACCCCGAGCTCCATTCGTAGTATGGTCTTGCATACTACTCGATTCTCTCTCAGATTCGACTGTAGCGCCGTGGAAGCTGTCCTAATCCAGTGCCTTTCTTAGTTCTGTGTATGTCTCCCACGCGCGCCTGAAAGACCTTTTTTCCATCTTCTTGTCATGACTTTTCCATTTCTCCGGTTTAAAACTTCTCAGAACAAGTCCAGCTCGGTTTATCATGTTTTTCCCGAACCAATTGGCGTCTTGCATTTTTGATTCAGCGCCTTGAATATACCAGAGTTTTATCGATCATCAAGTGATCGCAATTAATGCCTATCTAAACGCGCTCACAGGACGGCTAGATCCAATGTGCAGTGTGCATGACACGCCTCCAGGCAAGATCTTCCCGTCTCCTATATAACATCATGGTCCCTGGCTGAAAGCGCTTCCTGCCTTCCCAGCTCCCGTTCTTGTTCCTCATGCAGTTTCTCGCGATCCTGTGGCCCATCCTCCTGGGGACTTTGTTCACGACTGTCCAGGGGGAAACAAAGAATTCGAAGAGGGACAATGGCCAGACCAATATCTCTCAGTTTGTGTCGACGAGGAACGGTCAATTCATAGTCAATGGCAGGTGTGTACTTTCCAAGTTCTTATTCACATTCAACAATAGCTTCCAACCATCCCTAGCGAGTTCAAGTTCGTCGGAGTCAACGCTCCGTGGCTTCCGACTCTTATTACCAGTCAGTCGTGTTTCTTAAGTCTACAGGCTCATTGGCGCCTAAACTGAGGGCACAGAGGAGGATATCAAGAACACCTTGTGCAACATGTCGGAGGCCGGAATCAAAGTCGTCAGGACGTGGGGCTTTAATGGTGTGTTCTAGCCTGAGCCTCTTCATTCAATGCCCGTCTCACGCGGAACGAAGACGTTACGGAGATCCCCGAAAACAAGAATCAGACATGGTTCCAACTCATAAACAAGAACGGGACTGTAATGATTAATAATGGCACGAATGGACTCCAGAAACTCGACTTCGTACTTGAAGCCGCGCACGAATGCAATATGCTTGTCATCCTCTCACTTACGAACAACTGGAATCCAGTCGCGAACTCAAGCACAAGTAAGTGCCTTAGCATCACTTTCGTAATACTCTCATTCACAGTGAAAATATTAGATGATACGCGGCCGAGGAACACCCTTAGTAACGACTTTGGTCAGGCTTAGTACATCTGATCGAAGAACTTGATGTAATTGTCCGTTTACAGGCGGTATGGACACCTACGTACGGCAGTTTGGTGGATGCAAGCACGATGAATTCTACACCAACCAGACCCTGATTAATGCGTTCGAGAACTACACTACCCAGATCGTGACTCGTTATGTGAACAATCCGACGGTATTCTCCTGGTAGGTCCCTTTTTCTGTGTGAACATATGCCTTGATGTTTACGGCCGGATCAAAACAGGGAGATCGCCAATGATGCAAGGTATACACACGCTGTTAATTAATTCGCACTTGCGTAACTTAACTCCGGCGAAGATGCAATTCATCCGTTGCAGCGAGCCCTTCTTGCACTCCTCAGACGGTAACGGCATGGCATTCAACAATCGCCCAGCATATCAAGACTATTGATAGTAATCATATCGTCTCCTCTGGGTTCGTCTCCATTACTCTCAGACCTTTCGTTCTAACTGTCGTTCCAGTAATCAAGGATTCCTCTGTATTGGTTGTCCAAAGCTCTTCCCTTTAAGGCCCACACCGCCTGCACCACAGGTATCGGCAGTTCCGGGCCAGCGACGCGCGACCAAGCCCCAACTTCTCACCAAGCGTAAACTTATTATGCGCAGGGAGGAGAGGCGAAGAAAGAATCGCGCTCTGGCAGGTGGAGAGGCGTCAGGTGTCCGGGTCCGAGGTCGATGGGTTGCTAGTCGTGGGTATCATTTCCCGCTATTTTTGTTTCGCATTGATGCTGATCTTGGAAAAAAAAAATAGGAACCCGGCGTCAAGAAGAAAACGAGATGGGAAGCGCCTTTGATGGGTCTGCAGGTGTCGATACCGAAGATATCTTGAACATTCCCGAGATCGGATACAGCTCATTCCAATTATTCCCTGACCAGAACACTTATACAAATGGTGCCGCTGACTCAGGCTTGTCAGGTTTCCAGAGTGTATTACAGGAGGGCTTGGATTGGATTCAAATCCAAGCCGAGCTGAGTGCCACGTGAGTATGGTATTTTTGGTGAAGTATCCCAGGATTGAATAGCAGCGCGCAGGTTTGGGAAGCCAATAGCCCTTACAGCATTCGGTTTGGTGTCGCAAGAACATGCTCCCGACTTCGTTCCGTTCAATACCACCGTGGCACCATTTGCTGCTGACTCTACAGGCACGGCCTTATCTCTGAAATAGAAGAGTGAGCATTAACCTTTTCGCGAATTACAGCGTCAACCACTAGCAATCAAACGAGCAACTCAACCTTTGGTGTTACCAATTCAGAACGTACCCAGGCGTATTCCGCTTGGCTCGATGGTAAGAGTCACTTCGAATTTATGCGCACTGGTGTTTCAACGGTCCTTCTAGCTGGTATATCCAGTGGTTTGGCGGGTATCATGCAATACCAGGTAAGGTGTTTCCACGGTGTGATCCGAATTTATATACTTATTATTTTTCACCATGAAAGTGGGGTGTCTCTAACGTCACCGCTGCAGCGGGAACTTCGTTCTCTCCGAACGAGAATTCCACTTCGTCGAGCCCTGATGAAACTGGGACGTCCAGCTCCCCTGATGATGGATACAGCATCATTGACTCTAAGTAAGTGCCACCCTCAATCAGAGGCTGAAATGGACACTGACACGATGCTTTTTATCAGCACGGAGGACACTGAATCGGTTATCTCCGCAGCTTCTCAGCAAATTGCAGCCGATTGAACGATTTAAATAAACGATTCTTCTTGTACAATGATATTTGAAAAGTCATTGGACTAAAGACTAAAGACTCTTATGTATAACGCTATTTCCATGTTGTTTATGATACATCTCGTAGAGATGAGATTGTTTTCAGGACCTTTCACTTCAATGCAACGTCTTTAATAATGCCGCTTTATCTTGTAAATTCAAGAACTAGCAGATTTCTTGGTGTCCAAACGCTAGACTGAGTTTATTGCCTCAAAGCCACCTCATCCACACTACCGTGTTTTTTTCCTCTCGACTATGTCTTTTAGAGCCACATCTACTTAGCACGAATACTGCCAGTGAACTTGATACTTGAGCAACAGGAAGCAACTTTGTAGAATTAAGGGTTGCACTTCTTAAACCACAAAAGAAAGTCCTGAATCCTTTAGCCAGAGACATTAGCAGTAGCCCTCGTGCTCGCGGAAGGTATTGACGCACTTTACTTAGACTTGGAGACCATGGTGATTATGTTCGGTTACTCGGCCCGAGATTAGGGGGCCGCTAATCCCCCGTCACGCGTGACGCGCACTCATGAAGTTCTACATTGACAATTTACCAGTGAGCCGCCTTTTTCTTGCTGCTTGGCCTTCTGACCGTCTAGCGCGTCAAAGATAATATTCCCTTATGACCGTATATATCCTGGTACGAATGTCTCCTTGTTCTCATTCTCGGTCTCAATGTCCTTGTGAAGAACAATATGCCTACATGTGCGATCTCAAAAGGACCCTCGATGCAGAGGTTTATACCATTTCCCCCTTCATTTGGAGTGATGTAAAACATGTTTTGGCAGGGTCACTGCGTCCTCGAAATGCCGTCGGGGACTGGGAAGACCGTCTCGTTGTTGTCCTTGATCGTTTCATACCAACAGGTACCGATCTCGCAGAACCAGCATATTTCCCGCTCTAACCGAAATCAGTTTCATCCAGCACGCCGGAAACTTATATACTGTTCTCGAACTGTTCCAGAAATCGAAAAGGCCCTTGCCGAGCTGAAGAGACTGCTCGCATATCGAATAGAGTGCGCCGAGACTGAAGATGAGAAACAGAAAGAGAGAAGTTTCACGGGACTTGGGTTGACCAGTCGTAAAAACTTGTGCATCCACCCAGAGGTATTTTCATCGCTGTTTGGACTCTTCTATGAAATGACCGTGCAATAGGTTTCTAAGGAAAAGAAAGGCAAGGTAGTCGACGCTCGGTGCCGAGATCTGACAAATGCTGCCGTCTGTGAAAAAGGAAGAGCGGATCCGGGCTCTGTGGAATTATGTGACTGGCATGAGGTATGAGACTACCCTTAACTTCAGATTCTCGAAGTGCACGCGGTATATTTGACCATAGAACCTAGGAAAACTTGAGCCTGGAAGTCTGATTCCTCCCGGAATATCAACCTTGGCAGATGTCCTTCAGTACGGACGCGACAATACAACATGCCCTTACTTTACGGTTCGAAGAATGGTGAATTCTTTGTCTATGGTCACGATCTACGAATCTGACGTCTCCATAAAAGTTACCTTTCGTAGACGTCATCATATACTCGTTTCACTACCTCCTTGATCCCAAGGTTGCCGAACAAGTTTCTAAAGAAATGTCCAAGGACGCAATAGTTGTATTCGATGAGGCACATAACATCGGTAAATATACACTCTCTAACCATCCCAGATTGATAACCAAGTACCAAATAGACAACGTGTGTATCGAGTCTCTCAGTATAGATCTGACGCGACCTATGTTGGACTCCGCGAGCCGCAGCATCGGCAAACTTGGTGAAAAGATAGAAGAGTATTTACGCTGCCACAGTTAAAATCTGCATTAGCTGAAGTAATCTTTACTTAGGATCAAAACGACCGACGCAGCAAAACTTCAGAACGAATACGCTAAGCTTGTTGAAGGCTTACAGGAGGACCCGCAAGTGGAAGACGGTATGGATGGATTTATGACGAGCCCTGGTAAGCTTCTCCCCGATCTCCCGTCACTTTCAAATTTTAATCGTGTTAGTTCTACCTGAGGATCTGCTTAATGAGGCTATACCCGGGAACATTCGGAAAGCTGAGCATTTTATCGCTTTCCTAAAAAGATTCGTGGAGTATTTGAAGGTGAATTATTGTTCCGTGACACTCGGATCT
Organism: Desarmillaria tabescens; assembly: GCF_030435595.1. Classification (NCBI taxonomy): domain Eukaryota; kingdom Fungi; phylum Basidiomycota; class Agaricomycetes; order Agaricales; family Physalacriaceae; genus Desarmillaria; species Desarmillaria tabescens. Next base: position 673,663 of record NW_026848313.1, read on the forward strand.
TGAATCACTAAACCAGAAATTCTAGACAAGGATGCGGGTTCTCCACGTCGTAGCTGAAACGCCGCTGTCATTTCTGCAACACTTGAAGGATATCACATACATTGAACGCAGACCATTGAGGCCAGTATTTAGTGTAACGGATTGTGATGGCTCCCTCGTTGACTCTTGCCTTAGGTTTTGTGCTGAGAGATTACAGTCCCTTATAAGGACCTTAGAGCTCAGCCGTCTAGACGAGCATGCATCGTTACAAAAAGTCGCTAGTTTCGCAACGTTAGTGTCGACTTACGAGAAAGGTACGAACAAATCAATGCCTTCCCGCAAGCGTAGTTAATACGGTCTCTTACAGGTTTTCTACTCATTCTGGAACCCTTCGAAACCGAAAATGCCACTGTACCCAACCCTATCTTTCATTTTACGTTCGTCTTCATTGACAGACACCGTCATGTTTCCTGGGACGAAGTCTAATATGTTGGTTCTAGGTGCCTGGATCCTTCGCTAGCCATCAAGCCCGTATTTGAGCGTTTCAGCAGTGTGGTAATAACATCGGGTACCATCTCACCCTTGGATATGTATCCAAAGATGTTGCAGTTCTCCCCTGTGGTACAAGAAACTTATCCTATGACGCTGACTCGAAACGCTTTCTTACCTTTGGTGAGTACCGCTTTCACCGGCCATCTTTCTTGATGCTGATCCAGCTAAAGGTCATCACCAGAGGCAGTGACCAGGTGGCCATCAGCTCCCGATTTGAAGTTAGGAATGACCCCGCAGTTGTTCGCAACTTCGGAAGTATTCTCGTTGAATATAGCAAAATCGTACCCGACGGAATTGTGGCCTTCTTCCCAAGCTATCTTTACATGGAATCTATAGTAGCGGCTTGGAATGATATGGTGAGTTTGATATCCCCTAGTTCAGTTCGCTGTTAACGAAGCTTCTAAAGGGTATCCTAAACGAGGTTTGGAAGAACAAGCTCATTTTCGTCGAAACTCCGGACGCTAACGAGACGAGCATTGCGTTGGAGAATTATAGAAGGGTACTTCTCATTTACGCGGCTCACCTGATGATCTTATTCTGTCAATATGCAGGCTTGTGACAACGGGCGTGGAGCTGTACTTCTATCCGTAGCCAGAGGCAAAGTATCAGAAGGCATCGATTTTGACCACAACTATGGTCGCGCTGTCATCATGTTTGGGTACGATGTTCCTTCTGGCATAGTTATACATTCCTTCTGAGGGATTTTCAGCGTTCCTTATCAGTACACTGAGTCTCGAATTCTGAGGGCCAGACTGGAATACTTGCGTGATGCTTACCGGATACGAGAGTCCGAATTCTTGGGGTTTGATGCCATGCGGAATGCTGCGCAGTGTGTTGGCCGTGTCCTTAGAGGAAAGACCGACTGGGGTTTGATGGTGTTTGCAGACAAGGTTTGTTGTTGATCTGTGTTTTGCCGCCGGTCAAGGAAACTGACGCACTTGCAGCGGTTTGCTCGAGCAGATAAAAGAGCCAAGCTTCCTCGCTGGATCAACCAGTATATAACGGACACTGCTTCAAATCTTTCGACCGATATGGCGTTGACGCTGTCAAAACTATTTATGCGGACCATCTCCCAGAATCCAAACGAGAACCAGACAGGTATCTCCCTCTGGACACTTGCAGACATTGAAAAGGCTCAGGCGAAGCAAAAGGCTGACGCCATGGCCATGGAGGTGGAGCGACAGACGAACGCTATGGACGATGAAGACGAGTTCGGAGATGGAGGTATCAGCGACCGAATGCTGGCCGACTTCGATATGGATGCATAGGCTGGATGTTACACTATAGTCATACAAATAATTTAGTGCGTTAATGGGGAAGCTGAGTCGTGAATCTAGTGAGAAAACAGGATGTCCGTGTCATAAGCCTTCCTCCAAGCACAGTGTACATTTGCCTGTGACCTGACCGTCCAAAAATGAGCGCCCGGCGACAAAATTGCACAAAGATGAGGGCTTACCTCCGCGGTAACTCTTCTTATTGGTTGCCCATAATACCGGCGGCAAGAACAGGGACGGTGGTGAGATCCGCAATTCGACGGGTGAGCATTGCTCAGATAGCAACGGGAGGATTGACAGTCGATAATATTTTGGCCTGTCTTTGTTAGGTGGTCGCACTCTACTGAACGCTTGAATAAGAGCTCTCTATAGCACATCTGTACGGATATTTGATGAATTTCAGCATGTACGAAGGAAAGAAGCCTCACATTCGACGTCGGCGGAGGTAGGCCAGATCGCGGATTTTTGAGTTCAATCGAGTGTACGCTGTTTAAAAGCATATCAGAGATCGTCAATCATCGATGGATCGTCGTTCTACCTGGATCTGAGTCCGGTCGAAAGGAAAATGACGAAGAAGAGAATGTGCAGGTCCCCTGCTTGAATTCTGTCCTCCCTTAAAAATGGCGAATTAAGCCTAACATTTACGGCCCGGGCTTGATATCTGGTAAGCACAGTTTATAGCATAGAACAAAGGAAAATTCCGTGGCAAGAATGGCAAGAAGCGGGAGAGTAAAGCCAGGATTCTGGGTGAGGGACATCGAGATATGGACGTCCGTGTCCCTGCAAGTCAATTTGATCAGATGCACCCGATTCGATGCCCTGACAGGGGTCCTTCAACTGTGACTGTATGTTCCTCCAGAAAAATTAGAATATCCTACTTACTTCTACAAGCTAATAAAATATCTGAATCTTCTCGACGTTATCAATAATTTCTCGGTAGATTTACATGACTCGGACTAACCAGAACCTTCCAACCCTGGAACATATCGGTGTCACTAATCACTAAACGGGGCGAAGAATCCTATCCTTGCCGACCTTACGGAAGAGCATATGAATGCTCGAAACAACAGTAAGTTTCTTCCGTTTTCGTGAGATTGCAACCTATATGCGTCATCTATGGACCCACTGACTAACGGATTTACTGAGAAGCGCATGCCTTTAGTGACCGCCCAATATCCAACTATTGGCCGATGAGCGCCAGAAGGCAGACCCAATAACAAACATCACACGTCAGTAAATTAAGATACTCCCAGCAAACATATGCCTAGCTAGTCCCGAAGGGGACATCCATGAGAGTGTGCGGAGGGAACACGCGCTCCGTCTCTTTCTGATTGATAACTCCAGCGTTCCGCAACATGTGCGTGTAAACTTACAGGGAAAAAGTCTCCTATTCCTAACATAGGGCATTCCCTCACCTCTGGACTTGTAGAACCATTTTTCCCTAGATGAATACGAGGGCAAATGCATCAACTGGAGGGCAGCAGGTGAATCATACGTCCCACTGGTTTGGGCCTCGAAATCACGGCCCGCGTACATAACGTATAACTGAATTGCAAGCGCCTGTTCAACCACCTTGTGGCGTGCGGATACCAAATGAATGAAGAGAATCTGAACGGACCATGATTCTTAGGTCTCAAGACACGGTCTTCACACACCTCTTCGCTTCTACTCTATTGTCATGATGTTGCATTGCTTCGACGTCGCTTTTATTCCCAGGTGCATGTACAGTGCTCGAGGTGAACGAACTAAACTGGGAATCCTAAACATTGGGCAGCAAGTGGGTGCAACAACTGGTTTTCTATATACCAACAGTGAATGTAGTAAGAGCGCCCACCACACCCCAGTCACTGGAAGACTTTCTGGTGCGGCGTATTAATTGTATAAATTACGCTATGCAGTCACGAAGGCTGATCGCAACTTTCCGGACCAAAAGGCGACAGTTTGTAAACACCGGACAGGACTGTACTTATCATCAGTTCAACGCATCGAACGTCAGAAAGCAAAGCTTACGTTTATTTGGATTCTTCTTTCCCTTTCTTTGAACTGTCAAGCTCCTTCTCCAGCACCTCATCGATGTTCCTTATTGATTCTCCCTTCACAACCTTTCTTACCTGCTGGGAATCTAAAGTCTCGTGTTCAACGAGAGCGTGGGCAAGCTGGAGGGACTTGTATAAGGAAACGTACGTTACAGAATTGTATATGCTCACTTACCTTGTGTAGTTCATCAATTTTTGCCTGAAGAAGTGCAACGACTCGAGCCTCTCCGGTCTTGATGATGCTAGAACGTACAAAGATCAGTGCCCGCACAGTCTCGGCTTGGCCTGATGGCGCCATATGCCCTCATCTTCCATGTGGCAGGTATTTCGGGGCGAAACTTACTTGGTCACTTCATCCTCAATCTGTTGCATCCGGGCAGGGCTTGTATCCTTGTCATTGAAATAGACTGGGCCGAGTTTAGAAAAGCCCCAGCGCTTTGAACCTCTTGAGTCTTGCCGCAAATGAACGAGAACCGGGGCGTACCTTAACCATAGACTGAGCTATTGAGGTAGCGTTTTGGATATCCGAACTAGCTCCACTAGTGACATTTTCAGGACCATAAACTGCGGGAGAAATCAGATTCATCTGTACAGCCAATATATGGACTCCTTACCAAGTGATTCAGCAACTCTACCTCCCATGGAGACATCGATGGAAGCAAGGTATTCCTTTAGAGTGATAGAAGTCCTATCATTTTCCGGAAGCATAGAAGTCTAGAGATACACACATCAGTTTTCACATCATTGAATAGATAGCAGCCAAGCCTACATAGCCTAGGGCATGCCCCCGAGGCACGCATGTAACCTTATGAAGGGGCATTGCACCATCCGTATACAATGCGACAAGGGCATGCCCGCCCTACGAGACCATAAACGCGAGAATACAACTTCCAGTCTGTGGGACCGACCTCGTGGTATGCTGTGGCAAGTTTGTCCTTCTCAGCAATGTACTGACTCTTTCGTTCCGCGCCCATGAGAATACGGTCCTGTAGTTGTCGCCAAATTTAGATTCTACACCGGTAATGAATGCACGATAAAACCTTAGCCCATTCGAAATGACTTAGAGTCACTTCTTTGGCCCGTTCTTTGGCAGCCTGAATGGCAGCTTGGCTAAGAAAATCCAAATTCAGTTGATGTAAACGGCGAACAAGCACCTGACTCTCACTTCACCATATTTTGTAGATCTGCACCGGAGAAGCCGGGCGTTCCGCGAGCTAGAACTTTGGGATCGACATCTGAAAGATTGAATTGATTAGCCATATTACAACTACTTGTTCTATCGATTGTTACCTTTAGCTGTCGAGACATTTCGCATGTGATGTTGAAGAATCTGTGCACGCCCACGAATATCGGGAAGGGGTACAGCGATATGTCTATCGAATCGTCCAGGTCTCACGAGAGCTCTGCAAAGATAAGTATAAGTATGTTTACATGGGTGACCGAATTGCCTACGGGTCGAGACTCTGAGGAAAGTTGGTGGCGGCAATAACAATGACGCCTTGACTCTGCTGGAATCCGTCCATCTCCACAAGGAGTTGATTCAATGTTTGCTTCATGTACTGTTGATCTCTTGCATTCCGCTTCCCACCAACAGCGTCGAGTTCGTCGATAAATATAATAGCAGGTTCTTTCTTACGGGCTGCCGCGAACAGATCACGAACACGCTTAGCACCTACACCGACGAACATTTCCTCAAAATCGGATCTTTTGGGTGGATTGTTAATGATCGATTCTCGGCGACATGGTCGGCCAACTCACCCCGAGGCAAAGAAGAAAGGTACACCGGCTTCTCCTGCAACTGCGCGCGCAAGCATTGTCTTTCCAGTCCCGGGTGATCTGGTGAGCTAAATATGAAATCCTAATCATCATGGGAAAAAAAGCACCGACCCAGTGAGCAAAACACCCTTTGGTAACTTTCCTCCTAGTGTTGCAAAGGAATCCGGGTCCTTGAGGAATTCAACGACGTCTTGCAATTCCTATATGTGGGTTGGCTCAACTGACTGTCAAATAAGCATAGGAGGAAAGAATTACTAGCCTCTTTAACCTCGTCTACACCATGAATGTCACTGAATTTCACAGTACTTTCTTGTGACGGTTGGTACTGCGCCGTTCGAGGTCCATTCTTAATAATTCCCGTGTTCTCGAAGAAGACCGACAGTATAACCAAGAAAACTATACGATAAAGAATATGCGTCAAGAACTGCCTGAGGGTATGGGTGGATATCACACACAGAAGGAGGACACCAAGAGGACGGCGATAAAGCGAGCTAGCCGAGGTATCCACGCACTTTTACCTAGAAGATATGAGAACATAGAACGATAGCACTCGGGATTAAAACACACGTTCGACAATGGAGACTTGAACGGGGCCGATAGACTCAAAGGCGGAGGCTAACTTTGCTGGGTCCACATTCGAGAAGAGGGGTGACGCTGAAGCTGAAGAGGTCGCATGTGCCGAAAGAACTGATTTGGCAATGTCCTGGCTAGATCTGGGTGCAATCGGGGGATGGAGTGGTGGCGGGTTCCGGTGAAGAGGTAGCGTGCGGTTCAGAAATACCAGTTTCGGGCGCGGTGGTTGCATCAATTTGCTCCTGAGGCGTAGTAAGCTTGGCTCACTACTGCTGGTGAAGACGCCAAAAGAGAATCCCGGCGACGAGCAGCTGAATAGACAGAATTCTGCCGGCCCGTATTTATCAAACACGTCAAATAAATCTGAAACGCTTCTTCTGACCGCAGAAGGGGGGATGTCGAGTCCTAGGCAGCTATTAGATGTGTATCGAAGTGAGAGGACAAGCAGACGCACAAATTCACACATTCGTTCCCAGCGATTGATAATAAGCTCATAGGAAGACTTGAGCTTCGTCTCCATCAAAGCATCAAAGAGCGCCAGTTGCTTCACAACGTCATGAGGATACACGTTTGCCTCCGCCTCAAGTTTCGTGACATGGGCTACAACAGTGGGCGACGGTGCTGGCGACCCTTTGAACCGATTGAATATTGAACCAAGAGTAAGATTCCGAGATGGCACAATAAGATTGATTGTCGATGTAGGAAGAAACGGTCTCCTGGACACCCGAGAAGCGGTGAGCAACGTCCTCGTTGTTGGACCCAACGGACGCTGTGTACATATTCGAGCTAGTAGTGTCGAGTGGGAATATGCTACGAACCGCAAAGGGTTCCGTAGCTGCCCAAGATGCTCAGTAAACGACTGGCAGCAGCGAAAATGGACTCACCTGTGGTGGTGGTGGCAGCATACCCTGGCTTGAACGCGCGTAATGCCGCCAGACGCTGAGACCGAAAAAATGTCGGCAGACACGTGATCACAGAAGGATTTCTTCCGCTTCCATGAAGGACCAGCGACGAGGTCAGTAGTTCTTCAATTTGTTCAAGGTATGAAAGGAAATCCATCTTTCTTTGTAGCTATATCTTCCATCAAGAAGGCTATAGAGACCTGTGATGCTGCTCTGGATCTACTTGCCCAGTCCTCGCAGGCGGAAGATGTCCCCCCACCCGAACTGGCGGTCATTCGTCAAGACTTTCTGTCTTTACTTCTACTGATCTATGGATCAGCAACGAAGATTTCACTAGCCATGAAGCCCAAAGCTCCCACGCATAGTGCAGCGCTCTCTCCGTTAAAGGACATATCTGATCACATCTCTGCTCTCGCCCACTGTACAAATATGTTGCTACCCCAAGTTCACGGGGCCACTCTTGTCCAGGAATTCAATGGCATCTGCAGAGATGTCATCAAGTCAGTTAAATCCCTTCTCGCTATTTTTGACGCGTCCGAAACACGCGTTCTTGAACCGGGGGATGAGTACCTCGTTAAAACCGGTGAAATCCACCATTTGATTGATAGAGCACGCTCGACATCTGGAGACGGATTGTCGATTGACAATCTGTCTGCTGTTCGAAAAAAATGGCAGCAGGATAGTGGTCCCTTGGACGATGGTTTGAAGGAACTTAATGACATGATTGAATATGATGCAGAGGCTGAGGAGGACAATGAGGATGATGGATGGGATGAATTAGGCCTAGAGTCTGTGAAGTGCCTCGATGAAAAGGAACTTGAACGGACTAAACAGGTTACTCTTTCAATTCTTGTTTTGGACCTTTGACTGAAAGTACATTCAGGTACACACCATTATTCGATTATCAACGCTGTTACACAAACGAATTCTGCGAGACTTTCTATCGCCATCATCCTTGTCGGCCTCTCCGATATCAGATCTTGACAAACTTGCGCTATGTTCATCAGCCCTGTTGTCGGCTTCGGACGACCTTATCTCTTCCTTTTATCCCCCTCAAGATCCATCTGCAATAGCTGCTGAATTTAATATCTTCCAAGAATGCCTCGGCCGTCTCAAATTATCTGTTGACGCTCTCCTTGATGGCCAGATGCTGCAGGCACAGTTTGATGCTCTCAGTGTCACAGACAATAATCCAACTCCGACTCTCACCAAGTGGTATAAGACATGTTTTGGACAAATACAAAAAACTTCACAGAACCTATTGCAATGCCTGCCAGCCAATTCAGAGGCCTGATGCATGTGTGGGATATACTCAAACGGGGGTAAGTGTTATCTTCCCTTTCCCGCTGCAATTCGATCATGGTTCTTCTCTAGGCCACGCAAGTCTCATCGATTAATTACCCTTGGCTATAGTCGGTTCATGAATGCCGCGAAGTCCGTATACTCACACGAAACACTTACACGAATAGAAGTGTTCCACAGACCAGAGCGTTTCCACTGTCGCCCTGTTTCGCCGAATTGGCCGGAATCATCGAGCAGCGAGGATGATGCTTTCTAGAGCGTTTCTTAATGGGTGCATGACCTCTGTCACCTTGTCAAAAATACAGGCTAGGAATTGTCCCTTCTCATGTCGGTTTCTAGTGCTTTAGTAATCAACTCGCCAAGCTGTTTGTGAAAGTTAAGGCACGGCAGCACTGCGGGACTTAGGAAGACATGCCCGCAATGCTCGAGATTCTAATTGCTGCATCTACTTACCTGCCAGGGCCATGAATCACCTGGATATGGGTTTCAAGTTGGTTCACTGTCGTGTACGACAAACTCTCGCAGACTATGTGCAGGCTCTATGGAATATCAGTGCATTAAGCCGTAATGCAGTAACATTCTTGAATGTCCTTCACATTTCACCTTCCTCGCGGCCACCGTCTACGTCCCTTGATGTTGGCTGGACGCGATGCCGTTTGTCCCGTTCCCACTGCTCTTTCCATTTAGCACCTAGTACGTTTGGATAGACGGTCGGGCTTCTGATAGACCGTAACCGATCCTCAAACCGTAATATCTTCTCCATGTCACCTTGTAAATCAAAGTGATAATTCTGTATCTTATTTAAAACCGAAAAGGCAAAACCGACATGTAATAAAAACTCACTGCTTCTAGTTCACGCTTCGCCCTAGCTTCCTCCCTCAGTTTATTCAGCTCCTTCCGCCTTTCAGCATCGCGATTTGAGGCAGTACGTGGCGTGTTAGCCGTGGGCTAGAGTAAAGTTACGACAAAGTCTGGCTAGGGTAACTGACACTCACCTTGAAAAGGGAAGAATATACTGAACTATTGCTCAAATCCAAGTCACCCCCGCTCACAAGTGGCGGCTTTCTAGAAGCCGGTGTGAGAGTATTGGTCAAAGAAAATTCGTCCTTGGGGGCTGTCGGTGCTGAGGACGTAGACTTCGCTACCGATGGGGTGGAAGGCCCAGCAGCTCCAAGTTCCTTGTTCTTCTTAATCGTAGGAAGTTTCTTCTTCGGCGCCTGTGTAGGGTGATCGTCCTTCATGAGCTGAGTGGTGGCGCTATCACCTCCGCCAGGTGCATCGCCAGTGCCTGGGACCTTGGGCCGTTTTGAGGAAGGAGGTTGAGCAGCGGACGGTATCGGTTTCGGGATAATTTTTCGTTCGTCCTTCATCTTGACCTCTTTCACCTCTGACTTTGCTTTCGTCTTGCCTTTGCCCTTCCCAGCTGCTTTTGCACCCTTCGTCTTCCCTTTCTTACTCCCTCTCACGGGCGCATCCTCATCATCGTCAATGAACTCTTCGTCATCATCAAAACCATCTGGGATGGCCGAGGCTGTTTTGAGGAGCTCATCATCATCATCCTCGATATTGACATCGTAGTCATCATCCTCGTCGACGAACCGGGCACTAGGTTTCCTTTTCCTAGACTTCTTCGTTGCAGCTACATCTGACCGACCGACGTTAGGCGAAGACTCTGGAGAGTGTTGTGGTAAGTGATGGTCGGTCGCAGTATCCGGTTCAGTACTGTGTATACGGGCCCTCTTGGGGGAATGAGGATAGTCCCGAGCGCCATCGTTCGTATCGTTGTCGTCGTCAGAGAAAGCTACATTCGGTCGTTTTGTGCCTCTACGCTTGGCCTTGGGCGGCGATAGCTACAAGAATACAGTGAAAGAAAAGGTAACAGGTTCTAGAAATCGCACCTCCGCAGACATGATAGCTTTCGTTAGGTTGGGACACGAGGTTGACTTATTAAATGGATACGGGCCGATAAAGCCGATTTATAAAAAATGGATCAACTTTGATCAACTCATTCTTCATTTGTTCCCGTACATAAATAAATATCTGACTACTACTTCTCTTCATGCATTATTCCCCGGCAAGCGCGCCGGAGCAAACATTCTATCGTTAGCTTGCAACGCTTGAGCTACGACCGCTGGAGTGGAAGCTGGTGCAAGACTACCACTTTGTTCGTCAAAAGTGATATTATTGAGCGCCGCATTAACGATTCTCTGATACGTGTTCCCGGCAGTGTCCTGATAGGTAAAGGTATTGTTGTTCGTCCCATTGCCAGTATTTCCAGTCGAAGCTATTTGGAAAAAGCCGGCTACGGTACAGAGAGGCATGAGTTACGATCACAAAACGAGTATTGAGGGCGTACTAGTTATCTGATGATTGTGAATCGTGGTCCCTAACACCAAGGGGCTTGCTTGTACTGTGCGATCGTATGAGTGGTCGACCTCAGAAGTCCCTGGGGGGGGGGGGGGGTACACATCAGTAGAAAGACGAAGGGATGGCCGTTGACACCTACAGTTCGTAAATGAAGATGTCAGAAAAGTCATATTGAGCTCAAGAGGCTGTTCAACGACATGAGCACAAACATCACGGAAAATGTGTTGTCTCTACATACATAGGAGAATGAATCGGTAACAACAGAAACACCATTATGGGTGGAACGTATGTCTCCCGTAGCTGTTTGTTTTATTGACTATAACCGTCGGAATTTCAGGTGGAATGAGCAAGGCAATTAGAATTGATGATCATACTCACCTGGGTCAAAGCCTCGTTTGTGTAAATTTGTAGATTCGAGTAACTCATATCCTGAGTCCAAACAACATGCGTAGTTTTTCCGCTCCCACTGATAACGTCGGCCTCGATATGCACACTCCGCATTGCCTCAACGGTTATTTCGACGTCAAATCCTGACTCAGATACACTCCCCTTAGCCGACGCCACTGCGAATGGCTCGACAGCATATTTTGTAATCTTTCCAGTAGTGGGCTTCGGTGAGGAATCCGTAATGACCTGCAGCAGCCCAGAAACAAACCAATTCTGGTTCGTAGTATGGTCTGCTTCCGCAGAGGGAACGTCGATGGTAAAGTCGTGAGGATTACTGGCCCCTCAGAGTCAATTTATTGTTTTACCACAGCAAGAGATAGACCTACCCATCTGAGAGCAAGGGGGCAAATGGAGTTACATCAAGGAAATAAGTGGGAAGATCCAAGGCGCCGTATGAAGTAATTGGTCTGAGGACTCACTCGATGACAAAATAGCTTGGAGAGTAGATGCACTCACCTCCAGAACGACGGTATGATACCGCCGGTAAAGATGACAGGATATGGGAATGCGACACCGGCTACCTGTCCATCGATAAGCAAACGAACTTCACGGAAAGGCCCTTGGCCAAAAGTGGTGCCATCAGGAAGATCGGAGATGAAATCGTTGGCGGCATTGGTGTACTGCGTACGTGTCAGATACGCTGATGGCCAGGCGAATAAAACAAAATCATCACCCAGAATTCCTCTTGGGCATTACCGGACGCAAAGAGCTCTGCATATATCTCCACGGTATTGGTAGGGAGAGTAACGTTCAACTATTCTAATCATCAAAATGAATTCATGGAGGCCCATCTGAGCGGCGTACCGAGAAGCCAGGTGGTACTGAAGCGTCATTCCCAGTGTCGTTAGCTAGGGTAGAGAGCGGTACGATTAAGTCAGCTTTCTCAGCCGGGGGGTGCTCATTCGAGGAGGCATAATATGTCGCGTGGACCACAGCTATTAAACAAGGGTGGAGTTAACACCAATGACAGGTTGTCCAACCCAGACGGATTAAGCCAACTTACATGAATATATACCATCCAAGCCCGGCTGAATGAGATTATCTAACTGAAAGATGAAAGTGCCAGTCATCTCAAATAGCGGCATGTAGTGCGAAACATCCTTGATGTAAGTCCAAATGATTCCATCGCCTCGAGTGGGTTCTGGCGTAGACGTCCTCCAAACTATATGGCAACCAACGGTCAGTCATGCAAGCGCCACATCAGACTGCGGCGTGCGCCTCACTTTCAATATTTTGAAACGTAAAAATGCCAAGTCGGTCGAACTGAGTTCCATTGGAAGTTACTGTCAGATTCAGAGTTATAGCCGACCAAGACCCAACAGGCCCACAGTCCGTGGGTGGCCTGTGCACTTCATCAGCAACTGAGCTGGCACATCATCCAACAAAACACATACACTAGCTCCACAATTTCAGAGCTTGAAGTTACTGTCGTCAAGCCTCATGCATACGTAAGGCGGTAAAGTCACTAACTCGCCGAAAGAAAATGCAAAATCACGTCTGAATGCGCCATATGAAAGACCAGTCTAGAAGATAACAAACAGCTGACTTACTGAAGCACTTGAACTGTGCATTGCTTCACATTAGAGGGTACAATGGCCGGCTGAGCAACCTGGAAATCCACGAGAACGGCAGCGCGAGTGACGGCTGTCAGGGATACGAGAAGCAACGAGAAGATCATGGTGGACGCTCTGAGAGAACACCTAGAGAGATCATAGCTCATTTAAAAACCTTCTCAGGACCGTGTTCCGCCGTCAGAAATATACGGAATATATTGGCGTAAATGGATGGAGAAGGCCTCCGGTCCATGCGGTACGAGAACAACCTAAGATCAGCCGGGAGATAAAGAATCTCACAGTGCTACCAGTTATACTGCAGGTATCGTCATGTAAGCGTGCACAAAATGGTTGTGCAAAATGGCTGGTATTAATCCGAAATGAAGACACGAGTCTCTGCGGGTAACCCAATAAATAAGAAGTCAATCCACTAAGATTCTATCAATAACCATGTGGTATCAAGCATGATAACCGTACCGTCCCCAGGGTGCATGACGTTCAAAACTCATGATTGAATACATCATCTGTTGTTTTCTTTTTCTGCTCAGGGTCCTCTATCTCCGTTCCCCTCTCGCCATACAAACCTCCTTCTGCGTCCTCAGGAAACTCAGTAGAGCCATCTTGCGAATACACGCTACCTTCAGGAGCGGTAGACGATTTCGCCTTCTTTTTCTTGGATTTCTTTCGTTGTCGTTCCTCCGATACAGAATAGGCATCTTCTGTCCTCGCCCACCGATCCTTCTTCTCTTTCTTCTTCTTGCTTCGTTTCGAGGAAGATGTGGAGACAGCGGTGTCCTCAAAGTTGGCAGGATAGTGCCATCGCCCGCTGGAGGCTGTACTCGAGTTAGCACCTCGTCCGGCACCGTAATAGCTCTCGTCCTCCGGCCGCCAAAGATCTCCATTGGCTTGCCTTTGCCCTTCCGAGGGTAGGTCTATACTTGATCCGGCCTCCTGGCCCTCCTCGTACGGCTGCCCCTCTAAGGTTGACTCCGGTAGACGATCATTGTAACGGGCTGCCCACTGGGACTTGCGCTCCTTACGACGGATCTCGGAGGTATCCACAAGACCGTATCGCTGAGCCCATTTTGGTGTCCGACGGTGGTTCTTGTTATTTCTGATGTTCTGTGACGGTAATGAGACACAATAGTTGAGCGAGATGCAATAAACCAACCTGTATGTAGAAGTTGTGGCCATGGCCTAGTCGCAGTTACTACCATGTTACTCCACATAGCCTTGGTTGACATACCTGGAATGTATCCGCAGATGGTCAACAGTAAATTCAGCCAAAAGTCTCCTCCGAACCCAAACCTCGCTGCAACGGCTGTGATAGAGAATAACATCAGACTATGAAACGAGTGACAAACAAATTTGACGACGTACCCAACGGTGGAAACAATGTTCCCATGATAAAGAGGAATACAGCATAACCATGATGTCGTTTCGGTTTCAATTGTTCTCTGGTATTTGGGACGTACGCCTGGAGTGTCGACATGGTGGTGGTAGGAGTGGAAGATGTAAGTGACGAATTGAGGTAAAATGAAATTCAGCGGCAGCTGCGAGCACGTGGCATGCGTATTCGGAACCCAGATTCTTCCTTCAACCACTAGGCCAACAAGACTCAAGGCTCTGCCTTATCCACCATCACCCCACCCCGTTCGTTGGTCCGGGACATTCTAAAGGTATCCTTCAGTTGAAAAGCCTTCATTGCTCGCTTTTCTTTGCTGACCAGCTTTCTTTCTTGTCAGACTCGACTTCACGGCCGCGATTTGAACCAGGATGGACCATGAGGAACCTGCACTTGATTTATCCGACGTCGTGCACGACCATACCATCGACGACGACGACGCTGCCACAAATTCCGATAACAATGACCAGACCCAGGACAGCACGCCAAATGCCATCTTGTCGCCTCTGCAGAAGCCCAGTAGCCACTTACCTATTTCTGCCTCCTCTGAGCCCTTCTCCGTCGAAATACTCGAGCGCGAAATTGCCACTTTGCTCAACCAGAATGCTTCTGCTGCATCCGCGGCTTTGCTCAGTGCTGCCGCTCAGCAACATCAAGCCAACCTGGGACAATCTCGAGATGGAGAAGGTGACGGTGGGAATGACAATCTCACTGGCTTGGCTAGCATAGATCTCAGCGGATTAGCAGCTGTTCTAAACGCAGCACATGCTCAAGCCGCGGAGAATGAACGTGCAGCTCAGGAACTGGCTGCGAAAGATCCAGAATTCGCTCGACAGCGAGCTGCCGCATTGGCTGAGAAGGGACAGAAGAACACACGAACAGCACCTGCCTTTCATTCGCTGACTGCCGGGGAGTCCTCCGAGAGTCCTCATAAATCCTCCAGGCGGGGGGAACGCGGTAGCCAGCCACCAGACACCGACTATCTCTATTCCGATGGCCATAGCGACAGTGACGCTGACAGGCCTAGCCACCCTATCCCTCCTTCTCGACCTGACAATGATCCCCCGACGTCTTTATCTGGCGAATTTACTGACATAAATGATATACTGACGCAGCTATCGGGTCAATACGATCCCCGAAATCGAACATCGCAATGCTCACGGTCCGTCTTCGCCTGATTCATCGCCTGTCGTCTCACATGCCCGACCCACAACGGATCCTCAGCCTCGCCCTCCAACTCCCCCGCCCGTTCTAACGCAGGTGAATCGAACCGTCGTCTCGCAACCTGTTGCATCCACCTCTGCTGTCACATTATCTAATGGCAGCAATAAGAAGGGCAAGAAGACTGAAAAAGAGAAAGGGCCCAATCACATGTATCCTTGCGACCATGAAAACTGCAATAAATCCTTCACACGGCGTAGTGACCTTGCTAGGCATACACGGATACATACTGGGGAACGACCATTCGTTTGCGACTATACCAACTGTGGCAAAACATTCATTCAGGCATGTGGCCCTGAATTGTTCCGCTGTCGTGTTGTGCTGATAAGTCGAAACATTCTGACAGCGTTCAGCTTTACATGTCCATTCTCGGGTGCACACTGGAGAAAAACCGCACTGCTGTGAATATCCGGCCTGCGGCAAGACCTTTAGCGATTCGAGTAGCCTAGCCCGCCATCGGAGAACTCATACTGGCAAGCGCCCATACAAATGCGAAGATCCCAACTGCGAGAAAACATTTACGCGGCGAACGACTCTAAACCAGCATATGCGTACTCATGATCCAAATTGGACGCCAGATCCCAACGTGTACGTACACCTATAACATGATAGAGCCGTTCCTAGACTAATACACGACCCTGTTGCAGGAAGTACAACTTTAAGTCGAAGAGACGAAGGGTGGAAGACAGCAGTGATGACGATCAAGCACTCGCAGAATCAGTACGCACGATATCTGCCCTGTTTCATGCTGGCGGTGCCGCCTTGGCCGCCCCTCCGCCACAAACAGGACCCGAGGAGGCGCTGGAAGTACGAGTCGCAAGTATCAGTGCCGAAATAGCAGCTGCCATTGCGCAAGCTCAGTCTCGTGGTTATGAAGAAGAGGAAGAAGAGGAAGACGAGCTGGAAGATGATTCTGGTGATGAACTAGAACGACGTGATACAATCGGGCCCAATACGAGTGGGATCAGGGGATTGGGCGATGGGGAAGACCGGACTGCATTGGAGGATAGCACAGATAGGGAAGATGACGACAGCGACGCGTTCCCGGCACCTCTGCGAACGCGACGGGGCAAGGATACTGTCGCAACAGGAGAGAAGAGGAAAAGGTAGTAAGGTGGGAATATAGGCACGTATATGGAACACATTATTACTGTAACATATTTATGTAGTATATAGTAACGGTAATGGAATGATCAGGAGCAGCTGGAGCCGTCTTGGCTGGAGACGGAGAGTCGAAGTGTCGGTTCCCCGGTTAGCTCCGTGTGGGGATGGCACGTGATATCAATGCATTTGGTCCCCTTCTCCTATTTAAAGCAACTTGACAGGAAACGGATAATCTACGTCCCACCATTGCCCGATTCCATCCGCACGTATATTAACGACTGCCTCTGTATTCTCTGTCGCCGTCATGTCCAACGAGGAGCCCCCCAGCACTGATCTCATTACTCTCACCCGGTACGTTTTCCTTGGCCCCTTGCTCGACGTCGCTCACACTTTTCGCAGCCATGTCCTCAATGATCAGATGCGCCTAGGGCCAGCGGCGACCGGCGACCTCACTTTGTTACTGACCGCCATCCAGGTCACCTCGAAATTCATTGCTACCAATGTTCGAAAGGCCCGGCTCATTAACCTGTACGTCGTTGCCGTCCGTCTTATCTGTCTCTTACGAACCCGTTTAGGGTCGGTCTTGCGGGAGAGACCAACGTTCAAGGCGAGGATCAGAAAAAGCTTGATGTCCTCTCCAACGATATTATGGTTAATGCTCTCCGAGCTTCCGGCAAGACTGCCGTCCTGGTGTCGGAGGAGCTGGAAGACGCCATCATCATCGAGGAAAAGAACCGCGGCAGATACTGTGTCGTATTTGACCCTCTTGACGGTAGCAGCAACATTGATGCTGGTGTGAACATTGGAACTATCTTCGGGATATACAAAGTGGTGCGTGTTATTTACTATTTGTCTCCTAGAGCACTACTGACCCCTGATGATAGGGAACAGAGGGCTCCGCTAGCATACAGGATGTCCTGAGACCAGGCAGTGAAATGGTTGCGGCGGGCTATACCATGTATGTCGTGTGTTCCCCCCCCGGTAATATGTCTCTCATACCGTTCCCTAGGTACGGATCATCTGCCAATCTTGTTTTGTCGACCGGACAGGGCGTCAATGGATATACGTTGGATGCTTCCCTGGGAGAGTTCATTCTCACCCACCCTGACGTGCGCCCCGTTTAATTAAATTTCATCCTGGTACTTACCCGTGAAATTATAGATCCAGATCCCCCATCGCGGGAAGATTTACTCCTTCAACGAAGGGAACGCCATGTATTTCCATCCTCCTGTCAATGCCTACCTGAAATCGATTAAATACCCCGCACCCCCTAAAGCTCCGTATAGCGCTCGGTACATCGGTTCTATGGTTGCTGATGTTCACCGCACCTTCTTGTACGGTGGTATTTTTGGATACCCCGACGATAAGAAGAGCAAGAGTGGTAAACTCAGGTTACTCTACGAGGCATTCCCCATGGCCTTTTTGACTGAGCAGGTATGTAACATCCAAGTCTTCCTTTGTTTCGTGCTTATCTTGTTTGTTCAAGGCCGGAGGTATCGCTACAACTGGTACTCAGCGTATCCTTGATATTGTTCCTACTGGGATCCACCAAAGATGCTCAGTTTTCCTGGGAAGCAGGGACGATGTTCAAGACTTGATGAAGTTCTATCAAGATCCATCGTTAACCGAATCATAGATATAATAGGAGAGGTAATAGCATATTATCATATTTGTGCAGCATTACTGGGAAGATAAATTCTAAGGTTGCACTGTGTGAAAAGCCAAAGTTTCGGACTTCGCAGCTACTTTACTCCCATGATCTTCGACGGATGTCATGATGAGATGAAACCGGTCGCATTTATATACAACAGTCGCGTGTGCAATAAAGATACAGAAGCGCACCCGGGTACTTATGGCGCAATCGGATCCGACGATGTGCCGTATAGACGCCGACCAAGGACCCATGAGTGATGACGAACAGCTCGCATGCTTCACGATTGCAGAGATAGAATTTTACATATCATTAAATAAATCAAATGATAACGTGGAAGAAACGAGAATGCCACTTAAGATACTGTTTCCCAAGAATCAACTTTGAATCCTTTAGGGAACACGACTCCGAACGACCATAATTTAAGAGGGGAAAAGTATCCCTTCCACAATTTTCTCACTCGTCTGCCACAACTCCTTTGCCACCTCGGGGTCACAAGCTGTCTTCGAGGCTTCGCCGAGTTGTGCAACAGGCTCCAAATACCCTCCTTTATATCGCGGATCAGCGTCGATTACCGGCGAAGCAGCAGCGAATACGGAGGTGTATGCACCAATGTCGGGGTGCATGAACAGCATACGCATCAACCACTCTGTTACTCGTGGAAAGGGCGACACGTAGGAAAAGGTATTAACGTTCCCAGGATGCAAAGACATCACAGTGATGTTGGCTCCATCAGCTTCGAGGCGTCGCTGAAGTTCTTTGGCGAAGAGGACATTGGCGAGTTTTCCTGCGCCTGCAGTATGTGTTTCACTCAAAATTCAGCTCATTGAGCAGGGGGAAAAATTACCCACAGTATCGACCGTAGTAGGGTGCTGGATGATCTGTATATTCATTGTTGAGATCATCGATACTCCTAAACCTCGTAGTCTCCGACGCGTACAAATGGCCACCGGAAGAAAGCTGTTGTAAGATAAAATGAATCGATCTGATGAAAAGAAGAAAAACACGAACGACGACAATCCGGCCACTGCATGTTTTTCCTTCAGCTGTAGACTTCATGACAGGGAGAAGACCTGTCGTGAATATAAAGTGACCGATGTGACTTTAAGGGAAGGCAAGTAAGTAAATTAGCAGTGCGAACTTCGGGTGCAAAAGAACACACACTTTGTGAGCATATGGTCGGCAACGCCTACGATACCAGCTCAGTAGGATTATACCGCAAAAATGAGTAATGGCACACACCGTAGTGGTATTCGACCGGATCTTGGATCAAACTGGGTGAAATATTGAATTACTATTCGAAGTGACATCGAACGGATATAAAATACATACAGAGCAGCATTGTTAACTGCACTGCTATTAGAAGACAGCAACCGAAAGGACAATAGACCCACCGAGAATATCCAGGCGTTCCTCCAGAGCTAGGAAGCCTTTTACTGCCTCTGAAGCACTGTGTGGATCCAGCAGGTCTAAGTGAAGATATTCCACTTTTCCCGTTATGCCCTCAGCCTTGAGGCGCTCTATGGCGTCGGCCACCTTGGTAGGATTTCGCCCAGCGATGTAGACCTTTGCTCCACGGCGCGCCTATACGCTTTCTTAACAGGCTTCAGCTCGAGGAAGACAGATAGGTATACCAGGTGCTTCACGGTGCTGAACCCGATTCCTGTGCTGGACGACCAGCCGAGGTCAGTTTTAAGGATTCTATGGACTGCCTCATATTACGTACTTGCCACCCGTTACGATTGCAACCTTGCCGTCCAGGTCAGGCAGATCCTTTGAGGGATCGAATGTAGTGCTACGATATCTATCCCACTTGAAGACTGCGAGTAGAAAATATAACATCCCTGCGAAATTCTTCAAGTTATCGAACATGATGGGCGTGAGGAGAAAACAGTGATTCAACAAATCTTTTCATGATGATCAATGGGCGTCTCGGATCATCCAGCCGTCGCCTCTTTGTTGCTCGAGCGCAGAGATCGCGTAGATAATTTCGTCGGTGAACAGACAGGTCCCAGAGTCAGTTATTGCAATCCTTAAAAAACTATGTCTGCATACGAATCATTTCCCAGAGCCATACTTAGGCGCGCGCTAATGGAAGAGACGGAGTGAATGATCACGGCAAACGCCAATGGGTAGGGAATAAAGGTACAACAATTTCCTTCTTCATCTACACACCACATCACTTCTACCTTCCGCAAACTAGATATTATGTCTACCTCTACGTGCAAGCCCAGATCTAATACCACGGACACAAATAATATAAGTGCTCTTCATCTCTACGTTGAGTAGAGTAATCCGTGTTGAGACGGCTTTACAGGCGGCCTCTATGCTATCTGATGAAGATACACATAGACTTGTTGCTTGTTGAGAGCAGCTCATGCGAGTGGTCTTCTCCTCGGCCATAAAGACCTAGAAAGATTAGAACAAACCCACAACTCTACCGGACTCGGGGTCTAAACCGACTTCCCAGAATCCTGTATATGGTTCCATTGGCAATTCATCCATCGCTCAGAGAAAATTTTGCTCACCTGGACGTGTTCCAAGGCCAGGCATAGTTTGCATGTCTCCGAGGATAGGGTACAAGAAACCAGCACCAGCCGACAGCCGTACTGACCGAATAGGAATCGTAAAGCCTGTAAAGATAACGTGTGTTCTTGAGACGACGAAGACAAAGGAAAGTAAGAGAACACACCTGTTGGCACTCCCTTGAGTTTAGGATCATGGGAGAACGAGTACTGGGTCTTGGCCATGCAGACTGGAAAGGGTTAAGGACGCTGCCATACGCCAATGGTTGAAACTCACTAGGAAGGCCTTGATAGCCTTGACGGGTATAGGTATCTATTTGCTTCTGAGCGAGTTCACTGAGTTCAATACCATCCGCGCCATAGATTTCCTTGGATATGATGGAAATCTTTTCAGCGATCGGCAAATCCAAATCGTAGAGATATCTGAATTGCGAGGGACCTTCACAGGTGGTGATCACAGCTTCGGCTAAAGCGCGAGCACCAGCGCCACCTTCAGCCCAATGGTTGCTCACAACAGCAGCATCTGCACCTCCGGCAAGAGCCTCATCGCGAACAAGAGCAAGCTCTGCCGGCGTGTCGGATCTAGATGTCTAGATTTAATAACGTCCTCGAGCACGATAGACATGCCACTCACGCAAACTGATTGATAGCGACCAAGACCTTGATTCCGAATTTCTTGGAGTTTTGGATGTGTTTAACCAAGTTCTTGCATCCTTCCTTTAACGTAACAGGGTCCTCCTTGGTATATGTCTCGTGGAGAGGCTTTCCAGGGGTCACGTCAGGTCCGCCGCCATGCATTTTCAAGGCGCGAGTGGTCGCAACAATGACAGTAGCATCAGGAGTAAGGCCGCTGACTCTGCACTTGATGTTGCAGAATTTCTCCATCCCCATATCAGCCCCGAAGCCACCCTCGGTGAGGACATAGCCGACGCGATCAAAGGAATCACCTTCCTCGGTGCCCGCGAGCTTGAGAGCGACACGATCAGCAAGAATGGAAGAGTTGCCATGAGCGATGTTAGCAAAAGGTCCCGCATGGACGAAAACCGGGGTTCCCTAAGAATATGATAAATAAAGTAGCTTGAAAACGATTTGAGATTAAGACCTGTAGAGTCTGCATCAAGTTGGGCTTGATAGCATCCTTGAGAAGAACAGCAAGAGCGCCTGAAACACCAATGTCGTCGGCGGTGATAGCATCCCCTTGTTTACTTGTGGCGACCACCATCGCTCCAAGACGTTCCTTCATATCTTCAAGACCAGTAGTAAGCGCCAGGACAGCCATGCATTCACTTGCCACGGCAATATCAAACCCAGTGACGCGCTCATGTCCCTGTTCAGTGAAATTCTGGCCAATCGTGATCTTCCGCAAAAAGCGGTCATTAGTGTCGAGGACCCGGTTCCATGTGATTGTATCCAAATCGACATCAAGACGAGCAAAGCGGGTGATTTCTTCGGGTGTCAAAGAGTTCGGATCGGTCTTATCGATGCCCAACTTTTTCAGACGCTTGAGCATTAAGGGCGCAAATTCGCGTTTACCCTTCTTCGTAGGAACCAGACGGCTGAAAAGGGCCTTAAATAGACTTGAGCCGCCTTTCTCTTCCGATATTTATGTGCAAACCTTGTCTGATTGTGTGGCCTCATGGAATATGCGAGCGTCGAGAGCAGCCGCTAAATTACTTTTAGCTCAAGTATAAGCAAGGAGTGGTAGACATACCGAGTAAGTTGTTCGCCGCTGTCACAGCATGGATATCACCGGTCAGATGAAGGTTGAACTGTAACTCAGGTCAGAGAAAAAATACACATGGAATGCGAAGGAGATGTTTACTTCGTCCATGGGAATAACTTGACTGTAACCTCCACCTGCAGCACCGCCCTTAATTCCAAAGGTAGGTCCTTGACTCGGTTGACGGACACATGCAAACGCTGGTCGCCCCAATTCGGCACCCAACGCCTGTGCCAGACCGATTGTCGTTGTAGATTTGCCTTCTCCAAGCGGTGTAGGGGTAATTCTATGCAGCAGATTAGCTGCTAGTGACTGCACTATTACAGCCAGACATACCCAGAGATTACAATATATTTTCCATCCTTACGATAAGCTAGGCGATCCAGAACGCTAAGTTCAATTTTAGCTTTGTACTTGCCATAACTTTCCACTTCATCCGGAAGCAGTCCCAATTCCTTGGCGAGTTCGGCAACAGGTTTTGGTGTCTGTGCCATGGCAATTTCGATGTCACTGGGAACTTTCTCAAGAATATTGAGCTTCAATGGTTTCACTTTCCTATCCCTGGACTTTTGCCACTAGCCGTTCGGCTGACTTCAAAGTGTTTTCCATAAGCATCGCGACGGTCATAGGGCCAACACCGCCTGGTACCGGTGTGATAAATGAGGCAACCCCAAATGCGGTTGAGTATTCCACATCCCCGACAAGACGCTGACCGGACTTCTTGGTGGCATCTGACACCTTGTTAGTACGAATAATGCAATACATTTCGAACTCACCAGGAACATAATTGATACCAACGTCAATAACGACGGCGCCAGGCTTGATCCAAGACCCTTTAACAAATTCTGGTTTACCGATGGCAGCTACGAGGATATCGGCGGTTTTGATCTTCGGTAACGCTCAGGCATCGACAACAGAGTATAAAGATGCACACATACAATTGATTCGATATCCTTTGTCCGGCTGTGACACTGGGTAACCGTCGCATCTTTGTGTCTGAGCATCGAGGCCACAGGACTGCCCACGATATCACTACGACCAAGTACAACAGCATGAGCACCAGATATCGAGACACCGGTGGTTTCCAGAAGTCGGATGACCGCAGAAGGTGTGCCAGGGGCGAAGATAGGATCGGAAGCCCGAGATGAAAGGTGGCCAATATTGTACGCGTGGAATCTATGATGATGTTCAAAAATCACGTATGAACACAGTTTAAGTGACCACGCACCCGTCTACATCCTTTTCGGGGCTGACTGCCTCAGTCACTAGTCTTTCGCCCTCGGGGGTGACATGTTCGCCTAAAGGAAGTTGCACCAGAACACCGCTAACGCTTTCGTCATCATTAAGACGCTTAATGGCCTCCACAACCTCGTCGACGGTAGCCTCAGCAGGAAGTGCAACATGCTTGAACTTAATGCCAACTTCCTCTGCAGCCTTCGCCTTCATCCGGACATATGTTGACGAGTCCGGACGTTGGCCGGCCTGAATGATGGCCAGCTGAGGCTGAAATCGCGGGAATGTCTCTTGCTTCGACTTGATGCGGGCTGCTACTCCATCGCGAACAGATCTGTAGAAAGAAGAGTGAGCCCGATAGAACGACAGCAAGCAGCGTTGCAATAGCGCACTTGGCAATGGCTGTACCGTCGATTTTGGTTGTAGAACTAGCCATCGTACGACGAGGAAGACGAAAAGCTAGATACGGATAATTGCGCGCGATGTACCCCTTTCGGAGAGCCGTGTTATTTGCATTGATTTGGTGAAATAGCCGTAAATGCCGAACTTTGGGGAGCATATCGGCAGTTGGGCTATAGGATGACAGAAGGGAGCATACGTGAGACAGAGGAAAGACCGTTAGATTAGTTAAAATCCAAGAAAACCACGAAATTTCTGGTTTTTTGTGGACTGACTCGAAAGAGCGAAGATGGTAGATATCAAACGGAAGAAAAAAATCGATGAAAAATTAAAAATTCGTTGCCTGCAGGATCCGGAAATTCCCACGATCGTCCCACAAAAATTACCCAATCCCGGTCGGCCACCAGCTCAACGACGATGAGCTTGTATTCCCTTCAGCTCTTTCGTTCCTGTACGGCTTCGCTGTCGTCCAGAACCCTTGCACGTTCTGCCGCTTTCAGACATCCCTCTTCGACATTTCGCGGGCGGCGTCATTATTCCGATGTCAATAACGCAGAAGCAAAGCCAGAGGCAGCTGAAGAGGTGAAGGAGGAGGTGAAGGAGGGAGAAGCAGCACCCGCTGAAAAGCTCCAGTGTGCAGAGGAGCTTGCAAAACTAAAGGCGAAGGAGGAAGAAGTCGTTGACTTGACCGTATGTTCCCGGTTGTCTTGGCCAGCGCTGAAGCTGACGAACGAGTCCAGGGACGGCTGCGGTATCTACAAGCAGACTTTCTAAACTTCCAGCGAAATGCTGCTCGAGAAAAGGAGCAGACACGGGACTTCGCTATTACCCGCTTTGCCTCTGACTTGCTCGAGACAGTCGATGTACTGACACTGGCATTGAAATCGGTGCCTGCGTCTCTTATCGAACCGCCAACAACCGAAGACAAGCCTGTCTCCGACGAGTCATCTGCTCCTTCATTACATCCTTCACCTGAAGCATCTGCTTCAACAAAACCTCCCGAAGCTCACCTTCGCGAGCTCTACACTGGCGTCGAATTGACCCAGCGTCAGCTTCTCCAGACGCTCTTCAAATACCACGTCAAACCTTTTGATCCTACTGGCGATGCGTTCGATCCTAATCGTCATGAGGCACTTTACCAAGCTCCAATACCAGGGAAGGAGGCTGGGACAGTCATTGATTGCCAAAAAAATGGATACACCATTAAGGACCGTGTTCTTAGAGCAGCACAGGTTGGAGTGGCACAGGAGATGTCATGATCCATGGGGTTACGCCTTTGATCCTTATGTCGGGGAATGGCGAGGTTATTTTATTATGATGTACCCAGGATGCTAGAACATAGTGTAGTTAGTACCTGCTAATCAACGAATCTCTACTCTGAACTGCTCCCTCAGTCGAGAGACCACCTCCTGTTGTACTACATTTGCTTCTTCATTCGACAGGGAGCTGCAGGAGTGTCAGAGTATACACTGTATGCACCGAAGTCAAGGCTTACCGATCCATAGACCGATAGTTTATTCTATAACACAGGCTCGTCCGATTCGTTTTTGGGTGAACAAACGAGTCAATCTAGTTCGGTGATCAGTCTCGATGGTTAGCTTTTTTCAGATACAAGTCCTCGCCTTCTTTACATCTTCCACTAGATCCCCTGCGACGTCGCGAACCAGATCGCAGAAGTCATTTTCATGGACGCTGACATCTTGGGTGGTCCAGAAACTAACATCCTTGAAGCAAGAAGGGTACTTGGAGTAGGGCTTGAATTGACTGATTTCTCCCTGCTTGAATTGGGACAAAAACCGAGTATCGGTGGACCAGAACAGACGGATGTCAGGAATCGAATAGAGGACCATCGCGATTCGCTCTAGACCCAGTCCAAAAGCCCAACCAATCTTATGAGGAACGTCTGATAAGACAATGAGCAGTAGATACAGTGAGACGACACTTGGAACACGTACTAGCAGTATCCAAAGTGGCCTGTCGCACCACACCACACCCTAAAATTTCCAACCATTTGCCTCCAAAGAATACTTCAACCTCAAAGCTAGGACTCGTGAAGGGGAAATACGTCTCGATCCAACGCACTCGTAACGGGTTTTCTTTCGTCGCACCGCCAACACCACCGAAAAGATGCAAAATCATGCTATTCAGTGACAGCTTCAAATTTTTCGCGACCAGCTCAGAATAACGAGGATCGTGCACTGGTTGGGCCGGATTCGCAGGGGAAAGATGGGGTACATCCTCAATGACAATGTTTGACCGGGTCAGATGGCTGGAAAGGCGTTCATTGTCGTGCTCGACCTCCTTCATGCCGGACGCGTCAGCGGACCAGATGCGCGCGCCCTCCATCTGGTGGAATACAGGGTAATGCGACCCGTCTATTTCGTCGCGGCGGTACACGTCTGCCGTCAACAGCCACTGTGTCTTCCCCTGTGCAAAGACTTCAACTTCGTGCGCTGAGGTGTGTGTCCGCAACATTAACCCTCTATTTATGTAGTAACTATCGGTCACAGCCCTCCCTGGATGGTCCTTCGGGAAAGAGAGTTCGTCGAAATTCTTGAAGGGGGTGACCAAAGGCGACAGAGAAGACAAATGAGCATAGTCCGGAAAATGCGACTCGATGAGGGAGCGCAAGGTGCTCAGTGGATGGTTAGGTTGGCTGTGAAGGCGCAGTGGGATTCTAGACAAAATGGCTGGTGTAACATTTGTTATGTCGTCTGTCGCATAGCGCTCCCCAAGGATATCGAGATATTCTGATTTCAGAGCATTAGTGCTCTGCCAACGCCGTCCAGATATTTTGGACAATGCAAAAAATCGGAGAAGCCGTAAATTTGGCATATGCCCAATACAATGCCCTTCACAGAATATAGTGAAAAGTAGGAATTTAGCGCATCTACACGAGTCCTGGTGCCAGGCGGGAAGCAAGAATTTTATGTTGATGTATGTTGCGCAAAGGCCCCAAATAAGGTATGAACAGTGACCCATGTATTTTCTCCAAGTCGTATCGTAAGTATCCTAACTAATCTACACTAACTATCGGTAAATCATAGTTCGTAACGTTAGTCGTAAAACGCTGTCCGTCTCTACTTCATAAGTGTTTGAAAAAGAAACAAGAGCACGACAAAAAGAGAATTTGATGGGTGAATAAGAGAAACAAGGAACAAGCAAGCAAGAGAATAAACACAAGAAACAGAAAAGACGTTAACCAAAACTAAACATTTACCACCCGCCAAACCATCGCCCAGGAACTTTTCGTGTGGGTCTCGGACGAACAACTCTGACAGTGGTAGGTTCTTCATCTTCCTCCTCTTCTTCTATCTCCACCTCCTCTGTGATCACTTCGACAGCAGTGGTACGAGGAGCAGAACCAGTGGAAGATTCAGCTCGCTGAGGAGCTGGAGAAGCGGCGAAACGGGTATTGGCAGGCGGTGGAACGGTAACGGTCTGGGTTTGGGTAACAACCATGGTTTCGGTTTCATATTGGGTTTCGGAAACGATAAGAGGAGGAAGTTCTTGATACTAGAAGAAACAAAAAAAACAGTCAGTAATTGTATTGAGACAGACACTAAATGTGACGATGGCCAGGTCACGGAACTGTACGGCCCCCCATACGGATTCGGAACCAAAACAGCGAACACATCACGTGGTGGTGAACGCGATGTGATCGAAAGACACGATCTAATGATCTTTCGCAAGACGCGCCCAGTGAATACCACAGGACGGTCCGACCTGGCCATGCCAAAGAAAAGGACGAGGGGGACAAATGAGAATGAAACACCGTTAGTCCCCCAAGCCCGGACGAAGGAGGGATGATGGGGTACAGATGGGACTTATACGGACTATATATAAAGCAAAAAATGTCGATCCTCCTTCGTCTCAAAGCTCGGAGCGGCGCGGGAGGGGCGGCGGTACCTTGGCTTTACGCCTTCCCGAAGGCTCGTACACGTATTCCTCCTCTACCGCAGGTTCGTCGTTGCCAAGCGCGCTGTAAGATAAAATCAGAACTGGGTAAACAGTTTCACTGGTGATAGGTAACCTACATAAGTTGTTCCATAATCCAACTCTCACGACGAGAAGCATCGTGCTCGCGCCGGTTGAGGCTTTCCTCTCTCCTGCTAATATCCCTCTCCCGCTCCGCAACCTTGAGTTCCCGATCCAAGATCTCATCGATACGAGGACTTGTCCAACCTGGAGGTGTCAAAGCATCTTCTCTGACAACCTCCTTGATAACAGTTTGGACGGGAGCCACAACTGTCTCCACGGTTGTTGCCTGAGCGCAGGGAGGGCATAGGATGGGAGATGGGGATGGAACGATACCGCCTGGAGCGCCGGCAAGAAGCTCAGCTTCTCTACGGGCAACCTCTGCCTCTCGCAGAGTAACAGCAGCCTCCCGGGCCACGAGCTGTTGCGATCGCTTGGGTGAAAGATAGTTGAGGATACCGGTTGACGTTGGGTCAGCTGGATTTGAAGAACTCTGGCTGCTGGGCATCGATAGCATTACCGCAAGGACAGCCAAGACAAGAGAGAGAACAAGAAGAAGAGTGGTAGATGAGATTGTTCGGTGATGATGATGAGATGACGAGCGTTCACGGTGGTGACGTTCGCCATGATGAGAAGATGAAGGCTGGGCCATCCTGACGCTAGCAAAAATGAGAAAAGAGCCAGGAAAAGGGAAGAAATACGAACCTAACTGACGAGCTGGGCGACAAGGATGTGGTTTGGGTTCGTAGGATAGACGTGGTGGAGGTTGGGGGCGGGCGGGAAGAAGGGTGACGCTTCGTGGTGGAAGAAGGAGAGCAAGGGGACTCTTGATGGGCGATGAAATTTAATTCCCTTTTCGACCCCCCAAACCAAACCAACATCACGTGATGCTGACACGTGGTCAGCACGTGTTTCCATACAAAGCTGTTTCATTGTCTTCCTTGTTTGCCAGTGAACAATTACCATCGTATCCATGGATTTTCGAAGGCGGCTAGCCGCACAGGGCAACCCAAACTCCCCTCGTAGTGCTGGGACGTCGTCGACAGAGTCTCCTGCATCGTTGCCTGCGACGCCCCGCAAAGCTCGTGTGTCCATTGGAATCCACCATTCGCCCGCGTCGACGCCGTCAATCTCATCGTCTATACCCTTTGACTGGGAGGCCGCGCGTTCGCGACGACCGGCTCCTTACTCGACCCCTCAGCAAAATAAATTCAAGAAACCTCGGCCTAGTGTCTTGGGTACGCCTCGAAGAGCAGTTGTACGCAGAAAGAGCTTATACGAAAAGTGGTGTCTCTTTTCTAGTTACTTGAGTATATCTCATTTTTCGCAGAATAACATCTCTTCCTTCGCAAATTGCATTTGAGATCGCACTCTTCCCCCACAATGTCCCTTTACCAGCACCAAGGACATCAGCGTCAATTATCGGAGGACTCTGTCATCTGTGCCACCTCTGTGTACGCGTCAGCCAAGTCCGGCAAGTGCCAGACTCTGATTTAGGATGGGAGGATATGTATCGCGAAGACGAGGGCATGTCGTGGTTCGACTGGGTATGCGGTTCGGCACTTACTTTTCCAACACTGACTTTTCCATCAGACCGTTCCACTGACTTTGCTCCTTATTGCCGGATCGTTGGCAAATTCCATTTTCCTCTTCACTCGTATTCGCCTCTATCACTTGCACCAACAGCCGGATCCTGTCTCCTCCCCAAATGCCAAATATGTCTCCGCAGAGCTGGATTTTGAGCCCCTAGAACCACCATCCCTTTTATCGCGATTCCAGTCCGGTGCTTGGGCAGCCTTTCTAGCATTCTGGCGTTTTTTGTTAGGGATTGGATCACCAAAATCAACTCCATCCAAGCGTATGTCCAGAGTACAACAAATTGATATGTGGTATCCTGGAGACCTGGAGACGCTGTTATTTTGCATCTATTCTCCTGCGCACGCATTACTGTGGTGTGCGACGGGCTCTTCGAATTGGATGATCATGCTTCTTATCATGGGTGTCGTGGGACTTCAGGTAAAAGTCTTAATATCGCTACCAGTGCCATTCTAACTCTATATCAGTTAAATACAATGACTACGTCATACAAGACTCTTGTGAAGGACAAGGAAATCATCGCCGCTGAGGTGATGCACGAATATAATGAAGGAGTAAGTCGATGCCTACTATTTCGCTATCTGTTACTGAAGTCTATGTAGTTTGTGTATCCACGAGTCAATCCTATCCGCAAGGATGTAGCTGTCATGACTCATCAGTCGGAGGTTGTCGATGCATGGGAGGACTAGGAGTGGATAGATGGAGTGGTGTTTATATCGCAAGCATATCGTATATCTCACACAAGCATTGTACGCATTTACGACATTTTTTGATCAGACTTATAGGTATCAATGGTTTCTCTCGGAGGAATCCACAGGTCCGTAACCAGTCCCCGATAAGCCATAGAAATGATAGCAGACAAGTGGGCATGTCTTCCCATGGCATGGAACTACTCAATCCCTATCAACGTGTTTAATAAATTCAATAACTCATTACACGCGGCGCGACGGGTGACCGCCGACTTGGTCGTGACAGAAAAGTCCTCATCTGTCGACAAGGGTAAGTATTTCACGATCAACCTTGGCTGAAATTATGCGGGTCAAGAAAGGAATTACAGAATGCTACGGCCTGAAGAGGAGAAAACACGTACGTCATGAGAATTACTGGACAAGTTGTATACCTTTGGCCAGCTTCTTGGACAGATCACCCCGAAAGAAGTTGGTCGTGTTCTTGTAAGTAACAAATAACATGAGCCTGTCTTTGTAATGACTCCATGGAATGGTCAGGGCCGGCCTCGGTAAATCGGGCGAAGTCAACTTCCTTTAGACTTGCGAACTACCGTGATTCGGTGCTGTATGGTCCTACGCCGCAATCAATGGGATTAGAATGTCCAACCTGTGAAATTGAACCCTTAAGCAAGCTAGTTGCTTCCGACACCTTCAATGTCACAAGGAAGTTCATCAAACAAGATCACGTATACGGCCCTCGAAACATCAATTTTTAACAAGAAAATTGATTTGATTTTGTTACTAGCCCCAGGATAAAAGGCTGCTAATGATATCGATTGCAAACATTCCACTAGTATCACAATGGCCTTGCAAGCTCTCTTCCAACCTCTTCAGCTCGGACCGATCACGCTGAGAAACCGCGTCTTCATGTCTCCCATGACGCGTGGTCGCTCAGTTCCAACCAACGTTCCCAACGATATCAACGTCGAATACTATAGACAACGCGCTGCTGGAGGCGCAGGCCTGATCGTAACGGAAGGGGTACTCATTACCCAGCAGGGGTAAGCGTGACAATGTCGACGTCTTTATCCTTCTATGCGGCTCATAAAGCAAAAGGACCGAATGGAAGAACGTTCCTGGTATCTGGTCATCGGAACAAGTGAAGGGATGGAAGAAGGTTACCGACGTTGTACATGCCGAGGGCGGTGCGATTTTTGCCCAGGTATGCCTTTTCGTACACTATGATAACCGAAGACTAAGTCGTATTCCAGCTATGGCATCGTGAGCACATAGATTCTTTTCGCTTTGCTTTGTACTCCAACGCGAAATTTTTCCAGTTGGCCGTGTTAATCATCCTGATGCTCCTGAACAAATTGCTTCCGGAGAAGTACGTGTACTACGCCAAATTCTTGCTCGCAACTGACTTTTCTCTTAGCCCGTCTATGCACCCTCAGCTATTGCAGCTCGCGGAGGCAAGTTTCGTTACCTTCCCGGCCAGCCAGGCTACGTAACCCCCACTGCCATCGATGACCCCCGCGTCCTCGTTGCACAATGGAAGCAAGCAGCAATCAATGCCAAAGCAGCAGGCTTTGACGGTGTCGAGATACATGGCGCAAATGGGTACTTGGTCCACCAGGTTTGTTCGTCGTTTCTTTTGTTCAGTGTGGGAGTTAATGCTTGTTAGTTCCTCGATAGCACTTCGAACAAGAGGATCGATGAGTGGGGTGGTAGTGTCGAAAACCGGTCTAGGTTCGGCTTGGAAGTGCTCAAGGCATTGATAGAGGTTTGGGGTGCGGACCGTGTTGGTATCAAACTCAACCCTACCGGAGGCTACAATGACATGGGGTAGCGTATCAGTCTCCATTTTCGAAATTACAGGCATATTATTGACGTTGAAACTCGACAGAATGCCTCTTCAAGAGACACTAGACACGTTCGGCTACTTTATCTCTGAAGCCGGTAAGTTTGGTTTGGCATATATTAACCTCGTCCGTTACGTTGACGGCCTGGATCAAGTGGTTGACGGCACGTAATATCCTCTCTACCCGTTGCTTTGACTGACTGAAGTGCCCATATAACAGGTGCAAAACGTGGCACGAAACACGATGTTCTCGCTTCGTACTTGCCGCTCATCAAACATTCCACCGCGTTTGTGAACGGCGGATACACAGGCGAAGAGGCCGCCCAGTTGATTAGCCAGGGTAAAGTGGCTGGAGTGTTCTTTGGTATCCTTTGGGTCGCGCATCCCGACTTTTCTAAGAGGCTGCAATACGGAAAACCATTGGATGGACAGCCGGATTTCACGGCGCTTTATGGACATGGCGGAGATGAAGAAAGCGAGAAGAAAGGATACACCGACTACCATTTTTCCCAGTACAATTAGGGCACACAGAATGTAACAGTACTGTTGAATGTAAAACAATTACTTACTACATAGTCCCGCCTGCCGGATTGTATATGTGGGACCGTGGGAACAAAAAGATACACTACACTTGCTCAAGACCGCCATCTACTTGGCCTCTCCAATGACCCGTGTAACGAATTTCGGACGGAAGCGAACCTATCTTGAAGCTGGACTTGCAACGACACCAGCAGAAACTGCAGATCCTACAGTTCTTGAGGCGATAGACGAACCAACAGCCGAAAATGTCCCACCAAGGAAAAAGAAACGTTCAAAACAAGAAGGCAATTCCAAGGCAGCAGTAGATGGTAGGAATAATGCACATTCGAAGCAAGGAAAAAGTGCGTATTCAGCTTTTACTATATTGCTTCGTATCCATGTAGCTTGCTAGCAAAAGCCAGTAGAGCTGCCGCATCTGAACTTCGCCGCCAACAACGAATAGCTGAACGCGACGCCCTCATAACGTGTTTCGCATGCCGTGAAAGAGGCCATGCAGCCAGAAATTGCCCCAAGACGAAGATCCAAGACACAAATGGGAAGCCAGGAAAGACCGTCGTCGGTATCTGCTATAGGTCCGCTCCCATGTTTCGGTCATCTTCAAGTGCTTAAGGAATGGTATACTAGATGTGGCTCCACCAAGCATACTTTGTCCAAGTGTAGAAAACCTTCAGATCCGTCGAATCCTTTCCCTTTTGCTTCCTGCTTCGTCTGCAGCGGTCAGGGACACCTAGCATCGTCCTGTCCACAGAACAAGGAGAAAGGAGTATATCCGAATGGAGGGTGCTGCAAAATTTGCGGGGACACCTCTCATCTTGCGAAGGACTGCGAGCTCAGAAAGAAAGGTCGGTATGCCTTAACATTTTGGGTTCATGGCGGCTAACACCTTTCCTCCTTTAGATCTGACGCATAATCCTTCCGTTTTCGTTGTAGATGAAGATGTGGGCGTTGGTGCTGACGAAGATGGCTTTCATGTTTTCAAAAGAAAGCACCATGAAGTGGAGCGAGATGAAAAGGCTGCTCAGCGACAAGTGGTGCTTTCGAATCGGAATCCTCCCGTACGTAAGAAAAAAGTAGTGCACTTTTAACATCAGTTTTGGATCTTGGGGCTGCCTTTCTGAAGGCCTTCTCGATGTTTCCATGATTTATCTGTGATTCTTTCAATGGGACAATGCCGTGAAGTAAGATTCGCTCATTTCAGTGAGATCATGTCTGTTGACGTTCCGTCCAGTAATCGTCGAATGTCTACATGTGCTTAACATGCTGCCTCAGTGGAAGATCCCCCTTCTCGTAATTGATTAATGGTAACTTCCATATAGTCTAGTTGTCGCGGCCTTCTTAAAGCTCTTTACTGCTTCCTAAACTCGGCGGCAGTCTTTTATTCCCACGAACCTGAGCCTATCTCTTATTGCTCTTGAAAGACGTAGCTCCTCTGGTATGAGCTACTTCACTGTATATTTTTTCACGTTAACTAAGAACACTTTGTCTTTAGTTGCCCTACGAAATGTCGTCGAGGAACTTTGCTTCGGATACGTTTGTGGAAGACGACGGTTCAAATAACCAAGGTGTTACTTCCTTTCCAGCGCAGGAGGATTTCTTGCATGTATTGGAGTATGTCTTTTCAACAATAGTTAACTAAGAGTATGGTTCTGACAGTTGTATAGACCATTTATTGATGCTGTGGTCCAGCTGGAAACACTGGATAAATGCGTGGACCGTCGCCATCAGTCACAAAGGCTTGCCCTATCCATGGGTATCGATGTTGAAAATAACACCGAAGACAGTCCTTCCTGAGTTGGAACAAATCAACTCCGTTGAGACGTTGGCAAACGATAGGCTTAAAGTGGATATGGTGCTCCTTAGTGCTCTCCATGAACCATCGGTTCTGGCCAAAATGAGTGCCCATATCAACGAGCTCCATCATTGGATGGAGACGAATAGAAACCATGCTCGCCGTATCGCCGATACACTCGTGAAGCACTATAAATCTTTTAATTTTCCTCTGAACTCCGTATCGTCACGCATCGGAGACCTATTGTCGGAAGCGTTGGCTATCAGAAATAAACTTGAAGAGGTGTGTGGCCTGTGGGATTTATTTTACCGTGCTTTGCTGATGGTTGACCCAGAAAGTTGAATGTGAGAAGAAGCCATATACGCAACAAAGTATACTGCAAAAGCGGGCGGCATCTGTAGTAAGATCGGCCTTGGAACCCATTCTAGCGGATTTTCGAGTGCAAGAGGAGAATACGTGGCAAGAACATAAAGAGAGGTTTTGGCAGGGCTTGCAGAAATGCATGGCGCCGTCAATTGAGATGTCAGAAAAGGGAAACGGGCAACTAGTGATTATGGAGATGGAGACTTGAATGAGCGTTCAACAGACTGAACGTTGAATGTATAATGCGTCGTAATATTCGTGTTAAAACACATTGAACAAGTTATGATAGTAGCATGTTGAGTCCAACTCGCGTCTGGTAGAACCGTTGCTCAAGCCTTGTCGGTCAAACGGTATTGATTAGAAGCACAGCCACACTGTCACGGTTGCCCTTCACTTCGTTCCGCCTCCCCATTTCTTTCCTTCGTACCTCATCGTTGCCTCTCTTTTCCCTCTGTGTGGTCTTCGTTGAGCAGGAGAAATTCGCTCCTTTCTTGAACGCTACGATGTCAATAACAATAACACCGGAGATCATTACTAGGTGTGTATGCTTAGAAATCGCGGTTTGCATGAATGCTGAGAACTTGCAGCGCTCAGCCAGACAGCAAAACTCGTCGATATGACCGTCAGCTCAGGCTATGGGCTGCCTCTGGTCAAAATTTGCTCGAAGAGTCGCGAGTTTTGGTCTTGTCGTCGTCAGCCACATCAACATCGATCCTAAAGAATCTAGTCCTACCAGGGATCGGCCACTTTACCATTCTTGATGATGCCATTACCAGTGCTTCCGATGCTGGTAACAACTTCTTCCTGGAAGGCCCTTCTTCAATTGGGAAACATCGTGCATCCGAAGCTGTACGCCTTCTGAGCGAGCTCAATGATGGCGTGACGGGAGAGGCGGTGACTTCGACACCTGTGGCCAGCGTAGTGTCGTCGCTCGATTTTCTCAGTAAATTTACGCTTATTATCACTCATAATCTTCCTCCAAGTCAACTGCAAACCCTCTCCGACACATTGTGGTCGTCGCCAACGACACCTGCTCTTCTAGTTGTCTCTTCATCCGGTTTCCTTGCCGAATTTTTCATCCAGCATCATCCGCACCCTATCATTGAATCCCATACCGAGACACCTCCATCTCTGCGAATATATGATCCGTTCCCTGCTCTACTTGAGCATTCCAAGTCTCTCAAGTTTAACGAAATGGACCCTACAGAGCATGCGCATATCCCATACATTCCCATTCTTATACACGCCAGATCACTCATTTCTCATACCCCAAAGACCCAGGAAGAGAAAAACGCGTTGAAAGCACTCATTCTCTCACTCAAATTAAAACAGGACGAGGAGAATTTTGATGAGGCGCATGCTCAGGCGTATCGCATCTGGACGCCAATATCCCTTCCTTCCGCACTCACCCAAGACATCTTTCCACATCTCGACACAAAGCTTGCTCCGCCTGCCATCCCAGATACTGTGCACGCCCTTTTGACAGCACTCAAGCGATTCACGGAGCGGGAGCCACACGTGTTGCCCGTTTCTCCAGCGCTGCCAGATATGAAGGCTTCGACGGAAACGTATATTCACCTGCAGAGGATGTATAAAGACCAGTTCAATGCCGACAAGGAGGTGTTCAAATCGTTGATCCCAGCGAATGCAGGTGATATTCCAGATGATCTTATCGAAACGTTCATTCGGAACGCACACGGGGTGCAAGTCTTTTTGGGGGAAAAGTGGGGCGCGTTCGACAAGGACGTGAACCGAGTTGGTGAGGCGATGGCGACCAGTCCAAAAGACACGAGCGTGCATTTGGCGCTGAGGGCAGTCAGGGAGGTTCTGGAAAGTAGTGGCGCTGGTGAAAGCGTTAACGCCAAGGTATCGGCAGAGGAGATTAGGACGCAAATTGCGGGGATGCTGCCGCCTGGCACGGAGCTTGGTGAGGAGATAGATGATGCCGTCGGAGAGATGTAAGTTTTTTCCGTGATGCTTAGCCCCTTTGATGCTTATACTTCTTAGTACGCGATCTCCTACAGCTGATCTGCCTAATACTGCAGCTATGCTCGGTGGTCTGGTTGCACAAGAGGCTATCAAGATGATTACTAGGCAGTATGTTCCTCAGGGTGGATACTGCGTTGTAGATTGTATAGACATGCGAACGGGAGTTGTTGGGCTGTGATGAAGTCAAGAAAAGAATGTATTATAGATGAAACAGCTGTAACAAATTTGACAAGTGCTCGCGTGGTAGGCGCCCTGTTCCAGACAAATGATGGCGGCTACCCATCATCCCCCATGATGTCTCTTAGTATTACTGCTCCACCAAGTCGAAAATTGCAATGCCCAACCGACATGGGACGCCTAGCGGTCCTTGGCCTTTTATTGACATTGAAGATGCAGTCAGTACACTCCCATTCTGCCGGTAATGCGTCTCAACAAGAATTATAAACAGATAGATCCAGAACAGCTCTCTACAGAAGTCGCTCCACGACGACAGACTCACGAGTCAGATGCTGAATATCCCTTTAATAATGAGGCCGATAACTGGCGACGGTATCCTCACAGTCTCTTTCCCAACTGGACAAAGAGTCAGCAGAAAAAGAGCGGTATACACGATATTATAGAACCACGATGGAGAAACCAAGGCAGGCACTTACGATCTACACCCCGGTCGTCTGCTTGTATGGTATACAGGTTGAATATTCTGAAGGAGGGCCGGTTCCATGCCAAGACGAGTCGGGAACCTGGGTGGGTTGTTCGCGGCGATACGGACAGCATAAATCAGTTCTGGGATGCACTGACGAACCCTGTAGGTACTCTAATATTCCTGTCTTTCTGTTCTAATGTACCTGCCAGGCGCCTCCAGACACCCGTACTCAAACATTCTTCGTTGATACCTTGAACGGGCCGGTGCTGCAGATGCTCGGAACAAGGTGGGTTTCTCTATATTATTTACTGTCACCGCTCACTAAAAGGTTCATAGGTTCACTATTGATCCCTTCTTCTTCTCTTCTTCCCTTGGTTGGATACCTTGCCGGTATCAGGAACAATTTCTTCCAGGACGGGGCGACCGTAAGCACTAAGGCCTTTAATCCGAATTCCTGCGCTGAAATCATTTTCGTAGATATCACTTTAACGTTGATGTTTGTCCTGACCCGGCCTAACCGCGTCCACACATCTGCACCTACGCCTGCTCCCTCTAGTTATCCTCCTAGCACGAACACGATACCCCAAAACGGAGACACTTCCTATGACTTTTCTATACCCTCTAATTTTTTCAACGAGCAAACTATCATTGATACCGACCAGCCTTTGCTTTTACAAAGTACTAGTGGGTGTCAATTATTGCATGCTGTGTCCCCAGCTCACACCGCACAGATACACTCCTGGATCATGACTTGATTGGTATACATGCTGTTCGCCGCTCCATCGACCATCCGAGTCCTAGTACTGTTATAACGTATTTACCTCCCCCTACTCAGCACGGAACCACAACCGCAGATAGCCTACATGCAAGAATCATGGCAACAGGTTCGGACTTCTCATGGGCCTTGGATGTAGACATCCCGCTAACTATGATGATAGGTCGCTCTGTTTATTGGACAGAATTATATCGCGTCTCTGCGGATGCTACCTTGCTCGTCCTTGCACAGTTATGGTATGCCCTTTACGCGTGGGACGAAGTTCTGGAAGCCCTTACGACGGAGGTCGTCTGGCTCGAAGCCCACACGCTTTCGACGCTTCGCATATACGAAGCGCCAAAGCCTAGTCCATCTGTTGCCACTACGGATCCTATCCCTGCCTCCTCCAACGATGCGCCCCAGGCCCCCCCACCACCCGAGCATAATATGGATGCCCATGAACGTACGCACGCGTATATACACCAACTACACGTCTTGCGCGCGCATTTGTTGCACTACCAGGAGCTGCTCGAGGATTTCAGGAAAACGGTAGCATTTCTGGTGGATACCCCCCATCCAGGTATTCCTGCAGATTTGCCTTCCCAAGTGGTTGTTCAGAAGGAATGCAATACTCTTCTCATGGATATCAAGCGCCTTGAGGCCACTAGAGCTATGTTGGATGAACGTCTAGGCAATGCTATGAATTTAGTTAGTGTTGACATGGAACTGGGTTTAGTTCCTCTTTCTTACTTTGACGATACAGGCGTTTAGTAGCGTGGCAATCGAAGATAGCAAAAGGAGGCAGCGGCTGAGTGAGGCAGCATTGCGCGATAGTGCTGGTGAGTAGGTTTTCTCTTCTTGATCTACATCGGATTTAACAAATCTCGCAGCTATGAAGCAAATCGCGTATATCACTATGATCTATCTTCCTGCGTCATTATGTGCGGTAAGCATCTGACGCACAATACGCAGCCCAATCTGACAATGAAGCAGGCATTTTTAGGGATGAACACGCATGAAATCACTGGGGACCCAAAAATGCCCGGCAGTATCCCCATATACTTCGCTGTCGCGCTCCCACTGACCACCCTCACAGTGTGGGTGATGATGCTTCTTTACCGCAGTGAAAGACGGCAAAGAGAGATCGAGATACAGGAGGGCGGCGTGGTAGCGCCTGTGCGAGCAGCTCTAACGAAACTGCTCTATCCGATACGAGTGTTCATCCGTGCACTGTCGTTTACTCCCCAGAAGAAACGACCAAAAGACGAGGCTGTGATTATGAGCACACGATCCAGTGTGAGGACGACTAGCCGTCGGCCCACTGTAGTGAGAAGTGCGAGGTCAAGCGTGAGGTCGGCTCGTAGACTACCTCAGGATGATGATGACGAAGCCCAGCCCGAAGTCACGTAGTTTTAATTATTGCACAGCGGTAGTATATTAGTAGTACGGACCACGAAGGACCTCCAGGGCGGATGTATACTGACTCTGTATCGAGAACTAAGGTTCGCATTGCTTATATGCAATGTTCGTTTCAATTTGACAACATTGCATACTGTTCCTCTCCGCCCAAAATAACACAAATAGATAGTAGAAAGCGTATAACCCAGCGGTACAGCGAGCTACTTTGGTGCGGGAACAGTTGATGCACTCGGTGGCGCCTCCATGCGCGCTACAACCGCCTCCGATATACTCCCTGCCAACTTGAGTTTATCCCAGACAGCTCCATAGATCTCCATCTCTCTCTGAACGATACTTTGCTGGATATTCTCCCTCAGTTGGTCGATCATCGACTGCACATTCTCACGTATCACAGGTAGAACGACCGACTCGATGTGTGGGCGAAGATGCTCTGGCGAGATGGGCACAGGCGGCGCCGCAGGATTGGATTTGTAGTCGTCCAGAGCAGCTTTGATTGCATCCATCCGCCGAATGCTTTCTTTTTCTCCGATCTCCCAGATTTGGACTCGCGCTTGAAGCTGCGGCTATAGTGAGCATAACATAATCTGGGCAAAGGGAGGTATTTTACTTTGTGAATGTCATCTTGTAAAGCAGCAGTTTTCCCTCTTCACTTCATCCTGGTCTGCGTCCCTTCCAGCCGCCTTAGTCATAACATCTGCCATCTCGACAGCGACCTCTCCGAGTTGTTGCTCTACGGTGTGGAGCCTAATGCTCGACATTTGGCGAAACTGGGCCTCTGGATCTGTCCCTGCATTCCTGGCCGTTTCAAGCTCCTCGTACCGGTTTTCCATTAGCGCGATGACTTCGGCTTGAATGTCATTGTCGTGGTTAAGAAGTAAATTTTGCAAGTCAAGTAATTGGCTCTCTACTGCGTCGATTCCCTCCCGTAGCTCAGCGGCATTGAAAGTGGAATCGTCGAGTCCACCGTCCGACAATCGCCGCCGTTTTCGGCTGGAAATTGTCGTCGTTTCTTCCGGACCAAACTGGTCCTCCCGCGTCTTGTTTATAGAAATATTCAATTCGCTGACGTTTTTCGTCACTGTATCAACCAACTTGACCATATCTGCGTATTTATTCTCGATGACGCCTTGTTCAGGCCGAGGAGCCATGGGCCAACTATCGGTTTCCACGATTTTGTTGAAGTGATGCTTGAACCGGGCGTGGTGGTCGCTTAGCTCCTGTTTGAGACGCTCGAGCTCTTTCGAACAGGATGCGACAGAATTTGACGGAGGAAGGCTATCAATAAGGTTTTGTGTTACTTTGACCCTTTCCTCGAGCACCATGATAGATGCACGCATCTTGTTCCAGGCAACCCAATGACTTGAGAGAGCGTTAGCTGTTATATAAACTGTGTAAAGACGCATACTTTAGCCTTTGTTCCCAAATTTTTCTCTTCTCCTCGGTTGACAGTTCATATTTGGGCTGTTTCAGTCCTAATGTTGGGTGATCCGGTGGAGGCGGGATGGGATCAAGAACAGTGGGCCCCGGTGGAGGTGGAGGCGGTGGCTGGACCACGTTAGTCGACGGCGGCGGGGGTGGTGGAGGCGACACGAAAGAGGTCGAGGTCGCAGAAATCGGAGGTGGAAACGAGGAGCTGGTAGCCGACGGTGGCGCTGATTTCGCCCAACTTGAATTGTCGGTGACTCTGCTATCCCTGGCTCGTCTTTCTGGTCGCGAACTAGGACCTAGTACAGGCGACGGCGACCGTCTGGCATTGCTTTCGCGTCGAGTAGAGCCCATGGAATCCGTGCTAGGACGCCGACGGGGGTCCCTTGTGGGCGAGGGCATTGTTGTCGTGAACTTGGACGAGTCAGAACGTCGACCTGGAGTGAGTGAATGCCACTCTGCGTCCGATGGATGAACAAAATAGCAGTAAGACGGCCTTGGGCAGCCTCTGTCGATTGGGGTACCGTCGCTTCTGTAGTACTGGTTGTCTTTCAAGATGGTGAACCTTGATAAGCTTCAAGAATGTTACGTACGCGACATCGGATTTGCCTGGCCATCGAAGTATGGGTGCAAGTCTCGTCGGACTTTGAACGTCATGCCTATCGTGACTTTGCATTTCACTATTTTCTGTCCGTCAAAGGCTCAAAGTCCAGCAAGCTCGCTTATGAAAGGGAATCTACACATCCGCAGTGTCTTTGAAAAAAAATATACAGAATTAACTTGTCTAAGAGTTACATTTTTTTGACCGAAGTTGCACCATTTCCAAGTCCGTACTGGTGCAGGAAACTTTGGCCAAATACTGCAGCCAACTTATCTTCTAGACGAGCCATGGCAACATTCTCGAACTTGTCCAAGACCGGTTGTAGCTTCGATCTCAACACCGTTTCTCCTGCTGCCTGGAGATCCCACATCGGATGGGCTGTTTTTAGCTCCTTCATCGCGGCCATCAACGCGCCGTACTCTTCATCCCCACAATCACTCATCCTCTCGACTTCGACGACCTTATGCTTCACCTATGAATTATTTCAATCCTGGCTCCATATAAACCTTTATGAGGAACTTTACGTACCAGCTCAGCGTTCCCACGTATGATCTGCCCTTCGATTCTGGCGATTCGGGTCTGCAGGAATATCTTAAAGTTATCCATCACTTGGGGACTGACATCCTTGACTTTTCGCTCGCGTATCCAGATCTTATGGCCATTTTCCTTGAGATATTTGACCGCATATTCTACCCGATCTCGGGAATCCTTCATCCATGCATACAGACCCTCAACGTATGTCTCCATGGTCTGCAGTGTAGCCGGTTCGGGAAGTTCACCAAGGTCGCCTAGCGTCTCAGCCATGAGATGCCCCAGCTTGCTCTCGAGAGAATCGAGATCCTTATATCTCTCTAATTCTGAAATACCACTCGTCTGGTTGCCGTTCGGAAAAGCTTCAGATACTTGTCGGATTTCTTGGCGCCGTGTAGCGCACTCTTGGATTGCTAGCTGCCTACGGATACCTTGTACAAAGAGACTTGAGGAGAATGTCAGCGATCGGTAGGTAAGATGGACGCGCTCTTACGTTGATATATGCTGGAGATACGCGTCTTCGCTTGAAGGAACGGGTGGCCTGTATCGCAGAGCTTCGCGGTCTGTAGGCCATGGTGAAGAACGGTCCAGATCGATATAGTGGAACTTTGCAAGAAGCTCAGCTTCTCTCAAAGTCGTCACAGTGGCTGGTAGACGGGGTCG
This sequence comes from Desarmillaria tabescens, assembly GCF_030435595.1. Lineage (NCBI taxonomy): Eukaryota > Fungi > Basidiomycota > Agaricomycetes > Agaricales > Physalacriaceae > Desarmillaria > Desarmillaria tabescens. Next base: position 716,502 of record NW_026848313.1, read on the forward strand.
CTTAGGGGGAGAGGGTTGAGGGCCCGTTCCGTAGAAAGACCTTGCTGTGCCCCAGTCGTCGTCGTCCGGGTGTATATACTTGCACGACGATCCATAAGGACATGGTCCCAGTGCCGTGCCGTCACGAGCGAAGTACTGAAAATCTATCAAGTTTGCGAAGTGTTTGGGAAAATAAATCTTACTGAGCATCGTATTCTGTCCATGGACAACATGCTTCTTGTGAATGGGGGTGATGGTAAGAGACGGACCCGGAAGTGACTCTTCACCAAAAAAAAAGAGTAGGCGCCGAGAAAGTTCTTCAGAGAAAAGAAGTCGTTAGTCGCATGTTCCTAGCGGTTCTGGAGAGAGTGATCACTTGTTTTATGGAATTCGAAGCCGGAGTTGGCGGGGATTCATATTTTGCCTTACATATATGCTTTTCAATGTGCTCGTTGCCGCGAATCGATAGCATTTTACTTTCATATCTACTATATTTTGAGCCTGCTTTTAGCACGGCCAGGAACGTATCTACAGGAACAAACGGAATGGATAACCTCGAAAGATATCAGCTTTATATTATAAGTAATGTAGGGTTAAACTTACCTCTGTTCTTGACTCTGAAAATGCTGACTAGGACAGAATAGATGATCATGATGATTCCAACCCAAAGATATACCTGCAGCCTTTGTCGAGAAGCAGATGTCTGGTAGGGCACGATGACAGTAAGCATCAGGAAGGAAAACGCGAGGAGACCATCTGCATCAAAAGTTAAGAAAATTACACACAGAGATAGGCAATCGACGTACAAACTAAGGCTATGACTTGAACCTCTTGCCCGAACTGGTTTTGATACCCATTAGCAATCCAATTACCGTTTGCACCAGAGTATGGAGCATTTCTGATACGCGTAAACATGTAGCCAGAAGTGAAGATGAGTGAACTCAGGATCGAGAGGACAGCCCAAGTCCATCGGCTTTTGAGAACCGGTGCAATATAACGAAGAACGGAGAGGGCGCCCAGGAAACCAGTAATGTAGGTGCCCCAACGAGTCCAGTCAATGGGTGCTTTGTATGGGATTGGAACGGGGGTATGATTGGAGAGTTGCTCCGCCAGAGGTCCAGCCTCGAAACCACTACGGAAAGTCAAGAATAGTACCAAAGGAAACGCGAACGACATACTTGGAGAAGTCATATTTGATTGGATTATATTTTCCATTGGCAGGCTGTCGAGGACCTTGGGTTGGAGGGTACATGTAGACGACTGGCGCCGAGGTCATTCCAAGCTGCGGAAATGATGTGAGCGTGGTCACGACATGAAAGAATGGGCTACATACCTGCGCAAAGACCGTTTGACCGTCGTCAAAGTCTAAGGTTCCAAAGAAATGGGCGTCACGATGTTCCTTGGGGGCGGCTACCCAGGCTTTGGCAACTGCGGTCCACGATGGATCAAATTCCCTGTTTAGAGTTAACAAGATGCACATAGCGATGGTCTACATAGATACTGACCTGCATGGCTCACATCTACGCCGCTTGTCCAGTGCTGTGAACTGGATGGCAGCAGACCAGTTGCGGTTGGAGGCGGTCAATAGTTCATATGTCTGGGCATTGAGATGAATGAGGCCGTTGCCAGCGGCAGCAAGATCGACGAGTTGTGCTTGTATGTCGTCGGCGGCAGCAAGCACGACGGGTAGAAGTAAAAAAGCAGAGGCGCAGAGTGACCTGCCAATACATGGATGATGGACGTGGAAGGCAAAGTTTCAGTAACGTGTCGTGATCACACGGCGGCCCTGTACAGGGCAAGTACTGGTACTGTCTTCTTCTCCTCCATGTCCCATGCTCTTCTCCTCCGGCTCTTTATCAATTATTTCTCTGTCCATGTCGCCCTTCAGTACCTTGCTCTGTACTCGGACAATATAGGAATTACATATTACATCACCTCGCGTCTGCGCCAGCTCGATACCAAGGATCTTGCCGATGTCTGGGGATTTATTTGCCATCTTTTGGTGACCAGGCCGTCCAAGTCTCGCGCTCTGGAATGTTTCGTAGTCGATATTGCACACCGGTCGACTCATATTGCGATGATAGTACGTCTGCAGTATCTTTTACTTTATTGGATGTTATTCATTTTCGCAGACACTCTGGTTCATGCAAGCAAGTCTCCGGGATCTTTCTGGTACGCGACACAATTCCAAGTCATTCTTGATATGCCAGCGTATCCTTCATCAATGCCATGAAATTATATTTGGAGACCTTCCACCTCCGGTTCCAGCACCCTATTCATCCATCTGTTCTTCTTTCCAGTCTCGCTTTACTCGGAAGAAAATTAAGCATCGAGTCGAACCGGCCCTCGTGGGACTCGGGGTTGTACTCGCAGGTGCCCCAGCTATGCCCAAGCTGACAGAAATCGTGGGCCAAGTCGCCATAGAGCAGGGAAGAGTGGACGATGAAGGCACTGGGTACCGGAGCATCAACAGATATGGTGACGAGGTGGCTCCTGCTGCTAGTCCAATTTTAAGCAAAACTTCCTTGGACTCAAGCTATGATGATCACGACGACGCCGACGATCTCAGCGATGGATCTCAGCACACGCCATCCCCAGGATTTATATCTAACGAAGAAAAGACCGTTAGACACCGTAACATCGGTCCTGCACAGACAGCTCCCTCTTTACCTTTACATCTTAATGGAATACGGAAATCGCGCCTGTCGGAAGATCCTTTAGGCCAACTCGACACTGAACAAATTGTTTCGCCCTATCAGTCATCTCCTTCTGTCTCCGCGTCACGTCCTCCTCCACGTTCCGTGTCGATTAGTTATGCCGATAATCTATTACAGTCTTACGATGGGCCGTCTCAGACGCACCTCCTTCGAAGTCATTATTGTCGATCAGAGGTACTTCTTATTCAACGATATCAGTCTTCTCCTCTAACAGTCTTTTAGATCCAATTTCTACTAGTTCTTGAAAGCATTTCAAACCGGCTTCTCGATATTCCAAGACCGGCGCGAATAAGTGCTCTAAGGGCGGAGTTGACTGCTTTGAACCACCAACTTCCAGCTGAGGTATTTTTTTTTTCTCATTTTGTATAGCCTCCTCTTTTACACAAAGACACAGGTATGCATGCCTATGTGGTGCTCCTCGTCAGATTCTCCCCGTCCCGTGGGAGGATCGCAACCCCATCATCGTATCGTGCGAATTCCCCCCGGCGAAAGTGTTGTTCTCAACTCAGCCGAACGCGCTCCCTACGTACTCTTGATAGAAATCCTCAACGACGACCTTGATTTCGATCCAAATAAACGAGCCAACAAAGACGTCTTGAAGAAAATAGTTGTTAAGGAACACGAAAAGAAGGGCGCCTCCAAGGAGTTGATTCCATTTCCTCCACTCCCTTCACGCCACAGTCCCAAATCTGACTCTCTGAATGACACCGATGTCGTGGCCGCTGCAGTTCACACACCAGTCTTTTCTCCCATCTTTACTGCCTCCTCACCTCCAACACCCTCGTCACCTAACGAATCTGACGAAGAGATGGACCTCGTTGAACAACTCTACGGATCCGATCAATCTCTTCGTTCTCGACCTGTTGATCTTTCCGATTCCATTGTGCTACCCCCAACTCCGAAGAACAGGGAACTCGATATGGTTGCATGGTCACGGTCCTCGTCAATTCCGCCCTCCCCTTCACCAGAACGCGGTGCACCCATGGCCCGTGCTTTATCCAGTACCTCTGATTCTTCCGCGCATTTGTCACCCGTCCCTGATCACGTCGATAACGGTCCTGCCTTATCTCTTGATGAATATTCCGAGCGCATGCGGACGGCTGCGATCATGCTGGCCCAGCTCAACGCCAATCTTGTTCGGGAACCTGTCACGAACGGCGCATCATCAGAATCACAGTCTCAATGGGGTCCCATAAGCTGGCTTCCAGGTTCCAGTTGGTTGACAACGCCAGGAGATCATTCAGCGAAAAATTCCTCTGGGTTGGGTCCCCCAGATCATCCATCATCGCAGCATCTCCAACCAACACGAATGAGACTGCAACTTTCAGAAGCTTCTGCCATACGTGAGCGAATCATGCAAGAGATGTTAGCGTTGGAGGCAGAGCGGATGGAACGGATGAGAGAAAACAGAGAGATGGATAATCTCATGCGAATAGACAATCTCAGTGGAAGGAAAACTGCTGAAGACGAGGGTATCATTAGGAGGGAGATAAACAAAGCCGATCCTTCTGCGGTCGTTTTAGGTGAATCTTGGGCAGCCAAAAAGGTTTGGTTCGATCTCCACACCTTATTAATCGCTCATCTGTCTGATAGAGTCGCATAAGGCATGGATCGCCATATGGGCATCTCGGTAATACCTTGGTCGCTTGCCATAGCTACATCCGACTGACACTCCGTTAGCAAACTGGGATTGTGTCTCGGTTATTGTCAAGACAGGCGGTGATCTTCGGCAAGAACAACTAGCAACTCACCTCATTCGTGAGTTCCAAAGAATATGGGAGGAAGAAAAATGTCAATGCTGGGCAAGATAGTAAGTCGACCTCCCACTTCCTTATTAGTTTAGATCAGTATTTCATGTTTATCAGTTTCCATATTCTCATAACGGGAGGCTCTTCTGGACTGGTGGAAACGATAACGGACGCGCCTTCCATTCACTCGATCAAGAAAGCTGAATATGCTCGTCGGCTCGCTCAAGGTCGACTGGGTCACGTCACTTTATTTGACCATTTCAAAAGTGTGCGCTCGGTTTTACTCCTTATTGCCACCTTTCCTCATCTGAACGCCACTCAACCAAATAGACATATGGTGACCCTTCATCGGCGAAATTCATTCGTGCTCAAAGGAATTTCGCGAAGTCTCTAGCAGGTGAATACCAAATCTGGTGTTCTCCGGTTCCAACGTATATCCTAACTGAATCTAGGCTATTCCGTCATCACCTATCTTTTGCAGATAAAAGATCGACACAACGGGAATATCCTTTTAGACAGGGACGGTCACCTCATACATATAGACTTTGGATTTATACTGAGTAATACGCCTGGAAACATTGGCTTTGAGGCTGCTCCATTTAAATTTCCTTCAGAGTATATAGAGGTTTTGGGTGGTGCTACAGGCCCGTCTTTCTTGGAGTTCAGGCGGTTGTTCAGGGAAGGATTTGAGGCTGCGAGGAAGCACTGCGATAGAATCATCAGTGCGTTGCCATTGACTTTTCTCTGGCGTTTCATTGACTTCGGCTCTAGCCCTCGTTGAGCTAATGCAAAAGGGTACGTAGTCATTGGCAACGTTACGAGTGAGTCAGAACAACGCTGACCTAATACCCTGTAGATTCTGCGCTGCCATGTTTTGCCGCTTCCGGGGAGCAAACCGCCAATCAATTGCGGGAACGCTTTCAGCCTTCCTTGACACACTCACTGATTGGAGAGCATGTGGACCGTCTTATCGACAGTTCTTTGGGGTCACATTGGACGCGATTATATGACTCGGTAAGGTTCGTGCTGATTATTCGCGTCGCTCGTATTTATGAGAATCTGCCAGTTCCAATACTACTCCCAGTCTATCCTATGATGCAGCTGTCTCTTTTCTCTGGGCTTTTGGAGTCTCACCACATATTGCATATCCACCGTATCATTATCATCTTGCATTTCGTATGTTATACTTGCATTAGCATTGGTTGAAGTATATCCAGGATAGATGGAAAGGAAAACAAGCAAATAGCATGCCAGCAGAGGTACTGCCTAGCTATTGTAAGGATACATCTTCTGAACCCTAGCTAAATAGTCTATCATATCGGTTAAGGCAAGAGTATCCCTCGTAGTCTGTGTAAACACTAGTTAGCAGGTTGAGGCTTCAGTATGGATGGAAACTCACCAAAGTTTTGTGTACTATCGCACCAACACTTTCCCCGCTTGTGTGCCTCGCCTTGAGGACAATGCTGGAACGGTTCATGCCGATAGCCTGAACAACACGATGAGTGGTCAAAAAGAGTTTAATCAGCTTGGGAAAAACTTGCCAATATCATTGAAGAAATGCTAGAAAGAACTTCAGTCGGATGATAGAGGACAAGACATGGCATCACATACTATTTGATCCTTCCTTGCAAACAACGCTGCTCCTATGCTGTGTACAGGCGCATCACCCCATCGCTGTTCAGGCCCGGTCATGAGTCTGGGACAAATATTACAGAAGAATGGCAAACCTCATAGTAAAATCCGCCTTTGGAATCCAGGAAATCGAAAAATTTGGAATACGCTTCACCTCTCCAAAGGTCAAGATCACCGATCTCGAAATTGCTCCAGACTGTGAACTTGAGCAGTGAACAGATGCGTTGAAACCTATCGGCTTACAGTGGCATCGGTTGTACGTTAGGCCTCCGTCGTCGGAGAGGAAATCCATGGCATTATCTTCAGGCGTTATACCTGGGTTTGCTTCCAAGAATTCTAAGGCCGAGTCAGAAACCATTATGACGATGTATACATGATCAGACACACCGCGAACAGCTGCCCAAAGCGTCGGAATGGTTCTCTCGTATTCGTACAAAGATACGGTGAAACCTGAGGCACAATTAGGATTGAAAAAGGGAAGGTCGTACCAAGGCATACCGTAAACCTTGTGTTGGTCTTGCATGATTAGGAAAGGATCGTAGTCAAGGTCACAAAAGAATTTGACGTCCGGTCTTTTATCAATTATTAGAACACCGATGTGAAGCTTAGGATAAATTTTCCATACTCGACTCTAACCGAGAAGTCAGTGTGCTGAATTAAGTAGGATATGTGGATTCACCTCCAGTAGTACTTGTACGGCTTTAAAAGCTCGTGTCTGTAGAAAAACTAGCGAACGATTGAGAAGGAATTAGGCACATAAATTGATATTCTCACTCCGGAATTGAACCGACACATATTCCTATACCTGCATGCCAAGAAATTTCAGTGTACGTTCGAATCAAAGTAGGAATCCCACCAACGGCACGCTTCCTGCGCAATAGTTCAGCCATATCAAGAAGATATGTTTGAAATACGAACGCACCTCCATAGATGACGTTATTCTTCACCATATCTGCTCGAGCATCTGCCGCCTTGGCCTCGTCTATGGTGTCAGGCTGGTACCAGTGGTCATGAGGGATAAGTCCAAACTTGACGTCAACATCCGTGAGCTCTGAAACCCGGCTAAAGGTTGAGGAAAGGTGAGTCTCGAAAGACTAAAAGTGAATAGCGTGTCCGACCTCTTGAATTGATCTGAAAACGGTTGCTCATTCAAGAACACATAAGGATACCGGAACTTTTTATTGAAACGATCCTCCATCTGTTTCATACTAACAATAATGCCATTCAAATCGCTGTTGCGAGCTGTCAGAACGAAAAATTGAGCCTCTATCAAAGCAACACGGTAACCAAGGACGCACCGAGCATGACAATGGCTGCGGAAGCCTTTCGCCCCTGCGGTGAAGTTACATTGTTGTGCACATAGTAGTCATCGGGGACAGGTATTTGGTATGGTGGTTTTGAACCGCCCCATTGCGTCTTGATGCTGGAAAGTGATGTTGCTTGACCGTAGCCCGGATGAGCAAAACTCAGTATGTAGTGCAGACTAATCTGTAAGAGCCGTGAATGACAGACAATAATGAGAACCAGCAGAGTAGTGGCATACGATAATCCCCAGGACGAGTACAACATAACGCCAGGGCGTCATCATGGTGGGCAAAGGCAAAGAGTATTGGGCCTGCGCGGCAGAATTGCGGCAAAGATATATCTTTCATAGGGTTAGGGTTTGTACAGTGCACAGCACCTGACACACACGCGGCGCAGTCAATGACTTCGCGTCGAGATTTGCAGTACAAACAGTTTCCATGCCTGCTACTCCAATAATTCCATCTGTTTGTACTATCGTACAACCCGTAATTATATCGTGATATTATTAGATACAGTGGTAATGCCAGCATTTGGGTGTTATGAGAACAAATTTTCAAACTTCCTCACGCAAGAATTTGGCGAATAATCTTCGGGAAATTATCAGCCTGTATCCATGGAAAGGTATCCATGAGCATATACTTACCGAAACTGTCTGAAGGATCGCATGAACATCTTCCTGCTGACCATTGATCACCCTGTGGACAATGCTGGAATGATTCATGGCGGTAACCGATATCTCGGAAGAAGTGAATCTGATCTCTTCGAGCGAAGAGGGCAGCAGCAATGCTGTGGACTGGGGCATCTCCCCAGCGCTAAACATACGGAGGTGGATATTTTTAGTAGCAGTATCTATGGACAAGAATAGAACGTAACATACCTCGTAATAGAAACCTCCTTTTGATTCTAGGAAATCGAAAAAGGCCTGATAAGCCTCCGACCTCCAAAAGTCCATATCTGCAATTTCAAAATTGCTCCAGACTGTATTTATTTGTTAGCTCGGTCAGGGCGACATCATGATGAGAAACTGACAGTGACAGAGGTTGTATGAGTCTCCACCATTGTTGGATAGATAGTCCATGGCATTATGTGGATCAATGTATTCCGGGTGAGTTGCCATGAATTCTGTAACAAGTTCAGTTTCACTATCAGCTTCCCGGCGATTTTCACGCACCTTTTACCGTACTCCATAGTGTGGGTATCGTGGGTGCCCACTCCGTTAGCGAGATTGTGAAGCCTAGTTACACGATGAGAAGCTCTTCACAGTTGATAACGGATGTTGACTCACTATATACTTTATCATGTTCCCGCATGTAAACGAAAGGATCGTAATTTATATCACAAAAGAATCGGACATCTGGTCTAGAAGAACGGTTAGAACAGCGTGGAAGATGGATTATACGCTAGACTCACTCCACTCTAGACAGATAGCATGCGATGGTCAATAAGAATCATCATAGTCACTTGTTGCCATTTATAGCTCACCTCCAATAGTACCGGTATGGCTGTAAAAGCTCGTGATGAAAGAAGAACTATGTGGACGTTTGACATCAGAGATCATATTCGGGCAGTACGAGCATCGGATATATTCACCCCAGAGTTAAAACGACACATGTTGCGATAACTGCGATTGCTTGTAAGTCAGGGAAGAGAAAGAAGGGAAACCTCGCATACGGTACACTGCCTGCGGTGATATGAATATAGGTAAGAATCTAGAGTAACTGCGAGCTCACCGGCATAAATAATACGCTGCGCCATCATCTTCTGGCGGCCTAACCGCGCTCTATCTTCATCGATCCAGTCAGGCTGAACCCAGTGCTCTTTGGGAATTAGCCCAAATGAAATCGGGGCCTTGCTAATGACGCTGACGCGCCTAATGAATAGAGCGTCAGAAATGACGGCGTTGACGATAGTGAAACAACCCGCACTCTTTGAACGAATCCGTAAATGGCTCATCGTTGAGTAGCACCCAAGGATAATTATAATGCTTGTTGAAACGATCCTCGACGGATTGCATGCTCGAGACAACTCCATTGACGTCGCTGTTTCGCGCTAGCAGGACAAACGTGGCATTGGCCCGTTCCGTAGCATTGTGATATAGCATGTCTGGGAGCGCCACAGCATACGAACCGATTTCTTGAGTCGTTTCTTCGGACACATGCAGTTTTGAGCCCCAGTTACTGAGAGAAGAGATGCGCTTGTAATCCTCGAAAGCGATGGACAAGATGTAATGAATGCTAATCTGTTATGCTACTGAGCATGATCGACATGAGGAGAAACAGAAAGCACTTACAACCAGGACAAGCACGACGGTAATATACCGCCGCGGTGTCATCATTGGGAGATACATGGGGGGGAAAAGATTGGATTGTTCTCCGAGCCGTGGACGTATTAAAAGGAACGCGCAGTCAAAAATAAACAAAATGGAGCCGCGCGAGCCGAGATTATTACGATGCACTGCTTGAAAAGGAGTGCGAAACCTCCGCCACTGGCAACCGAGATTTCCTATGCAGTATCCGCAGCTCGGCGTCAGCTGATTCAGATTCCCCTTGTGCCTTGTGTAAGGATAGTATGATGTGAATGTTCAATGGCGTTCTGAAGATAATGAAAGATTCCGTTAGCGTAAACCCGGTGGGAACTACGGAACTGCGCACCCGTTGCGTCGCTGAAAGATGAATATGTGATGGATCGGACACGCAGTTCAAGTCGACAGTACTGAACGGCGGCCCTTACACCGCCTTGAAATGGACCTTGAAAAGAATTCCTGCTGGAAATACAGGTGTATGTAAGTACCCGCCCACTGGTCCTAAGATACTGCAGGGTAGTGGCATCCGATGGCATGTAGCAACCAGAAGTAACGCCGACAGGTTGAATCATCGCAGTTAGCTACTAGCAGCAGCAGATACTTATATACTACTTACTGGGTACATCAGAGTCTGGAACTGCAAAACCTCGGGTTAGGGTTTGACGCAACTCATTTGCTGTTGTTTGTCATCACTTTTTTTCTCAGCTTGGGCAGCGACGAAGCCATTGCTTGCGCGTCGGTCAACAATGGCGTCCGTATCGCTACCCACAAAAAATGGTCTCACTGACTCCTCTACCTCACCGTCGTCTTCGTCGACCGGCGCCCTCTCTTCCAAATCTCCATTTTCTTACTACAATCGCTTCGCAAAGTGGCGGGCTGATCTCGGATTGCCATTCCCAGGCAACGTTGAAAATCTCCAGAAGGAAGTCAAGGGTGCGCCATCTCTATCGCTTTGTGTATCTCTACGTGACTGAGCGTGCCATTCCCAGCGACCCATCTCACAAATTTGTTTTTCGATGGCGCTCGCGCCGACCTCACCAAGAGCATGTCCATGAACCCGCTATTTCAAGTTACCCACTCCTTTGCATTGGGTTCACAAACGTCTGCTCCTTCCTACAATTTCGGTGCTATGTTTGCCAATGAAAAAGTGGGTAATTTGCGTCTGGACTGTTGACACGACGTCCTGAGACTTTACCCACAGGTATTCATGCAAGGTGGAGTGGACCACGACGGAAACGTGAATGCCCGGTTAAACCAGGGTTGGTCACCCGGAAATGTCTCCAAATTCCAGGCCCAGGTGCGTTAGTCGTGGCATTCGATGCGAGACGTCTTCCTGACGCGGTATACAGATGTCGTCCCAGCCCGGGCACAACTTACTGCAAGTAGAGCACGATTATCAGGGACAGGACTACAGTCTGAATGGGAAAGCCCTGAATCCCTGGCCCACAGATCTGACGGGTATCTACATTGGCAGCTACCTGCAATCAGTGACGAAAAACCTCGCTCTCGGTGTTGAGTGTCTGTATCAGCGACCAGCTCCTGAAATATCAGAGCTCGCCACGAGCTACATTGCCAAGCTCACTGGTACGGACAAAAACTGGATAGCGACCGCAAACTTCCAACCGGCTGGTATATTGCAGGCGACGTACTGGCAAAAGTTGAGTGAAAAGGTCGATGTTGCTGCCGACTTGCAGGTGATTGCTGCACCAGCCCGTCGGGACGCGATTGCAACCTTGGGCGTCAAGTACGATCTTCGGTTGGCGACGTTCCGGGCTCAAGTAGACTCGGGTGGAAAAGTATCAGCATTGCTTGAACAGCGATTTACGCCCACGTTCACCTTTATGTTATCAGGAGAGATTGATCACTGGAAGGTTGGTATTTATCTTTGATCGCAGTTGATGGTCTAGCTCACTGTATCGCGATAGAATGCTGCGAAAGTCGGTTTCGGTGTTATCATGGAGAGCACATCACTTTCACAAGAAGAACTGGAGGCACAGATGGCCGTCACCCCACCATGATTTAATGTATTTACGACTAGAAATTATTGGCGCAGTTATTATCTTCGTCGTTTATACACGCTCTACTCATGACTGCGGTGATTTGAATTTCCTGTTTGATCCTGACAGTCATGGTAAACTTGCTGGAACTGCGAGACATTTCGTCCGCGAACGAGGCTCGCAACAACCAAGCCGATATTTACGGACATTAATCTTGTAGTAAATGCAGGTATGTGTGCTGTCGACGCTCTGATCTAATTTGTTGACTCGTCGCAGGCGATGTCATAGCCTTGCAGGGCAAAAGTGGTTCTGGAAAGACGACATTGCTGAAATGCATAGCCCACCTTAATGTATACGATGGGCTTGTTCTATACCGTGGATCGTACGCCCATGTATCTCGCCTGGCTGCCTTCCCCCTAATAGCCTGACTTTCGCAGAACGCCAATGACTTATGGCGAGCAAGTACTTTCCCCCAAGTAATCTGCCGCTCACCGTCCCTCAGGCATACCTAATTACCGCAAAAAAGTGGCCTATGTCCCCCAGCGGTCCCCCATTCTCCCTGGTACTCCGCGGGACTTTGTGACCAAAGTACTGTCGTTGGCCGCCCGGTCCGGGGAACCCATATCCTCCTTCCAGAATATCACTGACTTGGGCGCCGCTTGGAGCCTTGATCACAACTTGTGGGATCGTGAATGGACGAATCTATCAGGGGGAGAGTCCCAGAGGATCGCACTCGCAGTTGCACTGGGCTTGAATACTGCCGAAGTACTTCTGTTAGACGGTCAGTATCTCTATCTATCTAGTTCTCGCTTTTCTCCCACTTCTTTCTGATGCAAGTACGAACAGAACCTACGTCTGCTTTGGACCCGGAACTGGTGCTGTTAGTGGAGCAGTCATTGCTGAAAGACCTGCGTTCGGAGAACACGGCACTCAAAGCTATTGTGTGGATCACACATTCAGATGAGCAGGCAAGCCGAGTAGGGACCCGATTCATTCAAGTTTCCGGGGGTAATTGTCATGAACAGTCCTTACCGCCAGTATAGGCCGAAAGAGATGCCATCGATTTCTTTAATGTCGGCTGCCGTCCGCGTCTCGCTAGGGCTTGGCTTTTCGGTGCATTAGATTTTGAGCAGCTTGCATGAATGATGAATATATAAATACTCCTGAGCGCCGCGCATCGTACTAGTGCCATACACGAATCGTCTTCTATCCAGCTAAAGGGCACCACTTGAATGATCCGTCTCTGTTGTGTGACGTTAAACCGGCGCAGAGTGGTGCAGTCAGGATCTGTACCTGTAACAGCTACTCTCACCGACCGGCGCATCATTTTGCAGGAGCTATGTTTGTAAAAAAGTGGCGCCCGTTATTTCTCTGAGGGACACTTCGATCAAAGCTGTCAAGTATATTGTACATACAAAGATACTAATATTACAAGTGATTGGCTACGTGCAGAGGGGGGGGTAAGTATGCGTGAGGAGGGTGAATGCGAATAGAAATACAATATGCAAATTATGGATGAAACTAGTATACCTTTTAATCGACAACGACCAGCCCGTCGAAACTCTTCTTCATCACCGACTTCTTCATAACATTCAAGGGATTAAACTCATCCGCCTTCTTCGCCTTCTCGCTGTCCTCTGTGAGCTTCTCCCATCCCTCAAGTTCTTCCTCTTCACCTTCTCCCATGAATACCTTCATCAACGCGGGCGAGAATCCATTCATCAAGGCAACCCCCTTCCGCTCCGCTGTGACTTCTGTGGTACCATATCGAGCAAGGTCCCAGAAGACGAGTTGAGGCACCTCATATCCCGCGGCCATGTACGCTGCCTCAATCTTGTCGTAGTTGGTCTCCCAAGCTGCGGGATCGCTCGACTGGCCGTCCGCCTGGTCAAACTGCATATCCGAGAACACAAAGAGCCGTTTGATCATATCCTCCTGCTTGACTTTGTGCTTGACCGCTAGAGGAAGGAGAAGCTTCATAAATACCGCATTGAAGTTCGTGTTCATCTCCCAGTTCGTCTGGACCATATCGTTGACGGTATCGTAGAGTGACTTGGTAGGATCTATACGAACGAATTCAGGACGGCTGGAAAAAGTAATGAAGCCATCAGTTGAAAGGCGGTTTGGAGAGTTTAGAGAGAACTAGAGATAGGGCGAGGGCAGGCAGAATGGGAGCTTCGGCATCGCCGCCTCCGATATATCCCATGGAACCAGAAACGTCGCACACAGCGATAGCATTGTCGATGGATCCAGACTCGCGCAGTTTGGAGATGAGAGTATTCCACTGAGCCTCTGCTACACGCACTCTGTTCTCGGCAATGGTCTTTTTGAACTCTGCGAGCTTTGGATACTTTCTCTGATTCCTGCTGCCAGCGGTTAGATGACTGAATGATTTGGTGCAGGATTTCATTGGGCATAAGGGTTGCGCCACTTATAGTCTTCTTTCTGCTCTCAACCTCAATCATGTAATCCTGGAAGCCCTCGGGATCGTGCTTGAAGAACAGTTCGTTGTTGTTCTTCATACACAAAGAGGGAACACGGGTGTATTTGATCTCTTTCCACCGATTCGCCGACATATATGTCTCGGGTATCTCAGAGGCCATACGAAGGGGAGCAAGAATCCAACGCTGGAGGAATGAACGAAGGATAGTGGCCTTTTGGAAGGGGTCGATAATAGGGGATTCGAGGGAGGAGGGGAACGTAATGGGGAGGCTCGCGCGTGAATCATGCAAGAGATAACTGACAGCCGTAGTAATGTTTGTGAACCTATCATGAGAACCACCAGCACTTGGTGCCCATTTTCCGACGAGAGAAAGCTGACGAAGAAGGGAGAGACGATCGGCCAATGCGGGGATGGACTCAGACTGAGTCAACAGGGAAATATCCGTACAGAGGCGAGTGGCGAACAAGCGGGCAACGGCGATGTATAGAGCACGGAATTTAGGATCCTTGAGCTTGGACGTGAGGACCTCATACCGCTCCAACCCGGCAGAGGCACGAGCCTCTCGAGCCCGACGCTGACTCTCCCTGTTGTGCTCTTCCGGGTCCTGGCGAGCTTTCGACTTGACGCGTTTGTTAGGAGGTGGGCGACGGACAGAACGATTTCCCCTGGCTCGTTGCTTCGCAGGTGCGGCCCGACCTACCACGATGGAGGAAGGTGGATTCGCCGGACCCAAGTTCACCAACGGTAGCAAGAGCGAGGATGTTGAGCAGGTCCTTCCAGTACCCATGAGCACGACCGGTATCGTTTTTGATTTTAGCATTAAAGCAGACGGGCTCGCAGAGGAGATGGAGATTGGAAATGGCAGTACGAGGATGATTGTCATACAGCCAGCCAAAGGCACTGAAAGAAAGGATGAGCTACTGACGAAAGAATATTTCGATGAAAGACTTGCCGGTAGAACGCCTCCTTTTCACCCTTGCCGTCAGGAACACTCCTCAGCTGCCAGATGAGATGAAGGGTGAGGGGCGCATCCTCCGCCCAAGACTTGCTCAACACCTCTGCGAGATTGTCTCTTTGATATCCGTCCAGGGCCCTGAAAGCTTCGAGAAGTGGGCGAAAGGGTAGACTGCAGGGTAGGTGCCATGTTCTCCGTGAGGGTTTGGTTTGCCGTCTCTTGAAGGGCCTGCATCATGGGATTAGTAGGCGTCGCGACAGGCTCACTGGAGGCCTCAGTGGCGAGGGCGCTTTTTGGGAGAAGAATGTCGAGAAAGGCGGGGTCATAGAGCTCTGGGATATCAGGCAAGACGACTTGCTGAGTGGTAGCAGCGACAGACGAAGTAGAGGCCATTTTGAATAATCCTGGGATAATGGGAGTCCGAGTACAAAGGACGGGTCTCAAGAAACATGGATGACCCTTTATACCACCCCGGATGTGGCACCGAGCCAAAGATGTCAACATAATTGACTGGTGGCTGGTGGGGAAGACCAACAATTCCTCAGAGGTGACTCAGGTCTACTGACTCGCATTTCGTCGGAGCCGCAAAACATCAGAATGACTGGAATGACTGGTAACGCTGTAATAAAATACTAGGGTCAATAAATAAATAACATATTGGTGACAAGTACAATACGTCCGGAAAGTAGCAGTTACATTGTCCATCATCGTCGTCTACTTCCTCGCGTCGTGTAAACATTTCTAGCGTCCGTCAATGTCCCCGTCAATGCTCCAGAGCCCTTTGTAGAGTATTTCGTGTTCCCTTTCATTATTGGTTGTGGTATTGATGGATATGAAACGGAAGATGCAGAAGAAACCAATGACGCCGGCGCCACTGGTGAACTAGGTGATTGAGCAGAGGACGACAGTGTTTCGTCGATCACCGAGGCGATATCGTCCTCTTCTGGCAAAGGAAGGTGCTCCGCCAGAAAGGCCTCGTTCTTAACAGACGAGAGCACTTTCTGTCGCCATGCCTCGAGCAAGTCGTCCCGACTTTTGGTGAGCTCCCAGTGGTCGACATATTCCCACGCTTTTCTCCGAGGCGTAGATCCCGTTGGCACATCTTCTTTGGCACCCTGCTCTGCCAAAGAACGCGTCGCACAGCCCAAAGAAGACACCTGTGAACTTGCGGAACTTTTCAAGGTCGTGATCATATCCTGGAGATTGGAAGCCTAGCAGATCAACTTGAATATGATATTCTCGAAAGAAAAGAACTTCGCGTACCGTGGAGGATACCTGGTTCACGAAACCCTCGGTACTACGAGATGTTGATGCAAGATCAAGGTCAAGTGATCGATATTCAGATTGAACATTCACACCCATAGCCTTAGTTGTCTCGATTCGAGCGCGTTTGACACGTTGATGTTGTTCGAAACCTGGATCATTCATCATGAGTGACCATTGAACACGTACAGAAAAGAATCATACTTGTAGAACAGGAGTCCACCATGTCCTGAGTTTGTTTTTGGATTATATTCGAATACGACGATATTGATCCAGCAACGTTGGTGCTCAGAGAAGCCAATTCCGTGGTGACAGTCTCTTTCACCTGGTTCAGGTTCTAGGAAGCTAATAAGAAACACCATAACCGAAAAAAAAACAACAACAGATGCTTACTTTAAGAATACCGTCTCTTGTGCGCTTCATATCTCCACTCCGCTTCTCCAAGGTGGTCGCCACTTTGGTACCTTCGCTTTCCATGTCACTCAGCGCGCTATCCTGCTTCCCAATGAATTCTTTCAACACTCCAGCACCCTTTTCATTTGCAATCTGGACACCCTTCACAGCCACCCTGAGTCCCTTATCTCTCTCCATCACAAAGTCTCCAAGCAACCCAGATATCCGTTTGACTAGTTCGCTCTTTGATTTGTCCGCGTTAATCCGCTCGTTTTCGATCATTGTCGTCAAGACTTCATTCTGCTCGCGCAACCGCTGAATCTCGGCATTCGCAGCGTCGGAACCGAGTGATTGCAAGGCAAGAAGTCCTTGCCGTTCAGCTTCAATGAACTGTAGAGCATCGCGAAGCACATCCTCAACTAACAGGGCCATCGCTTTCACAGCTTTTTCTACTCCTCCAAACGCATTAGCTCCCACGTTGTCCACTTTGGCGCACAATTGTACACAGCTGGAGCTCAGGTTTTCACCCCACGAACCAAAGCCAACTTTGAAAGTCTCGTGCGTCTCCTGCATAGTCTTCTTCACAACTGTGAGAGCTTGATCTTCGGAGTCGTCCTGCCCACATATATCATTTAGTGATTCTTGTACTTGCTGTAGATGCTCGTGGATACGTTGGGAGTACGATGCAAGGCTCGACAGTTCGGAGGATTCGAATTGTTTAGCTTCTTGACGTAATTTACTGACATTTGCGGATGAAGTGCTCATGAATTCATCGAGGTGTCGCGAGAGAAGTTGTGTGGCTGATGCGATGTTCTTACCATGCGTCAGAACTGCCTTAGCGTTCGACTGCATGACATCGTTTTTGCGTTCTGTAAGAGTAGTACGTCAACTATTGTAGTGCCTCATGGGCACATGGGACGCACCAAGTTTGTTGAACAAACTTCCAACATCGGCGATGCTCTCGTGAGTCACGGTCTTCAATCCTCCAGCAACTGTGTCCAGGACACCTTCAGTCGCTTGGAATGCTCGGCGGACTACCAGTTCTTCCTCGAGCGCCACTTTGACCGACAAAAGTTCAGTCTTCTTCTCCTCTAGGACCTCTTTAGTGGACCTTAGGTGCTCCTTCGTGTCCTTCAGCTCGGCTTCTCTCTGTTTCAGTCTTCCGATACTCTCTTCGAACTCCTCTCGCACGACTTTCATTTGTCCCTCTACAATCTCCACTTGTTTCCTCGCTTCGATGATCTCGGTGTCCCGGAGCTCTTGCTCAGCAGTCATTTGATTCCATGTCTCTTCCGAGAAGAATATACCATTCTTTTCTCGCGCAGCCAGGACATCGGCTTTCAAACGCTCGATTTCCGCAACGTACTCCTTGAGGAGGGAGTTTCGCGTCATCCGTTGATTGACTTCAGGTTTGTTACGAATAGATTTGGCTCTCATCGCATAGTCAAGGGTCGACAACGTCTCTTCGATATTGGAACGGGCGGGAGAAACGGTGGCAATGATGCAAGTCTTTGTGCGTCCTCCAAGCGAATCTTGCAGGAGTCGAGTAAGTTTGGATTCCCTGTATGAGTGTCAGGCTTAACAGCTTCGAATCAAGTAAAACTGACCTGTAAGGAACGTGTTGAGCTTTGTCAACCAGCGCGTTTATCACGCGTCCTAACGTCAACAAGCTCTGGTTGATCATTCCAGCTTCCCGGGCGCGGGCATTCTGAGCACCAGAACGTCCAATGTTTTCAGACCCGGCCAAATCAACCAAGTTAAGTTTTCCGGTCCTAAGTAAATCCTCCCCAACAACGCCGTTTTCTTTGGTATGGACGGTGATAGAGAAGATAGAATGCGACCGACTAGAGTGGTCGTTGAATTTCGTCGCAGCTACTTGACGTCTGTCACTCCCCTTGGTCAAGAGTGCCAATGCATCAGCAGAATCTTTTACAGATATCTCTTCGATGCCTTGGATGAAAACCCCGCGCTTATTGGCATCGTCGAAAATTTTCAAACCACCGTCCGCGCTTTTGGAAGCGTCCTTGGACATTAGGCTGCGTATTACCTGTTGGAACAGGAAGATCAGGTGCCAGAAGGTCACGGAGTTCTTCGTTGTACAGCTCGATATAGGATATCTTAACGCTGAAGTCAGATCCAGACGTCTCCAGAGAGTGGAAAAGTCGAAATAGAACCCGCGGAATCATACCAGCGTGGACTGATGGATTGCCCATGGCAGTTGGAACCAAGTCGCCATGCATCGTGTAGCTGAAGTCGATATGTGAATGTATATTGACAAGTCATCAGAGGTACTCACGTTTTACCGGTGCCCGTCTGACCGTACGCAAACAATGTGCAATTATATCCCATCAACACCTGCTTCCAACATTGGACTGACGACTTCATGATATATCAATGCTTGGTCTGCTTCAGGACCAAAGACCAGATCGAAGGGATACGTGCGTATAGGTGGAAGAGTTACAACACCCAGAGTAGATGTTGGAGCTGTCGTTTCAATGGAAACCTGGTTACTTTTGGCTCCGTTTGAGGTGACGATGACTGGGCTATTGCTTTCGATTTCACGTTCCGAGCGTCGTCGACACCGTAGAACAACCCGTATATTCGATTCAGCATCATCTTTATGCTTTACCGGAGCGGCTGCTGTTGGTTTCTGTAATCTTGATGTTGATGGCACAGGTAGTGACGAGTTCTCTATTGGAGACGAAGGTTTGGCCATAGCTGAACGGGAACGTGGTGGCGGTAGGCCTGGATTATTGCTCTTCGAGCGCGACGATGGTGGACGACGCGTAGCCATTGTAGGGAACGGCGAGCGTGATAGGGAGATGACGGACAAACCAGAGGTATAGTCGTGCACCAAACAAACGCGGACAATACAAACTCCGCTTGACGCGCCATACACGTGACCTTGACCTACTTCCATTTCAGGAGCCGATGCCGATGCTGAGCCTGCTTTGTTAGCGACGCCATGGGCAAACGCAAAAAATCGTCGAGAAAACCGGGTCCAACGAGGAAAAAGGAGCCCCTTGGTGCGTATAAAATGCTTTCAAAATGCTTTCATCATCGCAGTGCTTACAAGGGACGCAGATGTCACGTTTACATGCCTTTTCTGCCACCACGACAAATCAGTATCAGTGAGAATGGATAGGAAGGAAGGAGTTGCCCAGCTGATTTGCAAGGTCTGCGACCAAAGATTCCAGAGCAAAGTCAACCGTATGCCACCCGTCCGCCTACCTTGAACTACACCCTGACTCCTTCTCCTAGATCTCACCGAGCCCATCGACATATATTCAGAATGGATTGACGCTGCAGACGCGGCACAATCAGGCGAGCCCGTTGTCCGACGCCCTGCAGCTTCATCCAGCCGTGCTCGAGCACCTGCATCAGCCGGGAGCGACGACGATTGAGCTCTGGAACTTGAGGCTGTATTCTTGCATTTAACTTCTCGATAGCAATACGTGTACTCTTTCTTCCGCAAGTGTATATTATATACGATTTTTTATTGTTCTCAGAACACGCTGTTGCAGCGTTGCTTAGGCTATTTTCGGCGAGCTCAGTCAAGCCGTAGTAGCAACACGGCAACAAATGCAAACACATCTCCCTTTGATCCCAATCGCCTTTCCGTCACTCACGCCCCTTGCATCCGCTCTGTTTCCTTCTTTAACATTTATTGTCTCTTCTGCATTCTTTATTCTTTAGAGCGGCCCCTGTAATAGAGTTGGTCCCGCCATGGCCACCACGGGCAACAACATCAAAGTTGTTTGTCGGTACGGCATCTCATTCACTCATATCATCGAGTTTCCAATGTCCCTCAACCTTTGCCACCCTACTGTCCAGATTTCGACCTCCCAACGCGATAGAACAACGTGAAGGCGGAGAAAACGTTGTCGCGTTCGATGACAATCTCACCACAGTTAAATTACGGTCGACCTCACTCACGTCGGGTCCCGAGAAGGATGGTTTTACTTTCGACAGAGTCTTTCCAATGGGAACGAAGCAGCACGAGGTATTTGACTATGGCGTGAAGGAGTGAGTGCCATTCTTTCATATTTGAGATACAGTACTGAATAGGGTAACTCAGTATCGTTAAAGGTAATACCAGTTTGCCATATTCCTTGTCGATACACTCTCTTACTTTGCTCTTTCCAGATGTCCTAGATGGGTACAATGGTACCGTCTTCGCCTACGGCCAAACGGGGAGCGGGAAGACTTTTACTATGATGGTCTGTCATTTACTCTGCCGGCGTCTTCAGGAACAACAATAGCTCACCATCTTTAGGGTGCTGACATTGACTCTGATGAACTCAAGGGTATAATTCCTCGAATCACTGAACAAATCTTCCAGTCCATCGTAGAGAGCGACGCACACTTAGAATACCTCGTCAAAGCGTCGTACATGGAAATTTACTTGGAGAAAATCCGTGATTTGCTGGCCCGTACGTCGCCGTACTGCTTTCATTTTACTGCAAAACTGAAAATACAATTTCTGATATTAGCTCAGAACGATAATCTACAAGTTCATGAAGAGAAGTCAAAAGGTGTATACGTCAAGAACCTGTCCGACTACTATGTCAGTAGTGCAAGAGAGGTGTATGAAATAATGCGAACTGGTGGTGAAGCACGAGTTGTATCATCAACAAGTAGGTTGCTTTGAGCATCGCATTAGTGTCACTTAACATTGTTTGCATAGACATGAATGCCGAATCGTCTCGGTCTCACAGTATTTTCCTCATTACTATCGAGCAACGCAATACGGAGACCGGCGCTCGGAAGACCGGAAATCTTTACCTTGTCGATCTTGCCTGGGTCGGAAAAGGTTGGGAAGACAGGCGCTTCTGGCCAGACGTTGGAGGAGGCAAAGAAAATTAATAAATCTTTGTCTGCTCTTGGCATGGTTATCAATGCTTTGACTGATGCGAAGGTTTCCAATTTTTGTCTTCCGTTTATTCGTGCCGCTAACAAAGGAATAGGTCAAATACATCCCCTACCGTGACTCCAAACTTACGCGCATCCTTCAAGAGTCGCTTGGAGGAAATTCACGCACCACCCTCATCATTAACTGTTCACCGTCATCTTACAACGAAGCCGAAACTTTGTCTACGTTACGTTTTGGTATCCGAGCAAAGTCGATCAAGAACTCTGCCCGTGTCAACGCCGAACTGTCGCCTTTGGAACTCAAGGGACTTCTCAGTAAAGCGCAGGCTGCCAACGCATCGTACCAGAAATATATCGCCGCCCTTGAAGCAGAGCTTGCTATCTGGCGTTCTGGCGGACATGTCGAAGAGGTGGAGTGGGCCACGCCAGGAAAACATGGCGCACCTGCAGCACCTGCCACAGCACCTACAAAGAAGACTCCTTCATCTTCATCGCCGTCAACTCCGGCTTCCTTATCACGCAGTTTGACGCCAGTTCCTGTCAACCCCGCTATAGAGGGATTGCGATCTGACGATAGCCGTCCTCAAACGCCAACCGTAGTTGGTCTAGATAAGGACGAGCGCGAGGACTTTTTGAGGAGAGAGAATGAGATCAGTGACCAACTGGCCGAGAGGGAGAGCTCTTTAGTCGCAGCAGAGAAGCTCGTCAAGGAGTTGAAAGAAGAGCTTGCGTTTTTGAAGGAACAGGAAGCTGCCGTCAACAAGGTTTGTACTCGTACTAAACGGCAGGAAAGAATAAAGCTGACGCCGTCCTTTTTGATATAGGAGAACAAGTCGATGTCTAGTCAGATCAATGAGCTCAGACTGCAAGTTGAACGATTAGATTACGACAACAAAGAGGATGTCATTACAATAGACATCCTCAAGGAACAGAATGCGGATAGCAAGAACGAACTGGAGGAACTGAAGAAGCAGATTGCGGAACTCAAGTCTGCGCAGAAAGAATCATCTGCTGAAGACAAGGAGAAACGCAAGCAGGAAAAGATGGCGCTGATGATGGCGAAATTCGATACTGTACGTTATACATTTTTGCTTACTCATGCTGGTGTTTACTCTAATAATAAACTACAGCAAGGTGCCTTTTCCGAGAAAGATGATCAATTGCGGCAGATTCTCGCGAAGTTAGATGCCGCTGACTCTGTTTCCTCACTAACGGCGGATGATCTCACGGCAATTAGAAGGCAATTGGCCGAAGGCCAAAGCCTCGTTAGAGAGACCGTTGACCGACTTAGACAGAGTCAGGAGGAAAACGAAATGATCATACGCAGGAGAGATGAACTAGAAAGTCGTGTTGCCTCTTTGGAAACTGAATACGAAGAACTTCTTGGTAAGTTCAAAAACAGATTGCTTTGGAACAGTTGTTTATGACATTCATATGTTCAACAGAGAAGACCATCCATGACGAAGAAACCAGTAATGTTGACATTGCAGAGTCTATGGCTGATCTCAAGGTATGTTTATTACCTTCGCCTTTCGCGACATCAGTTGATGTCATTTTGCACCCTAGAACAAACTCGAGGCACAATATGCGGCGAAACGTGATGCTCATCTGAGCGAAGTCGTAGATCTTAAGCAACAGCTTGACATGAGAGCGAACGAGGTCCGAAGTTTGAATGCTTCCATTGAGAGTTTGAAGAGTGTCAACGAGGAACTTAAGGTCAGCCTTTTCTTTTGTTAACTTGCTTACCTTATTGACCGGAACTATCCCCAGCGCGCCTTTGCCGTAACATCCGCCGGTATTGAAGGTGGCAAGAACCTTGCCGAGAGCGCCCAAGATCTCGAACGCACACGAAAGGCCATCAACGTTCAATTAGCGGAATTCGATGGTGTCAAGAAGTCTCTCATGCGAGATTTGCAAAATCGGTGTGAGAAGGTGAGCACCTATTCTAGACAAGTCCGATTCGTATTTGTAATAATACCTTCAGGTCGTTGAGCTGGAAATCCAGTTGGACGAGATCAAGGAGCAATATAACAACGTCATTCGGAATAGTAATAGCAAAGCCCAGCAGAAGAAGATGGCTTTCTTAGAACGCAATTTAGAGCAATTGACACTGGTACAGAAACAGGTGCGCTAATACAAATGACATAGGTAGATCGTGCGGCTGATATAAGATTAGCTTGTTGATCAGAACTCCTCCCTGAAGAAGGAGGCTGGAATTGCAGAACGCAAGTTGCTTGCACGAAACGAGCGGATACAGAATTTGGAAGCCCTCCTTCAAGACGCTGACCGAAGATTATCCGTGCAGAACCAGAAATTCGAGGCACAGCTTCAAGCTGTTAAGGAGCGATTAGATCAGGCTCGCGGTAGGTGGTAGTTTCATCTGCACTGCGTGTCTCTTATCTCGTTCGTTTTATGTAGCACAAAAGGCGGCGACAACGTCTTCGTTAACTTTCGGTCGTATCGCTAAGCCTCTAAGAGGTGGGGGTGGGACTGCGCCTCCGACATCAGTGCCTGTGCCCATCAGTGGAGGTGGTGGCTCCAATGCCAACCCATTGGCTAGACTCCAGAACGAAGAAACAGGGTAAGTTGGATCATCTATATCTTGGTCCGAACAACATTAACCGTCATTGGCATTCGCCGTTCGCTTTGACAGTTCCGGAGGTATGTGTATTTGTTAGTGTCATGGAATCAGGACTCATCATGTTTTGTAGCTAAGCGGGCGTCGTGGTTCTTCAACTCTCGGTGAAGTACACAAACCCGTGGCAGACCTTCCACTTCTTTCTGCATTGTCCATACCCTTTATCTCTCATTTAGCATCTATTATCTTTCTCTAATGCAGCGTTTTCCATGCATGAATTTTTACTGTATACGTGGCGTGATCGCCTGTGAATCTAAGATGTACAGGCCACTGCGGCAATCTTCACCCACTTTCGGGACCAACCTTTACCATAGGCCCATCAGACGGGGCATCAACCGGTTGGAGCCTCCGTAATATTTTGGGCACACTTTGAGCACCACAGATGGTACATTTTTCGGCCTGTGATTTGACAGAATATAATGGTGATAAGATCGGACCAAAATGGGTCGGATCCGTCGGCGAGGTGGGAAGCACGGCCTTATACCGAAGAAAAAATATGATTTTTATGCGGATTTTTTTGTCTTTTTCTTGCGTTGCTGCCGGAGTCAAGTCAAGGAGCAAATGCGATGAAACGGCTGAAGGATTGACGGGAAGCATTGTCCGGAAGCATTGCAATTATTACGTCACTGACGCGCCTAGCTTCGAATTGGAAAAGAAGACCATACAAGTTCCCCGTGCCACGCGAGATTTCCTCATTTGATTCCGTTGAAACGCGAGCCAAGATTTTATTTTATTCTTCTATATTGCCTCCGGTGTTACTTTTTTAATATTTTCTAGGAGAAACGGTTCATTTTTGCCTTTGCCAGAATTTTGGCCTAGTTTCGCGTCCTTCGTCGACGTGCCGCTCTTTGCTTTCTCTCCTATCCCTTTCCTTCAGGTCCCTGCTACCTCCCTTCCCCCTTGTCTCACAAGTCGCGTCTCTGGCTTCCATTTGGCTCTAGCAGCCCTCCTCACGTTCTCATATCCGCCCTCTTTTGGTCACCGTGGGTTTCGCTTAGGTTTACGTCGTGTTTTCCACCAAATAATCGTCGTATCTTCTTTTGTTGACCATCATAGTCCCGCACCCGTTCCCACTGTCGTAATTTCCCCTTCTTGCCACACCAAGTGAGTGCACGCTCACTGGACTCGTTTTCGCGTCTAAATTGCATAGACATATTATATAGCACCTATTTTCGTCGATGTATGGGGATTCTTCGCGCAAGCCGTCTGGGTCGTCAACACATTCCGGAGCTCACTCCCCGACGAATCCCCCGACAAATGTTTGTTACAATGCTCCAATGCACTCTTGTGGCGCTCATTCTTTTCACTAGCTGGCACCGCCAAGAAAAATTACGCCGACTACGAGTGGGAACATGTTGAGCGTTAGCATGCCTGGCGCCAATGGACTCAAGGGACTTGTCAATAATGCAGGATGGCAGGTAAGTTCATTGGGCATTTTCCTTTTCGGTCCCAGAATGGTTCATCGTGGCTTTTAGGTTTGGGACTCAGGAACTTCCTCATCGCGACGAAATCCCTCCATTTCATCGGCTGCTAGTGGAAATGATCTTTCAACGTCGCAGGGAGACCCTAATTTTCGGGGTAACTTTGGGGAAGGGTGGTCAGCATCGCGGTCGACTAGCGGAGCTTGGGACGATGCTAACGGCGGGAGTCCTCAGAAGAAGGAATTCGCTCAATTGGTTAGTCATGCACGACCTTCCGGACTTTGTTTATCCAATGACTCGTCTGCAACAGGAACCGCCGTTAAATCTGCATCACCCGAGGCAAAGGCAGCTACCATCGGCACCATTTTCGGGTCCAAGAATTGTATGTCGTAGCAAATAGCCTTTCTGCCTTCCTTTATCCTTTTTTTTTTGCTCACTTACTTGCATTGCTGTCAGGACGACCGATCTTCTGGTTCGAAGAAAGGTCGATTTTCTCCCCAGCGGTATGACGGTACTTTGGGCAAAGATTCGAATTCTTCTCGATATGCTTCTGCGACATCGCCGACGAAAGCCTTCGTTGCAAGCAACTACTCTGTCCAACAAAATGCTCCCGCAGCATTTGATTCTATGCAGAGTGCTTCGGGCGTAGATGATCTTTCAATAAGTCTCCGCGGCATGGCTGTCGAAGATGACTTCACTGTACAGACTCGACAGCACGATGACTCCTCCCAGCCTGCTCCCAGCCAGCTGAGAGCCATGCCTCAAGGCCGTGGACCTTATCCCTCGTTCCCTCAGCCCGACTACAGCGGCTTCTATCCTAATGCGACCAGTAGAGACTCGTATGTCGAGTATCCTTATGCATATGGCGCTGCGCCGCCGGATCCGTCGTTGTACGCTTCCCCACATTTGGCGAACGCTGCTCCCGCGATTTTTCCCGGGCCCCAGGCCTTTAGTGGCATGGCTGATCTTCGTCAGCAAACTGCGATGTTCTATGACTACTCCGTGAACCGTCCTCCCGGGTCCCATTTCTACTTTCCGGCTCCCCAAGCTATGATGTACCCTCCCACTCATTCTCCTATGATACCCTCGCAAGTTCCTAATAATAATCCGCCAACATCGAATGAGAAGAAACATGAACTATCTGTGCGTCTTTGTCTTACTGGTTTTGGGACTTATGACTGACTTATATTCCCAGTACTCTGTTCAACAGCAATTAGCGTCCCAGACCATGATGTATGCTCCTGTTCGGACGAGTCCATCCCCTCACGGTCAACCATATGGTCCTGGCATCGACTATAATTCACAAGGGCCTCCCATTATTGGGAGTACTATCTACGGTCCCAGCGGTCAGGTCGTCTATCCCCACGGAATGCGCCTTGGCCGCCGTGACGGTGGTCATCCGGTCATGTCGTTGCGTAGTCCGGTATTGGACGAATTCCGGTCAAACAAAGCCCGCAAGTGGGAGCTGCGGGTAAGGCATTCTTCCATAGAAACATGCGTTCTCTGGCTGACGATCACAGGATATCTATGGTTACATTGTTGAGTTCAGTGGTGACCAACATGGGTCGCGTTTCATACAACAAAAATTAGAGACTGCGACTAGCGAGGAGAAGCAACTCGTTTTCGAAGAAATCGTTCCGGCCAATATTTTACAACTAGTCCAAGACGTCTTTGGTAATTATGTAGGTAGACGGTGCGTTTTAATCGGCTTTTGGTGGCTCAGAATATTTTCAGGTTATTCAAAAACTGTTCGAACACGGAACACAAATGCAAAAGACACTACTTGCCAATACTATGGAGGGACATATTCTTCATCTTTCGTTACAAATGTATGGTTGTAGAGTGGTTCAAAAGGTATACGTCCTTGATATCCGCTGTGTGGTGCCCTGACTTGTTCTAGGCTATAGAATATATACTACCAGATCAACAGGCGGCATTCGTCAGGGAACTTGACGGCCATGTTTTAAAATGTGTCATGGACGCAAATGGGAACCACGTACGTTTAATCCGCACTTTGAAATTCTTGTGCTGATCATCCTTGTAGGTAATTCAAAAACTGATCGAACGCGTGTCTCCGGACAAACTGGGTTTCGTGAGTTCGTTCAGGGGAAGCGTGCACGAGCTTTCTACGCACGCTTATGGCTGCCGTGTGCTTCAACGCTGCCTCGAACACTTGCCTGAAGAACTGGCTCGCCCATTGTTGGAGGAGCTGCACGACTACACCAACACTTTGATGCAGGATCAGTTCGGAGTATGTTGTCATTTTGTGTCCATCACCGCAGACTGACCGGCCTCGCGGGACAGAACTATGTTATCCAATTTGTATTGGAGCACGGACAATCGCACGATAGGACCCAGGTAACAGCTAAACTACGAGGCCAGATGTTGCAGATGGCTCGGCACAAGTTTGCGTCAAATGTCTGCGAGAAGGCCCTTATCTGCGCGGATGCCGAAAGCCGACATATCCTCATAGAGGAGATAATGGTGCCAAAGCAGGATGGCGCAAATCCGGTTATGACGATGATGAAGGATCAATTTGCCAGTAAGTCGCGTTTACTGCATGCCGCTCACGGCTCACCGGGCCTAGATTACGTCCTCCAACGTGCGCTGCAAGTTGCTGAAGGGGAGCAAAGAGAGGCATTAATAGGCATGGTTCGTCCTCAATTGATGAGCATGCGAAAGTATTCCAGCGCATACAATAAACACCTTAGTTCCAGTACGTATCTAGTTCTCTTAATCCTTTCTCTCCGAAGCTCACACCCTAGTTTGACAGTCGAGAAATTACTTGATAAATCTAGTACTCAATCTGGGGAGCTTACTGTCATCCTTCCCGAAGTCATTCTTTCTGGCCGCACCCCTTCAACCCTATAATCCCTTTCTATGGACATACACCACCACACGCTCATTTTTAATTCTGTGATCATCAACTCTGCTTTGTGTCTGCCTGCACCGTCTATTTCCATGTCATGCATCCTATCCTTTGCACATTTTTGTTGGATATTCCTATTCCCATATTGTCGATAGTTTGGTTTTCTTGTTAGTTGTCGTATTTTAACTGGGCCATTTAGTCGTTTGCTCGTCCTTGCTCTCATCCTTGTCATCTGGTTTATACGCATAGTACACAATTATAATTGTCGATTTTTGAGTCATAGTGCATTGCTTCGTTCTGGATAATTACAAGACAAAGTGACGCCAGTTGAAACTTGGACCAAGAAAGACATGGGAGGTGACGTGGGTCCAACCAAAGTGGGCCAAATAGTACGTGGGTACAGTGAGTAGGATCTTCCAAGCTTCAAAGACTCCCAGTCGGCCGCTGTGTCGACCGCCTACACTGCCTAGGTAGCCTCCCCATTTTCCTCTATTTTTCTGCGCAATGGAAGGCGCAGAAGCAGCGGCGTCTCTTTTTGGCTCGGACGACTCCCTAGACCCGTTTGCGACACTGGGAACAGAGTCGACCGAAACGAAAGTTACACAATCGGCAGAACACTTGTTTGGTGTCAGCGACACGTACGCGCCTTCTGGGCACTTGGATACGATTTTCGATGCCCCTGGGGTAGTGGGAAATACGTCAAACAAGACAGAGCAACAGAGTGCAAGGCTCGATGCTGCACAGAATCAGCAGTACAACTCCTCGCAGGCCCCTTATTCACACAATTTAGCATTCGGTGGTACTGGGCACGAGCAGGTTCATGGGGCGTTTGATGGTGCAGGACAGAAGCAAGGACAAGGGCCAGGTATTGATTTCTTTGTATCATACCCTTGTACAGCCATTCACACTATCGAGTAGCTCATGATTACGCTGCGGCAGTAGAACAACGGGAACCTTCGTACAGCGCCTCGCATGATGCCTACTCGCCGCCAGTGAAGTCTATGGTTGCAACGACGCAGTCTAGCTACTCGCATCATGCAGCATCTCCACCGCCTCCTTTGCATACTTACGATTCTCCAGCTTCCCCTTCAACCGTCTCTGCATTTGACCCCCCTGCGTCTTCATTCAGGCCTTCATATTCGTCGTATACACCAACTGCTGCTGCTCAGTACAATCCAACCGCGTATCCATCTGCAACTCCCACTTTTTCTTCATTCCCACCTACCAGTGTACCTGCAAGGCCGACCTCGCCCACGAAGCCAATTGAGAGGCCAAAGGTTTCCAACGCGTATGACCCACCATTTCCAATGACGAAACCACGACGAAATATGTCACGCGGGCCTAGCATGCAACCCAATAACACATTTACTTCGACATCGCCTCCTCCCGCTCTGCCGCCTCCTCCCACTCTGCCACCACCGCCACGCCGGACCACGCCTCATAGCGCTTACAGCACCCCAGCGTACTCTCACCTTCCTCCCCGTCCTTCTCGTACCCCGGATAGCGGCCCGCCCATACCGCCTACAAGCACTTTCAGCCAATCAAATCATGTTGCTCTGCCTGAACAACATGGGCATCCTGATTCGCATTACCCTTCCCAACTAGACACACAGCCGAGGACGAATGGTAGTCAACAATATGCACCTGCATCCTATGATAATCCGCCCTATAAAAACGAGTCGACGTCTCCTTACAGCAAACCTCTTAACTTTAATGGAGGTCTTCTCGAAGAAGACGTCGATCCTGAAGCGTATGCCGGCGCGAATGGCATGATAAATCAGGAAGGTCTGAATTGGAATTCATCGTCACCATTTGAATTGTCGCACGAAGCAGCCGCTCCCGTTCCACCTGTCTCAACCTCCTCGCCTCCGCCTCCCTCTGCACACCACTCAAGTCTTCGTAATGTAAACAATGCGAATGAATTAATGTCTCCTAACGTCGCCTCTACGCAAACATTGTTAACGGATAATGATCGCCACGAGGGAACGAATGGGTCTCAGGCTCCTCATTGGCAAGGACAACATTTCAATACGACGAGTAGGACTTCATCTCCATTTGACAGCACAAAACATCCTGCTGTGGCACAGTCTACTCCCCCCGATCCATATCGTCCTGGTAGCGTGAACTCATCTCCGTCTTCTGCAGTTCATGGTCCCCCCGTTGTAGCAGGAGGGACCCCATCTTTCAGCCTCTACCTACCTCAGTCATCTGTTGGTATACGTCGAACATCCTCCCCTGTTGTGAACAACCGGTCTGTGGAGAAGCCACCTTCTGTTGATCTCTACCGTCCGAAGTCTTCCACCAGCGTCCCAAGAGCATCGTCGCCCAACATCAATCTTATATCTACCCGGACTCCGCCTCCTGCCGATATGTATGTACCTAAAAAGCGTTCTTCCACTAGTTATGATAGCACGTACTCCCCGACTCATGCTTTCAAGCCTCCTCCGCCGAGTCAAAGCTATCTTGCGACAGCTAAACAACCGCCGCCGCCGCCGCCTTCTTTGCCCCGCGGGGAGTCATTGAGAAATCGCTCAATGTCCAATGGTTCTGCTTTATCATCATCGTCTACTGATGCAGAAGATCCGTATGCCCCCGTCCGTCATACTCGTGCGCAAACGAGTGAAACGGATTATGGTACCGTGATTTCTCGTTATGACTACCCAAACCATGAAATGCCCCAAACCTTGGGCGCACCAGAAATGAAGCCCCCAACACATACACCATATGCACCTTCACCGTCTTTGATGGGAACGAATGATCCGCTAGGTCGTTCTTCAGCTCGAATACCGGTATTCAGTTTTGGTTTCGGTGGCAAGGTAGTTAGTTGCTTCCATGGAGCGGCGACACTCAACACTGGATTTGATGTGGCTCTCTCCTCGCGAAATTCTACCGCTGTTGAAATCCGACTTCTCAACAAGATTATTCCTGAATCAGCTTTGGACACATCCGTAACTTTTCCAGGTCCTCTGTTCTCGGATCCTGGCAGTCCTACCACAGGGTTAGTGCGGACAGGCGTTTCAAACCAAGCGAAGACCCGAAAAGCTAAAGTTATCAAGTATCTAACGGATCGAGCCGAGGAAATGAACCAGGGGATTGGATATCTTCATGCGAATAGCTCAGAAAGGCGACAAGCAGACGGAAAGCTTGTACTCCTGAAATTATTGAAAGTCATGGTTGAAAATGACGGTCGGATTTCAGGCTCGTGAGTAACAAACTACATTTGCCTCACGAGTTGCACTCATGCGCTTTGTAGCCCACAAATTGATGCCGCTTGTACGCTCCGCATTGATATCTCAGCTAGATCAAAGTATCAGTGAATCCACCTCTGACTCAACCGTCACTTTGGGCTTTACGCCAGCATTGGAGTCTACAGCCGTTGCTTCATACACCGGTGTCTCTGTACCATCACCGCGCAACGAAGAAACGATCTCCACAACGACTCTTCGCTCCTCAGCGTTGAATAAGATACAAGGCTTTCTTCTTCACGGAGAACGGAAAAAGGCATATCATTATGCATTGGATGAGAAGCTATGGGCACATGCTATGGTTATTGCCAGTGGGATAGACAAGGACGCATGGGAAGAAGTCGTCAACGAATTCCTCAAGACCGAACTAGGTGTGAAAGAAGATATGTCTCGGAATAGTTTACAAGTTCGTGGCAGTGAGGCCATGCTGCCGTCTGTCAATGGACGGGAAGGTTTGCGAGCAGCATATAGATTGTATTCTGGGCAAGGTGCTTCATCTGGTAAGTTAATTGGATTGGTGTTACGCCATTAATACTAATGATTTAACAGTCCAGGAGATGATACCCCAAAACTTGCTCTCAAGAGCAACGGGACATGTGTCACTGCCCGTTCCGGCGCTGCCTCAAATGACGCCTATGACACCGAACTTTACAGTTCCACAAGTGGCCGCCGGTAGTATTCCCACCGATTGTCTCTCAAAGTGGGCTGAGACAGTCAGCATGATGCTGTCACCGTCAATAAACAGTGACACATCATCGGCGCTGTTGGCCTTCGGTGATCACTTATTGGCTAACCAATGGGTTGAAGCTGCGCATGTCTGGTATGTCGAAGGCTTTGATGGTCGTGGCTATTTTGACGTGGCATTTCAGTTACCTACTTTCCTCACAGACACCGCCAGCTAGTAGCACCGTTCTTCCTCCGATAGGCGGCATTGGACACCCTACGGCAAGACTGATACTCGCAGGTTCACGCAGTCCCCAGGCGTGGCCGAATTTCCATAAAGATTCCGACCCCGTAATATTTTCCGAGATTATCGAGTTTGCGCTATCTTTGGCTACGCCGACTAAAGGCCAAGAACCCTTTGGGGGTTTACCTCACCTTCAGGCGTATCGGTTTATCAGAGCGGCCACTTTGGCTGAATTTGGTTATGTGCAGCTTGCTAACAGGTAGAGTCCCTCCTTTCTGACACTGCCAGTTTGCCGATCTTGTCATTAGGTATTGCGAAGCCATTTTGGCTAGCATGTCACGACCTTCACCGTACTTCAATGAAACACTCATAGAACAGCTGAAGGGTTTGTCTGATCGTATCGCTGGTGTGTCACTTGTGGACAAAGGTGGTTCGTGGATGAGTGGAAAATTGAGTAAACCAAGTCTGGATACGATAGGCGGATGGCTAGAAGGGCGCTTCACGAAACTTGTCACTGGTGATACCGAGGCCACAGTTGCTACCGAAGAAGATCCGTCGAAAGTTGATGACCGCAGCGGTAATATGGGGCCATTCTCACAATATAGCTCCATCTCGTCTGCGGCTCCGTCCGCGGATCCGTCTCCCCATTCTTCCGTGGTGAATCTTCCCATTGCTCCAGGTCGCACTGGATCTGCAATGTCGACTCATGGATATCGGCCACCAGACCGGGCCGCTTCAGCCATGGACACAATTCGCCGAAAGCAATCACCCCCTCTCCCGCGTATATCGTCTGCTTCTGCAACAACGACGATGTTTGCGCCGTCACATTCTTTTGGGCAAGCGTTCTCGGATTATAAGCCTTTGGGTACTATGAATGAGGTCGATGTTGCGACACCCAAACCGTCGTCTGATGAGGCTGATGATGATCCAAATACGCAAGAGGTCACTTGGTGGGGAGATGGTTTGTCTTCACGAACACCAACTGCGACGAACTTTGTAAAAGTCGACGATGCTGCTGTGACGTCTGCAGATGGCTTCATATCCCTGATGGATAATACCGCCTTCGCACTTGCGCCCCCACCAGCAACAGCTTCGCGCTCACCTAATAATGTTCCCGATGAGGTGGACGAAGAGGAAGATCTAGGGTTTGGGAACTCCAAGCCTAAGGATAAACCTTTCGATGACAAAAACGCTGAATCTGAAGAGAAGAAAGAACAGAAGACTGCTGCTCCTGAACGACCTGGCATGTTTGTTTTGCGGTTTACTGTTGTTGGAGTACTGATGTTATTACAGATCCTAAGCCAGTTGCAAATTCAAGCGGTAGCAGCAGCGGATCTTGGTTCGGTAGATGGTGGAAACGAGGTGAATCCTCCGGACCTGTCAAAGCCAGTCTAGGAGAAGAAACATCATTTTACTACGATAAGGAGCTGAAACGATGGGTTAATAAAAAAGTCAGTGATTTCGCCTTTCTTTAGAATTCTGCTTATATTATGATACATAGGCTGGAGCTGATAGCAGCAGCTAAACCTGCCCCACCGCCTCCTCCGCCATCAAGACCGGCGACGACATCCCCAGGCATGTATACAGGTATGTCGCCTCCGACCGATTCGATGGATGGACGACCACCTGTTCGACCTGCTTCTGCTGCCGAATCTTCAACGGCACCACCGAATCGACGGGCAATTCCACGCGTTCGTTCGAACTTGGTACCTACTCCTGAAGTAGAGCCCGGACCTCCTACACCCCCCAGTGCTCGACTTGGGCCGCCGCCACCATCTCCTATGCCAGGACGACCCAAGTCGCAAGGCTCGAAGCGACCTATTCGTAACCGCTACGTAGATGTGTTTTCTCAAGACGCTCCCCCCACATAGGACGGTTGAGCTCATAGACTAAAGTCATTATTTTATTTAGGATTTTACTCCATATATCGTTTGGAACGAGCTGTATTCTTACTGGTATGAGATGAATTAAAGTAAAGCCGGGGTTTTGGTACGTAACATCGTACTTTACGAGTTTGTCAGTCACAAAGAAAACCCGCCATTGTGGTTGAGAACACGAAAAGCACTTGAAGTTGCGTGAGAGTCAATTTAGTCTCTCGTAGACAGACGCAACATACACGACTACGGTGGGGGTGAGGTTGTAGTGAGTGTATGGAGTCTGTTGCTTAAATAGGCCATCCACCGTTCAACTCAGTTATTACAAATCTGATGACACGTGATCACACCTATTTCGTTAATTACTTGCACCACGACGCGTCCGGTATCTGCTTTGAGCCTCCAACACTATTTTTTCACGCATCAATAGCTCGGAATACCTAATCGATGGATCAAACGACTCCTCAAGAGTCTGCCACCACTCGTAAATGGTCTAGAAAAAGGCCCCCCGCCCCCCATTCCTGTCATTCCGCCCCCACTTAATCGTTCATCACCCGAATACCTTAGAAATATCATCGATGGTGTCGAAAATGCTCCACTATACTCGGCGCCTTCACTTCCTACACCTCAATAGGCACCCCGACCTTATCGTCGAGCTGCTCCACCCCTTCCTATTCCAACCATACCTCCGCCCATTGATCCTGCCATCGCAGAAAAGACACGGTAGAAGGACCAGGAGGTAGCGTAGCAGAGAGACCAATTACAGCTAAAGTTGAAGGCAATCGTCCACGGAAGAAAGCACCAATATGCTTGAAGCACGGACGGAAGCTACGTCCCCATTGAAGTATGAGGTGACATTCTCCAGCACAAGCGTAGATGATGTTGTCGCGGAACGTGTCAGAGGCAGATATCCTGCGCCACTCCAGTCCTCTGAGATGCTCTGGGTCGACGCAAATGACTTGCCATATCGCGCATGACGAGATTTCTTCAGCTATGGAGCGTCCAGCTTTGCGAGTTTCTGTCAGAGTCTCATGGGTATAAGCCAGGCCATTGATCCCGAAGTCCTTCAGTCCAGATACCTATCATCATTGCTAAAGAGATACTAAGAGGTAGAGGAGACAGGATGCATACAATATTTGCCGCTAAACCATTCGTCGGAGTCACCACAATGCCTACAGGAAGTTTCCGACAGCGAAATCTGGGATAGGCTGTTGGATTTCGGGAGAGCTCTTGGTGTACAAGAATCGGAATAGCAAACGAAGCTGATTTTCCACTACCAGTTGCGGTGCACAGCAGGACGTCTTCGCCATCGAGAATCCGGGAAACAGCCAGTGCTTGGATGTCAGCAAGTCCATCTTTCCATGACGGAACAAGCCTTTTGACAATGCCTTGAAGTATTTCCAGACCATGAGGGTGTTGCCAACGATAAGAAGATGCCATGAATGGCTCTGGTAGTGAGCGAAGGGACAAACGGACGCGCCTGGCGTGCCAGATACGAGCGGAAGGAAGGGAAGTGCACGGTTACTCAAAATTGACTGCCATCAAATTATGTAAGGCTTTGTCATAACGCCCTTGAACGGCAACCCCCCCGCGTTAAACAATAGACTAGAGTCAATTACTTGAAGAGCAAAAAGAGACTGTCCAATGCCTTCAATTATCTTCGTCTGATATATCTCCGGGTAAGAAAGCTACCTGGTATTCTGTGTGTGAGATATATGAAGGCGACATATAAGTCCGACCCCCACTACGACTGGAGATTTGTCACAAGACAAGTATGGGGGCACCTGCGCTCTGGACTGCTTTTTATTCAGCTTGGTTGCAAGTTCGATTTTGCAGGAGACTTCTACTCTAGGTATGAGCATGTACACGACATAGCCAATCGCGTCAAGCCGACGTGCAGATGTAGCATACCAGTTGTAACAGCTGGCCACTGACAAGGCTATGGGTCTGTGGCAAGTGCTAAGTCATATAATTTAGATGGCACCGACTTGTGTAGCCCGCATAGCTCAGTGGTAGAGCATTGTACTTATGAGGATAACTTGGCCATCATGCAAGGGTCTCCAGTTCGATCCTGGGTGGGGGCATGTTTTTTCTTTTTTTCCTTTTTGGGAGTATTCTATTATTTATTAAATTTTTGCCTAAATATTAAATCGTTTATTAAATTAAAGAATTATTTAATCCCTGCCTTCGGTCCCTCAACTGACTCCACGAATAGAATAAGTCATTTGTATAGAAAGCCTAACGGTCGCGCTTCAGACATATGCCATTCTGAATTTCAAAATGCCATTTATAGTAATCGGACCCAGGGAAGTGCGTTGTTAGTATGACCAATTCAATGAAACAAGATTAATCAACCATATAAGGATAAAGTACTTAGGTCTTAGGAGTAGTCACCTATACACCTCATAAGGCCGGCCTTGTATACAATTCCCTGTAGGCTCAGGAATTAAATTGTACACAATCCTGTGGGGCCTGTAGGCCTGATAAGTATACACATGTATGAGGGCCTAAATCCAACCTAAATCCACATTTTCTCAACTATTAGGCACATTTCCCATCGGGATGGGCCGGAATTTTCCGTGGGATCTTTCATAAAAATCTAAAATTAGCCTGTGAAGTCATCCCATCAATATCTGGCCGAAATCGGCTGGATGCGACCAAATGATGGCATCATAGGGGCTATTTTCCGGTCAGAATAGGATTTAGGCTGGCTTCTGGTAGCTGGATGGGTCAGGAAACAGTACTATAATGTTCATGAACCTAAATAACATAAAAGCGAACCTACTGATGAGGTATGGGGGCTCTGGAGAGTGTGTAATATAGGTAATTTCGCAAAAATGGCTGCAATATTTGCTTTTTTGGGGTTTTTTAGGGTGATACATGCATTGTATTGACCAGGGAACATCACCAATGAATTTCCTGACCTTGAAAACCCCTAAAATATCCCTCTATAGCACTTGTGGCACATTTTATTACCAGGATTAGATGAACACATTAGCTTTTTAAGAGAGGATTGGGGTGCACATATGGTTTATTTTATTTTCTGAGCTTCGAATGAGACTGGGATTGTTACCAATGAATTCCTTGATCTTGAAAACACTGAAATGACTATAGGAACAATTTATCAGGCTCTATAAATGGTAGTAATGATAATATTACAGTTTAGGAGGAGCACATATGGAAAATCACCTTTCTGTACCTCGGAATACTTCGGAACTTCTACCAGTCTGTTCATTGACCTCAAAATACCTCGTATAACACAAGGATTTAAAGAAAACCTACAAAAATACATGTTAAAAAAGAGTAATAGGGGATGGAGGAGATATACCTTGTATTACGCATTTCTAGTGGTTGGAGAAGGTATTCCTGTTATCTATTAGACGATATATATTCTATAATCATTTGTACAAATTCCCACATTTATCCGAAATGTATTGGAAGAGATATAAGCATATCATTTTGCAAATAATGAGGAGCACATCCCCAATTTCGATATTCTGATCATTCTATAGCTTGGGGAATGTCAGAATCGGATTCCTTGACCCAAAAATGGTAGGGTCACCAATCATCCAGGGTTATTTTATCAAGAAAACATCTAATGGTAAGAACAAATCAGACTGCAGCAATTATCAAGGAAAGTTCATATTGTACTTCAGAGTGTTGACACTTCACTTCCCATGGATTATTGGTGACCCTACCATTTTTGGGTCAAGGAATCCGATTCTGACATTCCCCAAGCTATAGAATGATCAGAATATCGAAATTGGGGATGTGCTCCTCATTATTTGCAAAATGATATGCTTATATCTCTTCCAATACATTTCGGATAAATGTGGGAATTTGTACAAATGATTATAGAATATATATCGTCTAATAGATAACAGGAATACCTTCTCCAACCACTAGAAATGCGTAATACAAGGTATATCTCCTCCATCCCCTATTACTCTTTTTTAACATGTATTTTTGTAGGTTTTCTTTAAATCCTTGTGTTATACGAGGTATTTTGAGGTCAATGAACAGACTGGTAGAAGTTCCGAAGTATTCCGAGGTACAGAAAGGTGATTTTCCATATGTGCTCCTCCTAAACTGTAATATTATCATTACTACCATTTATAGAGCCTGATAAATTGTTCCTATAGTCATTTCAGTGTTTTCAAGATCAAGGAATTCATTGGTAACAATCCCAGTCTCATTCGAAGCTCAGAAAATAAAATAAACCATATGTGCACCCCAATCCTCTCTTAAAAAGCTAATGTGTTCATCTAATCCTGGTAATAAAATGTGCCACAAGTGCTATAGAGGGATATTTTAGGGGTTTTCAAGGTCAGGAAATTCATTGGTGATGTTCCCTGGTCAATACAATGCATGTATCACCCTAAAAAACCCCAAAAAAGCAAATATTGCAGCCATTTTTGCGAAATTACCTATATTACACACTCTCCAGAGCCCCCATACCTCATCAGTAGGTTCGCTTTTATGTTATTTAGGTTCATGAACATTATAGTACTGTTTCCTGACCCATCCAGCTACCAGAAGCCAGCCCAAATCTTATTATGACCGGAAAATAGCCCCTATGGTTACTGTTTCTTAAATTGGATGTGACTGTTACAGCTGACCAATGTTGTGACCGTGATTCCGAGCTCGGAAACTCAGTCACACAATTGGTCAGCTGTGACTGTGATTCCGAGCTCGGAATCACGGTCACAACATTGGTCAGCAGTGACCATCTGTTCTCAGTCATGCAATTGGTCAGCAGTGAGACCATGTGAAGGGATCAGAGGATCACATGACTCATACGCGTTCACAAAGTAGGCCAATTTATCAGTGTGAGGTGAGAGTCTTGGTGCAGACATTGTGTGACAGAAGAGATTTAAGGCTATGTTGAGGGGAAGACACATTGTGTGAATAGTAAGGTGTGTACTCACATGCAGTGTACTGATGAGATACAAATGATTATTTAAATAGTTGGAACACTCTCATGCTTTCCATGATTTGACACACAAGATAGTGAAGGCATTTGATGCATATACACTGGGGAGCAGGCCCTATGCCTGCACTATGATGGAGATTCTGTATCAGACCAGTTATATGATAATCAGATAGACATGAAAAGTTATGATGATAGGACTGATGACTCAGTCTTTTTCCATCTGGAAAATCAGGTCAAGTGCAGGTGAAAGTGGTACTGATGCATTATATTTCTTGAGATAGGAGAGGAAGACAGACCCGACATTGTGCATATTAT
Organism: Desarmillaria tabescens; assembly: GCF_030435595.1. Classification (NCBI taxonomy): domain Eukaryota; kingdom Fungi; phylum Basidiomycota; class Agaricomycetes; order Agaricales; family Physalacriaceae; genus Desarmillaria; species Desarmillaria tabescens. Next base: position 756,310 of record NW_026848313.1, read on the forward strand.
TAATATCAATATTTCTTGCGGTGAATAATCAAATACAATTTTGGTTATATATAATATACTTTTAGTTATTATGTATATTAGTATAGATGATATAATGTCCAATTATTCTAAATCCGTAAGCCATTGTGTCCCAGGGGTACTCAGGTACCGATCTATTCGGAATGACATATGTCTGAGGCGCGACCGTTAGGCTTTCTCTACATTTGAATTCCAATACTATGAGTTTTCGTAAACTAGTCTTAAGAAAACCGTCCCTCCATCTACTTTAACTAATCTCCTCTGCCGAGCTTATCTAGGGAGCGTATACCCTGCTCGAACCATTCTTCGCGTGTTATCCAGAACTCTTCTCGGCCTTTCATAATATCTGCTAGGACGGCACCGCCAAGGAAGACCATGTGCTTCCTCCGGGGAGGATCCTCAATCTTGATTTTGAATTTCTGCAGTGAGGACAATCAGCATTGTAGAGAGTTACGGGATAGATACGCACATTTAACCTCGAAGGATCACCCTTGAGCACCTCGACAAGATAGAGCTGCTTCATCTCTTTCTCCAGCCGGCTAGGAAGCCCTGGGTACATACTCGATCCACCAGAAAGAACGACGTGCTTATAAAGCTCAGAGCGGACATCAACAGCAGCGGCCTGGATGGTTTGGAAGAGCGTTTCTACATCAAGGGGTTAGCAAATGAAGTAGAACACGGTATAGACCATTACCCGCGATGCCAGGCTGTTCCACATCGATCAGGTGTGGTTGGAACATGCATTCTGGAGCTTCGAATCGCTCCTCTGCAACTTTAATTGTCCGTCCGTCAGGGAGCTGTTCGCTTTATTAGTTTAGAGCTATACATATCAAAGTGCCTGACCTGATAGCTTTCGACTAGCACTGTGGTCTCCTCTGAAAGACGTGTATCAAGCTCCAAATCGTAGCTAATGGCAAATTATCAACAACGATCCTTCGGAGAGACAGAAGAACTCACCTGACGTAGCAGAGTTTCTCCTTGATCGCTCGCACCGTCTCAAAGTCTGCTGTTCGATTCAATGCATATCCCCGTCTCAGCAACAGCTTAATCAGATATCTCGTTACGTCGCGCCCTGCGATATCAAGTCGCCGTGTGAGATGGGGCATCGCAAATCCATCGTATACCGGAACAATATGAGTCACGCCGTCGCCAGAGTCCACGACGACACCCGTTGTCAATCCTTTCGAACGATGAGCGCAGTCAGAAATGACGGTACAGCAACGTACCCTGCGCATACAACGTCAACACGGCCTGGATGGCAACATACACTCCATCAAATCCGTATTCCTCGAACATAACTTGGCACATCCTCTGCCTGTTCACCTTTGGATTCATCGGGGGCTCTGTCAGCAGCACTTTCCGTCCCCTGGGATCCACTTTGAGCTTCTCATCAAAGGTGTAGTCCCACAAATGTTTCATATCCTCCCAGTTGCGTATGATTCCGTGCTCCATCGGCTGCGTTATCTGAAGGTAGTTTCGGTTCTCTGCTGCTTCATCGCCAATCATGATATCTTTAATGGTCGCGTTGCCAACTCGTTCTTCAGCTCGGAGAATGGGACGGCCAACAATAGAAGGAAATACTGAGGCATTTGTCAGTACGGTGAGAGATGATATAAACGAGCTCAGGACGCACCATGCTCGGGAAAGTTGGAGCCTGCGTATCCGACTTTGACGAACTGCGCAGGGTGAGTGTGTACGTCTGAAGTAAGAATTTGGTACACGTACACCGGTACCGTTGTCGACGACGAGAGGTGGCCCAGGATCCATTATGGTTAGGGAGGAGATGAGAGGTCGGAAATGTTTGGCAAGATTTGTCTGGCGCCTCTGTCGACACGGGCGGCGGTGATGTCATTGACCCTGCTTTCAACGATGCTTAGAGCAGGTATTCAGCGTCTTGCTGCTCGACGGCTGTACTCGTCAGATGCAGCCTACAATTTCGAAGCGTTGGACAAATGGATCGCCTCGCCGAAACAGTACATTCTGAACGACACCCTCCATCCAGAGCATCTATCTGATCTCTATGTGACTCTTCCTACCCGCGACGGAATACGCAAACCGTTCCATGCGCCAGAGCCGTCGACACCGATGGGTTACGGTCACCATACAACATTCTTCTACCCTCGCATTCCTGAGCCCTTCCTGCGTAGAGACGGCACGGATGCAGATTTCTGTCCACCGGAACCGTTCACTCGCAGGATGTGGGCAGGCGGAAAGATATCGTGGATGGCGGGAAACCCTCTGCTTATTGGTGGCAAGGCGACTGCTAAAATGACGATAGGCTCTGTCGAAAAGAAGAACTTTGACCGTGGACGTCCTATCGTGTTTGTGAACAAGAAAATCGAGATCTCCATGGAGGATTCGGCTGTTCCCTCTGTGGTTGAGGAAAGGGTGCATGTTTATTTGCCCGTTGCTGCTACAGTTAAGAAGGAGCCTCGTCAAGGTAGGTACAGTGATCTCTTTCAGAGTCAATAATTTCTCTAATACTACATGAAACCCAGTTCCTGGGATACCAAACTCATCTGATTTCTCATTCACTTACAAGCCGACGCTGACGACATTGTTTCGATTTTCTGCGCTCACCTTCAATGCGCACCATATCCATCTAGACAAGGATTATGTGCGCAACTTTGAAGGATATCCAGGCCAGTCTGACATGGTACCAATGTCTCCTTTCTGACTCGTCTGTAGAGCGTCTAGTTCACGGACCTCTTACGGCCCTCATGATGCTTGAAACAGCCACTGAGCAAAACCCGGGTGTCGAGATCAAGACATTCGAATACCAGGCCACGAATCCTCTCATCGTCAATCGACAACATACAATCTTTGGACAATGGACAGGCGACAAGGCATTTATGTGGTGTCAGGACGAAGACGGAGTGGTCGGCATGACGGGAACGGTCATTTTTGACTAATTGTAGCGGAGAACGCATGAATGGATCACATATAGAAACACAGCATTTATATAAAGGAGACAAAGAGATATCGGTTGATGAAGTCTAATCAGAGGCATTAATACTATCTACAATATCCCTGTATACACTCCCAACAGATGGTCAGATGATACCAATTTGTAGTCGTCTTCCCTGGGTGCTCGTCATGATGAATGAGTACTTGGAGAACTGCGGTAACACATGAAGTATAAATTGTTAGCACAAACATGGCCGGGGTCTGACTTAGTGAGAGCCCCTGTCTTGACGCGTCGTGGCACGTGATGCATATTGAAACTCCGCGCGTTATTTATATTGGATTGTCTGTTTGTTGCCGTCGAACCGCCCTTGACCAGAACCACCACCTTCTCCTCAAGTTATCACCACATCCTCACACATTCTCAACCGCAATGGCACCCAAGGTATATACTGCGTGCCCTATCGCCCATATCACTCGTCTAATGTGCTTGTAGCCCGCCTCAACTGCTTCCAAAGCTCCGGCTTCAACCGCTGGCAAGGCGCCAGCTAAGACAGACACCAAGGCTGCGAAGAAGACTGCCAGCAAGAGCAAGGCTGCAGCACCCGCCGATGGCGAGAAGAAGAAGCGCAAGAAGTCGAGAAAGGAGACTTACAGCTCGTATATCTACAAGGGTACGCGTCGGTTGGCTTATCTTGGACCATGACTCATCTCCTGACGCGTCATCTTTTGTGCAGTCTTGAAGCAGGTTCACCCCGACACTGGTATCTCCAACAAGGCAATGGCCATCCTCAACTCCTTCGTCAACGACATTTTTGAACGTGTTGCTACCGAGGCTTCTAGTGCGTTGTGATGCTGTTTCGCCGTCACGTACTCAATCTAATGTCTTATTTGCAGAGCTCGCCGCCTATTCTAAGAAATCAACCATCTCCTCCCGTGAAATCCAGACCAGTGTTCGTCTCATTCTTCCCGGTGAACTAGCCAAGCACGCCATTTCTGAGGGAACCAAATCTGTCACCAGTACGTGTCATATATCGTCTTCATCTATGATCATGTTCTCATGGTCTTGCGAACAGAATTCTCTGCCGGTGGCAAGTGAACGGGATTTGTATCCGTAGCCGGATGGTACTTTCATTTCACTTTTGCTTTGTATTCTAGTCATCTTATTCCACCATCCTGACGGGCTACGTACCATCTATATATTATAGAGCATATCTAGTCTTGTCGTACATTTGTAGCCCGGGCATTATATATATTTATACAGATGTATGGATGCACGTAAATAAGAGGGTAAATCAGAACCCTGTGAGTGTAAATCAGAACGCAAGACAGTAGTAAGCAACGCCGGTTATGCGTACCGTATTTGTTCCCAGCCTCCTTACGGTTGCGTCTGCCTTCCGCAATTTTCTCTTCCAGAACTTCTCTGTTCTCGTATGCCTCCTTGAGCATCGTTGACAGCTGATGTCTGGAGCGAGCAATACCGCTGAGCTTGGATGCCTAGAAAAAAGAAATTAAACAAGGAATAAATGCCAAACAGCGCGAGAAACTGACGTTGATGTTCATTTTCGGTTTCTCAGGAGCATCTCCAGCACCCTTCGTTATCGCCTTTCTCTCTTCTCTCTCCTTGATCTCCTTCTTGGCTCGCTCCATCTCCGTCTTAGCGTCGACGTCCTCCATGCCATCCTTCTCCATACCCTCAAAGCCTTTCGCAACACCCTTCTCCAAAGCCCGAACCTGGTCATTGTACTCCTTTTGCCACCTCTTCAGGAACTTTGCATAATACTCTGGCTCGTGCGCCTTCCATGTGCCTGAGGGAAGTTGGTAGTACCCAGGATATTCGTCGTTCATTGTCGGTTCTGGTGGTTCAAAAGTTGGAATGGCTGGTGCGGAAGATATGCTGATGGAGGATGACGAAGGGTCAGTGGGCTTGGGTGTAGAGGAGGAGGAGGCGCCTGAGTATATAATATAAGTAACGCATAAAAGCCATTTCGATAGCACTCCTCACCTAATGAAAAGAAATCCAAGGCAGGAGCAGGAGCAGCAGTCCGAGCAGCAGGCTTGGGTCTCTCTTCTTCCAATGATATGTTGGACCTCCCTTTTGCCAGCGACGGTGGCAGAAAGGGTATTGAAGGCCCTGGCCCTGGCGCTTCGCCCTCGCCCTCGTCGGCTGACGGTGCTGAAGGCAGATTGAAGGACAAAGCCTGACCCTTGCCGCCACCCAGGACTCGTTCTGTCGGAGCAGGTATGGGGTTTTTCTGTTTTGGCGCCGGAAGCATAGACATCAACGATGATGTCCCAGCACCAGACTCCAATCGAGGCTTCTTCGCGACAGGTTTGGATATCTCTTCTTCATCTCCGTCGTCTTTCACAGACTTGAGTGAGGGCAGAGCAATCGCGATTCGCTTCTTTGTCCTAGGAGGAGGTAGGGCAATGCTGGATGATGAGGTCGTTTTGGACTGAGGTTTCAATGACTGACTGATTATGCCACTCGAAGTCTGTGGTTTTGTCTCGGTTTCCCCATCGCTCTCACTGCCGCTGCCATAGTCTTCGAGTCCGAGCATAGAGTCAAGTGCAACTTTTTTGTAATAGCGGTAAGAAAGCGCAATGTAATGGCCGAGGTGAAGAAAGAACAAAGTCACGCGGTAGCCAAATAAATTATGCCAGTAAACAGAAAGAATCATATTTATGCAATGTGTAGAATAATCAAAACAGCTTCTTACTTAAAGATAGTCGCGTCTAGAGAGTGTGTGATAGCAATATCTAACAAGTATCCCATAATGTCCGATCCCTGTAGCATTGCCGATGATTTCCCAGTTCGAAAACGAGGTGAGTAATAACACAGTCCAAAATGATTATGCCTTCTAATGTCCGAATAGAAAAAAAAATAAACGTCGTGATCATGGTCGTGCTAAACATACCCATAAGCATCCGGAATCTCAGAGAGGTGCATCTCAAAAAAAAACTTACATAACTGTTCTTTACGGTAGAACCAGAAGTAACCAATGACAATTATCAATTGGCAGATCAGTGCTATCCAGAATATAGGTTCGGCCATGGGACTCCCTGTGTGATACGAATCAACACATAATCCGACTAGAAAGATTTGTTCAACAAACCTTTGAGACCCTCGTCAAAGTCCCACTTAGCAGCATCAGGGAACACGCTTCCAGGCCCAATACGATTTGGCGCAGTCGCTCGAGCGATCATGACACAAATCGAACCGATAATTTGAGAGAATGCCAGCGTGGCACAAACGTGCAGCCGTGAAAGTGTCTGGAGCAGGATCATACCGAGACCAACTCCCTGAACGGCATCTAAAACACCGAGCCACAACCACAGTGACAAACCAAGGTATGGTCCACCACTTCCCGCCCAAGGAATATAGAGCGCAAGCGAAGAAGTACCCCACATCATCTGACACCATTTGGGTGCACCGAGACCCACCGCGAACACAGGCAGAAGCCACGTATGTGTTTTACTGAAGTGCGTAAGGATGCCAAGAAGCGCTCCCCAAACACCAATGAAGAAAGCGATGACCAAGAGAAGAATCTGATATGTTGGAATAGGAACATCCCACAAGAAACTCCAGTTGCGTCCGTAAGGCTATACGAGGATAGACAGTTAAACATACATTGGATAGAAGTTGGACAGGCACTTACCCCACTGAGCCAGTAGTCTCGAAGGATTTCGGACGCAAGGAACCATATAACCAGTTTACGGCGGAACAAGGTTTTCAAGAAGTGAGGCACCTTGGGCGGTGTTTGACGATAGTACTCTGAAGAGGTGATGAGAAACCGAAAACATGCGAAACAATGCTCTACGACTCACCTGGAAGACCGTAAAGCATCAAATAAGCGAAGATGAAACTCATGAGGGCCAGCGGCCAGACGATGAGAACAATCCACCATGGCGGCGTATAATCGTCTGATTGACCAGTTAGGGAATGGCCCCAGTACCACAGTGCCGCCACCCAAATCTGCTGGGAACCTTGGACGATACATGCACGAAGAGTCCACACCTCCGTCGCAGCACCCGCTTCTTCACCAAAGTTGAGGCCAAAGAATAAGAAGGCGGCGGCCGAGGCGACGGCATAACACCAGGTCGCTGTGCTCGCAAGTGCTCTATGTGCAGGCTTGATTGAAGAAGAGACCGAAGGGAAACCGACCAATAGGAATGCAAGACCGAAGAAAATCCAAGGTGCGGACAGGACATATACAGATGGCTTCAGTCTGAACAGAGGATACCACACCGCAGATGCAGCAAGGAATACACCACCAAGGACATAAAGCTGAACATCGTCTTGCCAACTTCGACCAGTCAAAAGAGTGATCTGGAAGCTTGTTGCACTCAACATCTGCAAAAGCATTGAGAGGGTATACGATGCCATTGAAGAAGCATATCTCACCTGACCCGCAGCGATGACAATAGTATACAATGGCCAGCCCCATATTTCACGAGACATGGCGATCTGTAGCCCTGTCATGGGTATGATTTCAGGGGCGCCTGCATCGTTACGAAGGGGTCCATCATATTCAGAAGAAAAGGCTTGCGTGTTAGGCGCTAGCGGAAAAGGTCAGAGTAAGTCAAAAATTGGTGATTGTAAACGTACAATCAGGGCGAGAGTATATTGATGGAGAAGGTGTTCCCCAGACGGAATCACGCTGCGATGACCTGATACTGGCAGCACTGTCGAGTTTGTCCTTGCGAACTTTGCCAAAGAATGCTTCTTCGCTTTTGACGAGGAACTTCTCGATGGACAGTTCGTGCTCCGAGTTTTTAGCATTGAGGGCCTGCAGTTTTTGAACGAATTCCGAAGCGACTCCGCCATCAGCATCAGTGAACTAGAACTCAGTGTTAGGTCATTTTCATTAGACGAAAGAACAGTCATACCGAGGCGATGGCTTTGTTCAAAGGCGAGTTGGACTTTTCATCAACGATAGACGAGATCGATTCAACCGAAGACACGCGAGAGTGGGCGCCAAACGGACGATTGGGTGTGAGATTTTCATCCAAGAATGGATCTGGAGCATGGCGCTGGTCCCGGGCAATGGTGCGATTGGCCCTCTCGAGGAAATCGTTGTATCCTGGACCAGGCTCCAGTGTACTACCGCGCGAATGGCTGAAGTAGTCGTCATCTTGACCGCCGTCGGTAGTAATCGAATTGCGAGAGCCATCTGGAGGGAGTAACCGAGGTCCACCAGACGGTGTAAGAGTATCTTGACTCCATTGACCGGGAGAGCCAGGCGTATTGGCATGAGGACTGTCAAGCATGCTGTTTCGGTCCCACTCAGGCTGAGACGGGTAAGCCTGGTTGACAGGGTTCCAATCATCGGTATCTGCCATAGGACGAACACCAGCGCCATCACAATCAGACTCCCGCCAAGCATCACCGCCGGCGATAGCACGGCTGGTGGTGATGCTGCGCTTGTGGAAATCTTCCATTCGCTGACGCCATTCGACCACAGGGAAACGTTGGACGGCAGATCGGGCCCGGAGAACCGCGCGTTCTTCCTCGGTGGACTTCAGAGCCATTTTGATAGTTTTGGTCAACTGTGAGAGCATGTGTGCCGTTGAACTGGATTCTACAGGATACCACTATAACAAGAGAGATAGGTTAGTCGTCAATCGTTAATGAATGAAATGAATCACTAACCCAACCGGGCATTAAACCCAGACCTCCAAGACGACTTCCGACTCCGAGAGCACCTTTCCTACCAAATTCGACAGCTACAAGACCAAAAGGCTCATCACGCGAGGGAATCAGAGCAAAATCGGCACCACTGAACAGATAGGGAGGGAGCGCTGTGAACTCAGGCTTTGAGTAGACCCGATCCGGGAACATTTCCATCAGTCGCGCTAGCTTTTCGGCGGCGAATCGCCCATACAAGTCAATAACAGGACCAACAGCAATGAGCTGAATAGTGGGTCGTTTCTCCAACCTGTGTGAAAGTTTAAGTTGAGATGACTGTAGTTATGAGGGAAACTTACAAAGAAGGCATTACATCAGCAATGAGATCCACACCTTTTTGTTTGGACCAACGACCGACGAATACGAACAAGTCAGAATCGGGATCTTGTTTGATCCCAGCCCATTCTTGTGCTTGGCGCTTGTGTTCCGGGCGGGCGGCTTCTGCAACTTCGTCGATTTGAACGTCCTTGGCCTTTGTGGGAGCTTCGTCCAACGCTTCAATATCACTGGGATCAGGATTGGGCAAGGAATCGACATGCTTGAGCGTCCAAAGGGCAGGGTATCGGGCCCAACTGCGTTTACCATACTTGTCAGACACACCAGCCACACCAATACTTTTCTGGTGGACACTGATGAAGGAAGCGGCCGCATGCAGCAAGTTGAACGTGTTTCCGAACTGAACATATTTAGTGCAATGCTCCTTGCTGATATTGAATGCCGAGCAAACTTCCTTCATTTCTTCCTTGGTCCGAAGTGGCCAGAGACCCTGGAATTCGGCATTGTGAAGCGACAGACAACAGGGGAGGACCTTGGGTAGGAGATAGATGGGCGCCAAAGCACCATGGTAGTCGTTCACATGGTAGATATCGACAGTGGGATTGCGACGAACAGTAGCGGCAATAGCTTGGTTCCAAGTCGAATAGAAGATAGCGGAACTGAGATCGTCCATGCGAGCCGGATAAGGATCAGCTTTGGTCTGGGCGCGGAATACGGGACTATCAAGGATAACATATGTGATGTTGTCCAAAACGTGAGTCTCCACCTCAATGAGATAGGGCTCGCCGAAGATGATAACCTCGATGGGTTCGGCGGGATCTCCAGCTGGGTACTCCACGTCCTTGACTTTCGGCACGACCCAAATTAAGTCGACATCAGTCATTGCTTTACCCATAAGACTGGACATAACACCGAGACCACCGATCTTGACCTTGACCTTCCAGTCGATGATCTCGTACTCGAGAGTAGCGATAAGCACTTTCCGGCGCTTGTTCTTATCCTCAGGCCAAGCCTATAATCTCTCCGATGTGTTTGTGATGCCCGAAAATGCCTCCTCCCTTCTCTGGCATTCCTCCGTCTTTCAGGTCCGACTGGGATTTATTGCCCAAAACGCCCAGAATGGGGAAGTAGCTGTTAGTCTTCGCTTTCACGCCGTATTGATTGTGTTTGATACCGTAGAATGACCACATGAAAACGAGAACGGCGAGAGTACCGGTGATCAAGGGAATGGCAAGCAGTAGAGCGTACATGATAGCACCGACGGATGCTTGCCCACGTGGCTTCAGCCACCATCTCATGGTAGAGTCGTCAACAAGTAGCGACCAGGCAAGATGGGGAGATGGTGGAGCAGACATGTTCACGTAGTTGGGAGCAGCGGTATTTGGAGGAAGTCGGTCGAGAATGCCATCGCCATCAACATCTCCGTAGTAGTAGTCATCGAAACCCCAGACATTGAGCTGGACGTACGTCGGCCACTGAGCCATGATTTCCAGTTCCCAGTAGCCGTCATCATTCTGTTCCATCACGCTCGACAGACCGCTGTCGAAACCCCAAGTGTTGTAAGGGCCACGAGCGAGTAGCTGAGGAACGCGCCGACGAGCTCCGGACCAACCATAGTCTGCGTGAACTACAGCAGCCGTTGACATTGTGGCTCGACTCCAATCTAGATCACCATTAGTGACAGAAACAACATAGTAGGATTTCAGAGCGTACACTGCACAATGATATGATCGCCATCCCAAAACAAGTCAGAGTCCGTGAAGACGCCAGAGTCGATCGTCGTTGTATCCTCCCAGTCAGCCCAGCTTGTCCAGTTTTGACCAAAGTTCCACGAGTACCTGAACTTTTCGGCGCCGTAAGCTTTGTGAGTGAACGTGTACTTGCCGTCCGACTTGGTAAAGACGTCATCATTGTAGTCGTTCTCGGGGAAGACCATAACATTCTGAGAAGAGCCCTTCCTCAAAAGAAGATGATCTACGGCCTATCAAGAGTAACAGTAAGTCCCAAGCAGAACTAATTCTCAGTCAATACGGACGTTTGTGGAATTTCCATTACTGTCCTGAGGTTTATCGACAATGATTTCTAACACTCCGTCAGGGAAATTTGTCAAAGTCGCAGTCCATTCCCATGCAGATGTTGAACCACCTTGGATAACAGATGCGGGGGGGTTGGATACATTTTGGCAGTTGACGTTTGTGATCGACGGTGTGGAACCTTTGCCCGATGAAGACATATTGAGTGAGATCGCATTTGTGACTGAGTTGCAGTCCATAACAGTGTTGAATTCGATCGAAATGTCGACAGTGGTAGCGTTCGTCTGGCCATCCTCAGCCAACAAACGGTAGTCATGGCCTGGATTGAATGCGGTCATCGCGAGGGGTGGAGCAACCCACTGAGCTACAGGCACGAGTGCCTTGAACCCATAGGCGTCCATAGTAAGATTTGGAAGACAGCCATACCAAGGAGCTTTGCCATCGGCATAGTACGCTGAGCCGGAATCCTCCAAAGTGTATGTCTCGAACGGCGCAAACAAGTTACGTACCGTTGTACCGGACTGGAAAGGAGATGAAATCCATAACGACTCCTGGCAATCGTACTGCCAGGTCTTAGTCTCGTTTTCGTTGCTGTACAGCATCCAAACCTGGTCCGTAAAAGTTCCGGTAAGATTTTGGACACCTGAAATACCAGACCTGGAGATAGACCACAGGCCCATCTCAGTCACTGTGTTATTGGAACCGGGCCGCTCGATGAAGTGGGTCCAGTTGCCACGCTGCACGAGATTAAATCCGTCTTGCAATGCACCATATATCGTGCGCAGGTGGTTGAAGTGCGCGAACATCCGACGACTATCGGTCGTAGGATCGAAATGATCAAGGGCGTTCCAATCGTCATGGCACCCTACTAAGGCTTTATCCAGAGGCATGTTGAAGTACTGTTCAGAGCCAAGAGTGTAGCAACCGTGTCGCTTCCACGCTGTGTTGCTCGTCATGGCTTGACGCCTATAGGAAGTTGAGCCACAAGAATCATATATGAGAAGTTAAAACACTCACCCGTAGAGATAATTGGATGCACCGGTGTCGTACAAGTAGAAATTTTGCTCTTCACCATAGAAGTACTGAGGACAAAATGTTCAGACAGGGATTCTAGTCAATAGCCAAAATGAACCCACCAAAGGAATGCCGGGCATGACAAGGCTAGCGATGAAGGTGGCCAGAACACTACGCTCCCTACCATCGGCCAGACTATGCCAACGGAACACATCAAAATTGCTCGTTCCATACATGTGTCGGGGATCAACTTTCCCCGTTAATTGATTGATGAAGTCATTGTCAACGAACATCTGATTCCATGCGGTGATGAAGTTGATGTCCACATCGTAAGCGACGTTGAGGTTACCGTCCATACCCAAGAATCGAGTAAGAGAACGATAAATGGAATAGTGGAAGGCGACTGAATCCAGCCCATTGACGCCCTTGTCCCGAAGGAAGTATTCGTTGTCATCCGACGTAAGGTTGGCTGCGATCAAAAACCCGCCAGGAAGTTGCGTAGGAGTACGCCCACGTCCACTGAGCACAACTGTCAGATAGAAAATGGCTGAGAGCAGGAGCTTCTTACTAGTATAGGGAGCCGAAAGTGTCACCTCCGGTAACTTCACCCGGGACGAAAAAGTTTTTCTTACCAAGGTTGTACGCACAAGTACGCGCGCTGGAAGTCCACTCCGCTAGAGCGGCAACCGTAACCTGAGTAGCTTTATCGATACGGATGGCGTCAAAATCCAGGGCAGTGAGGGCCATGCAGGCGAAGTTTTGAAGCTTGGCCATAACCTCGGGCTTCCATTCACGGAGACGGTCCTGGACGGAGGCGAATTTGGACAATTGACGTTGCCAATCCGCGTGCACACCGAAAGCCTCCATGTCACCATTACTGATCAAAATCTGACTCCATGCAGCCATTCGTCTCGATGGTGACAATAGAACCATCATCGTCCCAAAACTTGGGCATTTCGCATGAATCATTCCGGGTGTTACTAATCTGTAAGTATCAAGTAGGTAAAAAAGCCAGGGCTGAGGTGATAAGTATCTTACACTAAAGTCCGCATATTCGGTAAAATTCCAAGGCATATAATTGGGATTTTTGTACACGGCATCGTATTCGTTCAGACTGAAAGGCGTACTGCTGTTCAAGTGACTGAAGCAAGGAATGAAACTCGGTCACGCTGTTGCAGTACAAGACAGTGGACTTACCCATCAAAGCCGATGAGATCCGACATGGTTCCTACGGTGAAATCGACCATCAAGTACATGTTATGGGCGTGTATGGTATCGATTGCATTCCTCCAATCATCGATAGTGCCCCAGTGAGGATCAAGGACGGTGAAGTCAAGCGGTGAGTAACCTATAGAATGTTAAGTGAAGAAGAACAGGGGGAAAGGTTAATAACACACTGTCGGCCTGCCACAACATGTTCAGAAAAGGCGTTCCAGAAATGAAAACGACCCGGATGCCCATGCCATAGAGGTAGTCCAACTTTGATAGAAGACCCTGGAGGTCGCCACCATATCTGAGCTGGGTTTCTCTCCAGTCGTTTTCGTACATGGTGCCAAAGTAATCATTATTGGAAGGATCGCCATCTGCGAACTTGTCCAGTAGAACGGTATAGACGGGAAGAGCCCGCCAATTTTCGGGAGAGGGTGTATAAGTGGTATTTGCTCGAGTCGCCTTGTACTCTGTCGGTTGGGTTGCATCCTGATTGACATTAATATTGTAGTCAGTGAGGTCGTCGCGATACGGCGAGGCGAGAACGAGGCCAGCGAGAGCCGATAAGGCGGTAATTGCGGTAAAAAGCCGCATGGTGGTGTGGGGACCGACCAGAGGGAGAGGGAAAGGGGTGAAAGAGGGAGGAGGGACGCGTATTAGAGGGAAAGATAGAATCTATACAGGGACGAACAGGATAAAGCCTGTCGCCAGGCAAAAGGCGAGCAACGATGATGGGAGAGAGTGACAGAGTCAGTCGGACAGCCAGACGTAGCAGCGTTCGAAAGATGGTCGGCGTTTTCCCTGTTCTGTTTATGTGGTCAATATTTATGCACCACAGCCACATTGCCACACCCTGGGAATTTCTCAAGGCACTCCCGGCCCTCCCGCAAGCCTCCTGTTTCTAGTGACAAGCATCCTCGCAAAGAAGCATCCTAAGGGGCCAGGAGCTACGACTCATTCTGATTTTTTTCTGCCTTGGATACTAAATATATTGTCACCGTATTTGCCTCCGAGACAGTCTTGGATCGCAGCAACTACGGAACAAAGGTAATTTGCCATGCGTTTCAGCTGTGCAAAAACACCCAAAAACACACACATCGGCCTGACCTCACCTTCACTGCCTTGCAGGGATGTCAGCATCCAAATGAATTTGTGCGCCAGGCCGCTTACGTGCCAGGATAAGAGCTGACAAAGATCTATTTCTGATCGGTTGTGACTGTCACTCGTAACGATTGCGGGACCGGCCCGATCCCGGTTGCCATGGCCAAATCGAGATGGCAATGCCGCTGACCAAGCAAACCCGCTTTCGCGTTCACGGCTTTACAGTGAAAAGCACCATTGTCCCCTCTGTGCATCGGGCCTGCGTCCAGCACAGAATTCATCAAACCTCTTCTTCTAACCACCACGTCGTTTCTGTTCTTTCTTCTTCGTATTAGCGTCGCCTTGTTCAGGTATTTCCCATATTTTTCTTCCTTTTTGTCTACTGACTATTATTGACAGCTTTCTTTATGCTCTCCGTACTCTTTTAAATCGTGGCTGTCTGCGTTGTATCACCACCTACTGACGTTGGAACTGTCTCTTTGTATCTCCGATACATCATCCAGTTCACTGTTTCACCACCTCACGCCTTGATTTCATCTCGACATGTCTGCACTAGCCGCTACCAATAATTTGTTCCATGTTCACGACAACTCCGCCGATCCGTCTTCCAAACCTTCTTCTCCATCTTCGCCCACATCTTCATTTCAGGCGCAACAGTCTGTTCCTCGGTCCCTAATGACCACAATAAGAGGGCAGAGCTCTCCCTTTCCCTCCACGCCGACTCTGAGCCACCCAAACGGTACCACGGAACCTACGCCAGGTGTCAGCTATAGCGACTATATCCGTACGTGGACCGATGCCCATGTTGCACGCTGGCTTGCGGATATTAAATGTGGCAGCCATGCCGCCACTTTCAAGGCAAATGATATCCGAGGTGACATTCTTCTGGAATTGGATCAGACAACACTTCAAGAAATGGGAGTGAGCAGTATTGGTGATAGGTTCAGGATACTGCACGCTGTGAAGGCACTGAGGCAGAAGGCCTCGACGAGATCTGTTGCTTCTCCTGTCCTGGAAACCAACAATAGATCGCGGTTGGTAACCGGTCTCGAGAATTCGACGACGGCCGCTATGCCGTCAGATCAATCCGCCTCTCCATTAACCGTGCGCAGGGGACTAGAGAGCGGCAGACCCCCACCTCTGTTACTGAACTCTAACCCCATTAGACACGATTTACCTCGGCTAATCCGCGACCAACAACCACCAGATTCAGCAAAACCCAATGTTCCTATACGTCCACTTCCTCAGCCAATCGCAGGCCCATCCAACACTACGCCTAGTAGTGCTCATCCAGGTTCAACCAGGTCTGGGTTACCCCCGCTTCCTCCTCCTCCTCGTGGGCAGCCACCTCTTCCACCTCCTGGACGTCCTCCTGTTCGACATTTCCAAGGTTCTCAATCAAATGGTCGGCGGACGCCCACCCAGACTGACAATGTGCCCACGTACGCGACACAACCTCTGCCGCCTGCTCCTCCAAACCAAGTCCTCCTCACACCTTCGCAAGGCTCGACCTGGTCAGGTTATCACCTTCCTGCTGATCCACGTCCCGGAAACCCCGGCGGTGGCAAAACACCACAAGCTACTTCACGTTCAACCTCACCACTTCCTCGTGCTGGAGGTCGCGGTACCAATACGCCCAACCCGGCTCATGGCAGGAATGGATCGATAGGTCTCAATTCCCCGGTCTCATCTAGCCCTGCTAGCAAGCAGCAGAGATTAGGTGGAGGTTCGGCGCATCCATATGCCACAAGCCAAGCCACTGCCCCAGGTTCAAACGCTTCCCAAACCGCAAATCTTTCACCCATCGCCGAAGGATTCGGAGCAGCAGGTACTTCACCTCCCACCTATACTGTCGGACGTGGGTCGTTTAACCCGAGTACCCCTTCACACACAAATGCACCTTCATTGGATGACTTGAGACGGAAATTGGTTAAAATAGCGCTTCCCGATGAGGGTCTCACTTATACTATTGATGTCGATAATTGCGCAGGCGGTGTTGAGGTTCTTGAAAAAGTCTTGAAGAAATTTGGCAAGCGTGGAGCACGCAATACGGATTCTGAAGGTGTGGATAGTGTACAAATGGAAGATGGCGGACTTAGCGTTGACGGCTGGGGCGCGTATCGAGATGATGGGACAGGGTAAATCGAGCCACGTTTTTGTTTTATCTAAATCACTGAATGCTTTATTCTAGGGCCGTTAGATGAGGCTGCACTGCTCTCATATTGCCATGCCTCACTTGACCATCCAGCCCGAGACAAGCCCTTATCATTGCGGAAAATTGCAAAGGCTCGTCGCGAGGATCGAAATAGTCCTCCTTCTCCACCCCATGGTCGTTTCCTCGGAGGTCAAACACCTAAGAGTACGAAACGAGCTAGCTCCATCAGTATTCTCAGTGGTTTGGGTGTTCGTGATCCTGAAAAGGCTCTGGAACCACCCTCTCCTACGCATTCTGGTTCAGGCAGGTCGAGTCCTGCCACTACGCATAGTGCGAAGAGACCATCTAAGTTGCGCAACTTCTTTGGACAACGACCTCCGAGCGAGCTTATTACGACCCACTTGACGGAATACTTCCCTTTCACAGAGAAGAAGGTCCTTGAGCGTACAGCAAGACACAGCATGATGCGAACGGGCACGATGCGTGACAGTGCCTCTTCTTATAATCCACCATTACCTTCTAGGTTTAGCAGCAGCACTCTTGCATCGCTTCCGCGGACCTCGGTTTCGGCTTCGAGGACTTCCTTGTCGTCTAATGCCGCCCCTCCTTTACCCGAAAAGCCATCTTCTGATAGTGGTAATACAACACCAGCTGAAGACATCCCTCGTGTATCTCTTTCTACTGAGGACGGTCGTTCTGTAAATCTTCATGATACTTCGGACAACACAAATGATCATCCGGAGCTTCTTCCTCCCATCCCGTTCCCAACGGAATCATTCTCGGAATCTCTGGAAAGTCTGACCGGAGCCAGCCGTCGTATGTCTAGAACATTGTCCACGGCGTCGCGAGCTTCTCGTCGGTTAAGTTACATGACCGAACTTCGAAGTAAGAAAGACCGTTCTGATACCGCAAGTCTCATGACGGTAGATGAGATCACAAAGGAAGTCGAAAGTAGAAGAAGAAATACTGGCATTTTCGATAGAAGAAGTTCGGAGGAACCTGACGGTTGGACTCAGGTTGAAAACGAGGATGGCGCCGATGACAACGATGAAGAACCTGACGAAGAACAATACACGGATAGTGAAGAAGACGGAATCGTGTCTGGTCCAGAGAGTCCTACCTTGGACGAAGATGATGACCACATTACAGGCGTAGCAATGCGCAAAGGCAAGTGAAATGTTCATATATGACAGAATGGCACGGCTAAACCTAGTGTCTTTTATCCATCCAGCGAATAAATGGATCAAAGGTGCGCTCATCGGTGCAGGATCCTTTGGGAAGGTCTATTTGGGCATGGACGCTTCAAATGGTCTTCTTATGGCAGTCAAACAAGTGGAGCTGCCAACTGGTTCGGCTCCCAATGAGGAACGCAAGAAAAATATGCTCAGTGCCTTGGAGCGCGAAATAGAACTGCTTCAAGATCTACAGCATGAAAATATCGTGCAGTACCTTTGTTAGTATCCTCGTCTGACGGAACTCGATTCGTTGCTGATATCTTTACGTTCAGATTCATCACTTGAAGATGACTGTCTCAACATCTTCTTGGAGTATGTGCCAGGAGGGTCGGTGACCGCGCTGCTGCGTAATTATGGTGCCTTCGAAGAGCCTTTGGTCAAGAACTTTGTCCGACAGATCCTTCAGGGTCTTAGCTATCTGCATGAGCGTGATATCATCCATCGTGACATTAAGGGTGCCAATATTCTCGTTGATAACAAGGGAGGCGTCAAGATATCAGACTTTGGCATATCGAAGAAAGTTGACGTCCGTGAGTATTTTCCCAAGCTTGAATGTCGGACATTAGATTGTTAACTTGATGAAAACAGAAGCGCTTGCTGGTAACAATCGTGTCCATCGACCATCACTGCAAGGATCGGTGTTTTGGATGGCGCCGGAGGTTGTCAAGCAGAGTGGGCATACACAGAAGGCTGATATCTGGAGTGTGGGCTGCCTTGTCGTCGAAATGCTTACCGGTGAACACCCATGGGCACAACTCACCCAAATGCAGGCCATATTCAAGGTACTACTTGTCATTCAAACATTTATTTGCATCATTAATTATCATTTATAGATTGGATCGTCAGCGAGGCCGGCTATCCCCTCTGACATATCTTCAGAAGCTCAAGACTTCTTGACGAAGACTTTCGAAATAGACCACGAGGCAAGGCCGGCTGCGGCTGAACTCTTGAAGCATCCTTGGATACATATTTCAAGCGCAACATGATATTTTCGAACCTTTTTTCCCCCTTTGGTGGTTTTATTTTTCGGAACACTTTGCGTTTTTACTTATATACTTTGTTTATTTTCGTTCACCTATGCTATCTTCGCTGTACTCGGGTAGAAAGGAAGTCACTGTACGATAACACATATATCTTGACAGATTTGAACATTTCAATCTTCCGCCTTGCGCTTTCTTTTAGATCCTGTTCCCGACACCGCTCTCGAACCTGGTCCCCAATTTTGAGGAGTCTCTTGATAGCGCACTAGCTTCACCTTTGACGAAGTTGTGACAGATTGTGGATGTCTTTTGAAGTTTGCCTCCGTTCTAAAGGATGTCAGTGACAATTGGTGATGGAATAGCTTGAACTGTACTTGGGTTCCTTGGCAAGTAATTTTCGAGCTGGAGATGTCTCCGAGACATTCTCTAACTTGACAGGATGCAATTTGACAAATGATCGGAATATATCATGGAGGTCCGCCCGTGTCGCTGTCGTTTTCAGAGATCCAGGCGTTGCATGAGACCTAGAAATTGAATAACCCGCATGCAACAGAGCAGAACTTCGGTTAGCACATGTTAGCTAAAACCCGCGTCTAACATGTTAATTTACAACGTACGCCACCTCATCTAATGACGGTGTTTGACAATGGAAAAAACTCGCCACCCTTGTCGGCGTGAAGTAGAACGGTGTGTGCAGCTCCTAGAACCCATAAGCATTTATTTCGCTCATTAGAGTTAGACCAACCTCCTTCGCAACGGTGAGCATTCCTTTCATTCGGGCGGACGTTCCGTACGAATCAGGGTTCCCCTCGACATGCTCCAACACCTTGGCAACAAAATCCGTGTCATGAATAGGCCCTGACCACATCGGACCTGCTATCTATATGCCAGATGATTAATCACGATAATCGCGTATATGAAAAACCCACTTACATGTAAAGCGGATTCACATTCTGGACATCTGTCGGAGACCACAGGACCAGGATGTGTCCTGAAATTATAATTGATATTTCCGGAGGCTTCGTGTTTCTTTTCAGTGACCCTACCCAATGGCTGCTCGTAGAATGATTGACACGACGTGCAAACGAAATAGGCAGATGTTTTCCTGCAACGACACTTATCGATATCCACTTCAAGTGCGACGAAGAAACGGGACCCACGTGAGTGCCTTTTTGACTCCAATTGCCGATGTATGCACCTTGATGAAAAGCCTCACATAAAAATCTATTGAGAGCGATAGCAACGGTTCAATATAACGGCCGTATCTTGAAGCGGAAGTTGAAACAGCGTGGAGCACAAGCCTTAGCGCCTGGATAAGCTAGTATTGAGCCGAGGATAACATTGATAGTTCCGCGCCTACAGCTTCGTGACAGTATTCTGCCTTGACAGGGATACCACCATAATTGGATAGGCTAGTAGGACATGTCAATGTGAAACGAGCGCGCACAATATTCATAATACCCAGATGCATACCATTTCTCAGGGTAGTTGTTAGTAGCAAGCACGGAGAGGTCCGTGCAAGTGACGCAAAGAAGACCTATAGTAAACCTTGTAAGTGATAGCAATGCCTAGGCACGGTCTAGATACTACTCACCACCGTCATTTACACTCTGAACGGCAGCATCGATGAAAGGAGCGGCGGTCCCATACGGATCAAGATCAACAACGTCCACACGTTGACGTTCCTCACGATGGTTATACATCAAAGTACTGTAAGATAATCAGCATCAAGCAGCATAGCCAAGTATGCCTTACCATGCATCCCCTTCGTTGATTCGTATCTTCCCATCACCCGTGCCTGGGAACTTCGAACCCATTGAATTCAACATTGCGTTTCATAGCAGCTGTTGCCGCACTAGACAGGTCATTCGCGATCACATATCTGCCCAAAACGTCTTAGGAATAATTTCATGGCTGTTGTGGGTTTCGAACTTTACAAGCGGTATCTCCTTGGCGTAACGGATAGAGCGAAGTCCCGTTGCAGACAATGCCTCAAGAATGACGGCTTTGTAAGGCTTGTATTGGGGCTTGCAAAGGCATAAGTGCTAATAGGATGGGGTCGTCGGAAATCTCTCACCTCCTTCTTCTCCGGAACGGAGTTGTCGCCTTTGGCCTCTTGTTCAGCCGGTTCCGTTGCTACTGAGGCCCCATTTTCAACTTGAGTCACATATCAGATACTGTAGTCAACAATGGCATTAATACCTGCTCACCTTTCTGCCGCTTCCTAGTATTAGCCTTATTAGCCTTCTTCTCTTGGGCCTGTTTCCATCGAGTTTCCTTCAATGAATTGAGTTCCTCGCTCCATGTTCTGATACATGCGACACTGAGGTCCCGATTGAACTCTTGGACAGGATTCAAGAACGCTTCGTTCGAGGAAAGCAGCAGATGAGAAGTATTTTCCGTGTGCAGGGTAAAGCCGTCTGGTACAACTAGAGAAGGGCCGGTCGACATGTTGAACCTCCTACGCACACGGTGCGAACAACAGTGAGCAAGACGGCGAAAGACAGTCAGAGGAATCGTCGTCGAAGTTGTAGGAAATTTTGTTACCAAAAGCGGCAAAATAGGGGCTATTGTGCTGTAGATTACATGGTAAAATAGATTGGATACAAGGTTGTGCGTAAAGGAGAGTGATTGTAGTCCACGATAGCTGATGCGATGCAAGAAAATGTACGAAGATGCGACACTTGTCCGTCCATGTAAAGTAAAGGTATAAGGAAAATCCGAATTAATATGCAAACTCCTCCGAAACGAGGTCAATGTAACCTCGTCTATCTCCCTTCCGCACCCGGGCAGGATTGATCTGATGGGAAATGGCTTTACGCACCATCGCACCGAAAGAGGTGGGTCCACAGCCTGCAGAACGATTCAGTATTAAACGATAGCGGAGCCAGAAGAACTCACAAGCAACAATTACAGACCCATTAGACCGTTCAACTTCATCTTTCAGAATCCGGTCTATTCTAGGTTTACCCGGGCGGGCATGCTCAGCTACAACAGCCATATCGCGCATCTCCGGTTCGTTCAAGTGTAGTCTTTGACCATAGGTATCTACATCTCCCTCTCTAGTGGGCGTTTCCAGGGTGTCTGCACTCAATGACATAATCGTTTCGGTTTCGTTAGAAGAGGGGGAAAGGGGGCTAAGAGTAGGTGTTGGCGGGCGGAGTGGAGAAGAGGCATGGACGTGAGAATCAGCGGAAAGGTATGAATGGCGACGATTATAGTCCTCCGAAGACAATGGCTTCGAGCTCGCCAGGTCTCCTTCGACTGTCGATTCTGACGACACGTTTCTTTTGTGAGTAGGCTTGTTCTCATGGGTAAGCAATCCATCGGTAGAATGTATTGACTGCCGCTGGAGACGAGCAAATTCATCGAGTTTCTCCTTCATGTGAATCGCGTGAGAGAACTTCCGCGTATGTGCCCGTCGGTCCTTCCCGACTTTCCGCACACGCCGATTAAGTTGAGCTTCTCCAGGAAGTGCCGTCTCGTTATCACCATCGAAGTTAGTCAGGTCGAGCGTGTAATCCTCGCGTCGTCTCACAGACATATCACCTACGTCGCCTTCATCACCAAACTCCCCGACATAGTAGCTGAGATCGACGTCCTCGCCTTCGCTTTCGGATTCGGCAGGCGAGGCGGGCCGGCGGTTGAAATGAGGCGCAGGGGGTATGAGTTCCGAATCGAGTTCAATTTTCGGCCGCGACGGTTGTCGACGAATTTGGGGTTGGAAATTAGTCACGAAAATGTCCACATCGAGACCGGGAGAAGGAATCATGGACATACACCGACGAAGGATCGACGCACACCATTGAATATGTCCTATTGTCAGGGGTGAACATGGTGGAAGAAATATATGATTTACAACATACCGTATTCTCGGATGAGCCACACAAATCTTACCCGTCTGGTGGCGAAACCTTTCCGCCCCCACCCACCAGCTCGCCCGCCAAGATGTTTACCATCCCGACCAGCCAAGCAAAGGCAGACATACTCAAGTATTGATAAGCCGAAGCTGACACCAGATCCAGCAACGAAGATGACAACAGTGGCGTTATCCTCCCAACGAGCACGTACGGCGCTCCCAAAGGGTCCGTCTATAAACATTCGCATAAGAACACCATTCTTTGGCATAACCGTTCCATTCGGGGGGTTTTCACCCGGTGGGTGGTTCTGACCCTGGCTCAGCAGCTTAAGGGTATAATCCCATAAATCTCTCGTCCACCCAGCTTTAGATCTAACGAGAAGAACGATGGCGCGACCCGAATTTGAAGGGGCCTGCTCATCGCATATAGATGCAACAGTGAAAGGATGACTGACAAGGCGTGAAACGGAAGGGACGTTGATCAAGAAGTGTTGGCCTGGAGCCCAGGAGAGAAATCCTGGAGATATGTATGTTAGACGCACTGTGGCTCCGGACAGAAGCTCAACATGCGCATAACCTGGGGGTGGAGAGTACCGCAACGCGCTGGTGGGTTCCATTAGCGAAAGACGAGAGTATTGGTCGGAAAGATAGGGTGATGGTGCTGGCGGAGGGTATCCTGAGTAAGACTCTGGGGATGGGTATGCAGACGGACGCAGCATTTGGCTTTCAGAGTCCACCGCCTTGTGTGCTGGTGAGGTTACGACGGTTGCTGGTGCCGAGGTGGTATCTCTACCAAAGAGGCCGTTCGTATAAAACCACCAAGTGCCACGCCATACACGCTCTGCGATCCAGATGGCTAAGGCAATCCAACACCACATGGCCACCGGAGGATGATGGAGGGCAGAAAATACCAAAGTAAGCGGCACGAAAGCGATATGGCCGATGTAGAAGGTCTCGTAGTGATGCTTCCGTATTGGATGAATCGAGAGAACTACGAGGAGTGTCATAAGAATAAAGGCCTACCGAATAATGAGTAGGTATTTAACAAAGATGGAGAAGAAACATACCGCCCACCCATATAAAAACTTTTCGTACTGCCAGGCATACACATACGCCTCTTTGCCGGTTAAGCTGCGGGTGTCTCTCAATAATTGGATGCTCCAAAACACGACATGAAGAATGGTTATGATGTATATGAGCCTGCCGGACCACCGGTGGAGCCAGGATAGCTTGTCAAAGTGTATCTGAGTCGTGAATGGAAGGGCGAAGATGGCGAAAGGTGGGGCCTTGAGGGCAAACAGGACACAGAGCGGGAGAAGGCAGAAAGCAATGATCCCTGCCCTACCGCCGGCTGTCCACCAAGCCTTGTATATAGTATACTGTGGCTGCCAACGGGTAAACTGGGAGACATCGTAGGAACGAGTTGATAATCCTGGATTGGTGACGTCAAAGAGACCGTCGGCAGGATTGATATAGTCCGGGCCGGCAAAACAGAGCAGGATTGCAACGATTGGGAGTAGGGCAAGGCACAGCAGCTGGCCGTTCGGCGGTAAGGATATAGGATACTGGTTCCGTTTGCGGGCAATCTTTCCTCTCCAGGTCCGTCTTCGTATTGCCCACTTAGCCCAGTAAGCGCCCAACGTGCCGCCACGGAACCGTGTAAGGTAGAGAAGGGTAAAAAGAAGGAAAACTACCGCGACGCAAAACCAGAATATATAGGCGTACCGGCGCGAGTTGTCACTCATCATGTGTATCACAAGGTACGCCGTGATCCACTGGACATCATTGGTGTACACAGGCGTGGTCGGATTGGGATCTACGGCCTGCAATGACGAGGACATGGTGGCGAGAGGTGCCCCGACTGGGATGGGCTCTGGATATTTAAAATATGAAGCGTAGCACCGGAGCTGCGGAGGGTGAGAAACGACGACGACAGCTGCGATTGACTGGCAAAGAGTTAGACTTGGAAAAGAAAGGAAACTGGCAGCGGCAGTACGGTCATGGATGTCTTAAATAAAGAAACCGGAAAGAGGGAGTGGATGGGCGTAATTGCTGCGTATTGCCTTAGTCTAAGATTAAAAGTTCCAGATTCTGCACGTGATCTCATCCCGCCGCGCCGCCCAAGCGAAGCCAACGAGGGTTGGCGGTGTAAGGTCTGAGTTCGGATTAAAGTTGTACATGTGCAGGATTCTTGGCTGTATAAGTAGTACTGCATGATAATTTACCTGTACTTTGCTTTCTAGACGTCTCGGCGTAAGGCTGCGGGGTAAATCGGAATCGGATAATCGTTGAAGCTACATAGTACGGCTGTCGAGAATAGTTACTTTCGCACCCTTGCGGCACCCGAGCTTTCCTTGGAGGTACATAAGACGGTGGAAGAAAATGGATCCGATCCGGTGTGATCTCAGACATCATGCATAAGGTCTATTTAGGTATGCCACGAGCAATAAAACCCTAGTAAATTCATCATAATTCAAAACCGCCAAGTCCAGACACATAAATCAGTTTAGAATCTCTCCAGAGCGGACCTGTCGCAGTGGCGTTCAAGAACATCAAGTGTCCTAGACAGACTGCGACGCACCTCTTTGCCAGTCTTCTTGATTCTGGCAAGAACGTCTTCGTAGGGAATGCTTCCCTTCACAATGACTTCTTGCGTATCCAGATTGACGGAGTAGTCATTCACACCTGCATTCAGAACCCATTCAGTAAAGAAGACTCGTGACAAAAACCGCGGCGTTCGCTCACCGTCAAGTTTGGCCTTTTCGAGGACACGAGTGACAGCGCCGGAGCATCCAGTGCAAGTCATCTGTTCGCGCTTGTGAACAATGAATACAGCATGTCTCAGGCGCGACTCACCTTGACATCGAATTTGTAGGTTTGCTCGACCTAGAGAAAAGTTAAGCGCCAAGTAGAAACGCTCGATGACAAGACTTTCCATAGTGATCTACCTGGGTCTCAAAGTCAGCATCAAGTACAGCACGAAAGGTGAGTTTCCCTCACAGGAAAAGTTCAAAAGAAGTAAGGGGATAGACAAGAAAGTCAACCAGAGTAGTTATACACAAGAGAACTGGTGAGGGGAAGGAAAACTGTTGACACTGTTTACCAAGCGCGAGTGCTTATAAGTCAGACTCACCATCAGATCGCGTCATCGATCTGACCCGCATTCGGAATCGTCACATTACGAATCATGTCCATGGCATATATCAGGATTGTACCCATGCCAGCACTTTCTTTGGGTACGACGGACGCATCGTTTCAGGGTCATTGTCGGGAACGGGGAAACTGCGAGCAAATCACAGCGTACCCCTGTGAATGTGATACGACATACGGAGGACCTTCTCGCCCACAAATATCCGTCATTAAGCCTCTATATATATTATACAACCAGGGTCATCGGTGAGAACCTCGTCCTTCAACCATCTCCATCTGCTCGTCTCCTTCGGTTGCTACCGCCTGCCAACCATCGCTTGCGCGTGGTCCTCCTCGTAACCGGTCAAAACAAGGATAAATCCAAGCTGGGAACTATGAGTTTAGGCTTTCGTTCTCGGGGGAATTACTCACCAAATATCCGTAGTGAATCTTTATCTCTTCGGTGTGTGATGTAGTACACGGGAATGCCGGCAACCACAAAGCCTATGAAAAGACGTTAGTTTCCCGAGGTACCCACAACTGTTGCCGTGCATACCTAGAACTGCGATTGCGGGTAATGGCGCAGCGATAACTGGCATGCAAATGAGAAACAATGCGACCTTCGGCCAAAGTTACTGTCATCCAGTGGATCATACAAGTATATACCTACCGCACAAAATATCAACGGTGTTATTATCCATGTCTTGTAAGGTCTGTGTCGTGAATCAGATGATGCTTTAGAGTTGAGATACCCTGTGTTTAGTTTTACCTTTCTAGCGCTGGTTCCTTCACCCGTAGAATAACTAGTCCCAGAACCTAATCTGAAACGTAAACAGAAGTATTCCAGTGTCACCAAGAACTCACAGTGAGAAAATAGAATCCCCACGACGCAACAACAGAGAAGTTTATGAGAGAACGAAACCCGCCGCCCACAAGGATGAAAGCGGTAGTAATGGCTGTTTGCAACAACGTGGCATTCAAAGGGGTCTTCCTAGTCGTGTGCAGTCGCCCAAAAAGAGAAGGAAGATACCGTTCTCTACCGGCGGCGTAAATGAGACGTGAGGATGTGAAGAATGATCCTGTCGGAAAGGCCCGGTAAATAGAGCCACGAGTCTCAAAGAAGGGAGCAACACACCATTTAGAGCACCAAAACATGAGAATGCTACCATAAAGGCAAAAACAGTCCCTCCTATGGGTCCAAACAATGCCCGTCCAAAGTCCATGGCAACTGTATTGCTCAGACCGACAAGATCCTATCTCCAGTGTTAATTCCAAGCTGCACAGGAATAGAAGAGCCCACCTTATCTAGAACCACAAAGTAGGAGATATTGGCCAGTAGAAATAACACCTAGATAAGTGACCAGATCAACAAGTGAAGGTCATAGAGGGCTTTCCTTACAGACCGTGACGATAGCCATGCTAGAATGTATAGTCCGAGGAATATTCTTTTCGGGATTATGCATCTCCCCTCCCACATAGTTTGCCTGGTCCCAGCCGTCGAAAGCCCATAGACCCGAGTAGAGCGCTAACGAATAAGCAGACGGACTCTTGCTGGATCCTTCAAACCATGGCTTCTTGAAAGACTCCGCGGCTCTTCCGCGAGCGAGCTGAATTATGCCTAATGCTGTAATCGAGATCTGGATGCTGACTTTAGCAACGGCATGTATGCACCATTTGCATACTACGTACTAAAGCGGCTACCTGCAAGGAAAAGTTGTCTCGACATCAAAAATACGGGCATCGAGCAGTCTAGCACTGACTTTTACGCTAGTGAACACGACTGCGACACGGGCACCCAATTTACGCGTCCAGATGCATAACAGAGTTACAGCCAATACTGCGCCTATTGCAGTAAGTTTGATGGCCCAGTCAGGAATATCATCCGGCGATACCTCAGACCGCGTAGTATGCCAAAATATCCGATTGATGTACTCTGCGAAAATAAGGCTGATCACTGCATTACCACCTTAACATTGGTTGGGTTTATGAGGTGTGCCATTAATCAATGACACCGGATTTCGTACCAGGTTTAAGTCCGATTATGGCAGTCCACGCGAAGAGATACGAGATGAGGGGTCCATAGGCATACGATAAATAGGCTTGCGCGCCACCATTTTGCGGTATTGCGGATCCCAGTTCCGCAAAACTACTTGCTCCAGTCCATGCTAATAGACCAGACGCGAGCCAAACGGCCAGACTTGCACCAACAGTGTTCGTATTCGCAACCACAACACCCGGTGACGAGCTGGAGAAAGACCTTACGTCAAACGCGAACTAAGACGAAATAGTTTGACCGACAATATTCCTGATCCTATCTGTCAAATTGAAAGAAATCAGTTACCAAAGAGAGCATGAGTTTACAGAGTGTATACCTGAAGTCCAACGACAAGAGCAATCCCTAAATGAAAGTTAAATGAGATCCTGTCTATCATACTGCGACCGTTGTCACTTACCATTGAGCAACCCTATATTCTTGTCGCCGGATTCACTGGCTACCAGTTCAGGATCTGTCAAGCTCGCACTTAGAGGCAGAAGATCTTGCTGGAAATCGAATCCATTGACAGAATATGATCGCCCTCTACAGCATATGAAAGACCCTGCAAATCTGAGGGAAAAGACACGTACCGTCCATACGACGGCGGTGCGGCAAGGGGACCTTCCGAAATCTCGAGGTTCCTTAGAGAATCTTCTGAGTCGCGTGAATCTCGTGGAGAAAGAGTTGGTGAAGTGGTATAATGGCCATTCAATGGTGACCTGAGAGAAACATACGAAGAGGGCATGGAAAGATTAGAACGAGAATGAAATTGTTCAAATTGAAAATTCGAACGTTCGGCCCTGTTTGTTTGTTCGTGATTGGCAGAGACTTCGAGCGGAAACCTGTGATTCCGACGTTTCCCGCCTTTGCAAGAACCATGATGCTCACTCGCGCTGTAGGTTTGGGGCCAGCCCTCAGGCAAGCTGCATTTGCTCCGCGATTGGGTATGTACGGTATTAATGCTACTCTGTGCCTCCTGACTGACTGTCTGCAGTTCAAAATCAGGTCGTCGGTCGGAGCCTCATTGCCAAACGGTGAGGCAATTCGGTGCACGGGAACGCCTAGGCTCACGCAAGTTCTCCAGAAATGTCCAGATCCAGTCACTCCCATCTACAGCATCTGTTGAAATTCTCAACAAACAGCGTCTCAAACGCCCCAGCAGTCCTTGGCATATCTACCAGCCTCAGCTACCAGCAATCACCTCCATCGCCAACCGTGCCACTGGCGCCAGCCTTGGTGCTCGTGCGTATATCATGGCGTTCAGACAGATTGCACGTTATTAACAGGGTGCTGTAGTGCTCTATGGTTTCTCCTTGGCCTATCTCGTCGCTCCAGGGACCTTCGACAGCACCCATATTGTTGAATTTGTGGGCGGCCTCCCTGATGTTGTCAAATACGTGGGAAAGACCATTCTTGCTGCACCATTTGCTTACCATTCCTGGAACGGGGTGAGGCATCTTGTCTGGGATTCGACAACCAAGTGTATGCTCTCTCCTCCTATCTATCCATCTGACTGCTTATTCTCTTTTTTTTAGTTCTTTCCGTGGAGAGCGTCTACAATACTGGCTATGCCATGCTGGGTCTTGCCGGTCTATCAACCATTGTACTTGTATTTATGTGAATGAACTCCTGGATTTGTTTTCGAGCGAGCATAAGAGTGCACTGAGTTCCCACGACTGTTGCATGTAGCATATAAAGTGTATCACAGATCTCTGCAAATAATCGATTTTTGTCTCCAGTTATACTACTTAGTATCAGGGACAACCTTTATGCACGTGCTCACTGCTGTCGTGCAGCGGCTGGACCGTGACGCGCCTGCTCTTGACTTGATACTTCGACGTTCTTCCAAACACCATGCTTGTATCTATAATCTGAACGTATATTGTTGTTCAAACACTCACGATAAGAAGACATGCGTTTTCGAACAACTATCGACAATGTTCCAACTTTCTTCCGTCTGTACCCTGGCCTGTATCTTCTGCTGTAGACCCATTTTCTTGCAGGAATCATACAATCCATCGAGAAGCTTCAAAAGAAATGCATCATCAAATTCACAGAAACGAACATGCATCTCATCTGCAATAGCGACACGAATGAAGGCG
This sequence comes from Desarmillaria tabescens, assembly GCF_030435595.1. Lineage (NCBI taxonomy): Eukaryota > Fungi > Basidiomycota > Agaricomycetes > Agaricales > Physalacriaceae > Desarmillaria > Desarmillaria tabescens. Next base: position 786,049 of record NW_026848313.1, read on the forward strand.
GTATACAGGTCTGGTCGTACGTCGGTGCCGCTTTTGATATCTATGCGTACAACTCAGCCAGACCAGTCAAATCAAGGTCGAATCAATATTCAGCAGCTATCGTATCCAGTCTAACGCGTCAAATGAAATCACCGTGTCTCTATTCTCGGAGGCTCTCCTTGCTGCTCTCAGGTCTGCATCGTCCTCCACTACCGGAGCCTTGTCTTCGTTCGAGGCCGAAGAGGTCGTCATGAAACTCGCAAAGAAGAACGACCAGGCTGTCCTCAGTTTTGATATCACTGGAATGACCAGAGTAGGCCGACGCGTTAAAGTCACACACGATGTCAAGATTGAGGTAATGAAGCCAAGCGACGTCGAGAGATTGAATGAGCCCATGTGCCCTGAGCCAGACGTTCGTAATGTCCTTTGCTGCTTTACCGCTACCTATACTGATAGAACTATAGACTCACATCCTCCTTCCGCCCTTACAGAAGCTGCGAACGATCGTTGATCGTCTCCGGCCCATGTCCAATGTACTTGGAGTGCGCGCAAACAACAACGGATGCCTTCATCTTTCTATACACACTGAAAGTGTCAAGGTCGACACTGAGTGGAAGGGATGTACGAATCCAAAAATGGGTATGTTATGTTTTCTGGCGAAGCTTCTCGTATCTGAGATAGCTCTGCAGCGCGGGAGAACGCATCCCAGCAGGAGGATCCTCCTCCAGATCCCAACGAGATGTTCAGTGTCCTCGTTTCTATCCGTAGTTTTATCAAATTTCTGCAAAGTCATGTTGTCTCAACTACCACGATTGCTTGTAAGTCGCTTATAGCGAATCAAATGCAAGGTGAAGCACATTGATTCTGATCTCCTTCAGGTATATGTCAGAACCACTGTATGATACTGTATGTGTATATTGGAGACGTGGCAGATGCGGGAGGGGTGCTGACCTTTTACATACCTGCTATGCTGGACGATGACGGTTAGATCGCTAGTTTTTCTCTCAGACTTATTCTATTTGCTAGCCTAGTCATTAATCATTTATCAATGCCCTTCCCCAAGTAGGAAATATATATAAGTGTGTTTAACAGACCACCGTCGTGCGGCACTATTGGCAGATAAGCTTAACATCGGTACGTGCTGGGCATAGTACCGAATATTTCATCTCATCGCCGACATGATCCTTCCATTTCTGGAGAATGTGTGTTTTCATGGGGCTATCTCCAATGGACCGACCCGAGGCGCTGGATATGATAATGCTCTGAATACTTTACAATATTAAAGGGTGGTAAAAACAACAGGGTACTTTTTTGCTTCTTTACAACGAATGCTCAGCTTGAGCGGACATTGTCCAACAGTGCCTGAGCCACGACAGAGTGAATTTCTGTACATCGTTCTTGGCAAAGGTCCATGCACTAAATAACGAATATTAGGATGGGATACCAAATAGATGCAGGCTTGACATACCTTGAGAACCTCCTCAGGTCGCATTTGGCCATTTTGCCAGACACTTGTGACCATTCCTAATGCCGGTATGGTGGACAGGATCAGAGATCCACTGGATGCCTCCGTTTCGTGCGCAGCCGGATCTAACCATATATCTTGTCCGACAAGGGCCTATGTGATGTTCAGTAAACCTTATAGAACAGAGTACCTTACTGACCGCCGAGCAAGCCACAACGAGTCCAAACATTTCAATCCCAGCATCAGCCAGGGCAGTACAGGCTGCTACTGAGCCGGATGCAATGCATCCTTCTATACCGTCCGCTTCAATGATGACAATAAAAATATCGATTGTCGACTTTGGCAGCAGCTCTAGGCGCACTGAAGATAAAAGTGCTTGGTGTATAGCAGTAGCCAAAGAGCGATCTTCGGCATCCTAAAAAAACTATGAATGATTACAGAATCCAAGAGAAAACAGACGGAATGACAACTTACACGCATCGGCGCTTTCCTCCGCTCACATGAGTAGGGAGCAAATTTCACTTCAACGTTCAATCGACCATTCTCGCTGTACGCAGTGTTTTTCGACTGTCGGGGGCCGTAACTACAACCAATGAATAATCCGGTATTTCGAAGACGGCAGAAAGAAATACACGGCGCAAGCAATTTTTGTCTTTTCAGTCTCGATATATGCAGACCCATTTGCTTGTGTTATAAGACCTGGCTGGAGAACTAGAACACTCCGTTGAATCTCCAAGATGAGCGAAAATTCGAACAGGATGTCATACAAATGGGCCGGATGTCGTTTGGATTTCTGCCTTTTCTTGGCATTCCCAACTTCCATACAGGATCCTCGATGTCGTCGTCGTCGTATGTTGGAGGAAAGCTCTCCTCCGGGCCATTGATTCGTCTTCGGTCGAAGCCAGACTGAGCCATGAAGGTGTTATAAGCCAAGATCGGTTGGAACTCCGGTGTGCCGGCGGCTAGGCTGCAGCTGTCTTCGCCCACGATGTCGAAACTCTCCTTCTCCCTTGCAAAGACGAAAAGGCCGTCTGCAGAATCTGCTCCCTCTCTCAAGCGACCTGCTGCTTTTGCTTCTCTTGACGACGATGAGCCCGTCGATGCAGCACCGACATCGTCCGCAGACAAAAACACGGCTGCGAACAAGAAACTACTGGCTCAGAATGTGCTCACATCCAAGGCGATGAAGAAACGCATGGATGCAGAGAAAAAAATCGACGCCTCAGTGTATGAGTATGATGAAGTCTGGGATAAAATGCAGGAGGCGAAACAGAAGCAGAAAGAGGCCAAGGAATTAGACTCGGCTCAGAGAAAGGTGGCAAAGTTCTGTTTGTCTCTCTCTTTTCCTTACTGACAGTATACCTTCAGCCAAAATATATACACGGTCTCCTGCAATCTGCAGCTACGCGAAAACTTGATCATTTACGCGCTGAAGAGAAAATGATGCAACACGAACGTGAAGCTGAAGGTGACGAATTCAAGGACAAGGAGTCCTTTGTCACTCAGGCGTACAAGGATCAAATGGCAGAAGTGCGCAGAGCGGAAGAGGAGGAGAAAGGACGTGAAGGTCAGTCAAATCCATCTCTGTACCACTGACTTGGGACTGAATTGTCACCCTGTAGAATTACAAAAGAAGCAAGGTGGTGCAACGACAGGCATGGCCCATTTCTACAGGAAACTCCTTGAAGATTCGGAGCAGAATCATGAAGCTACCGTGGCGGCAACGCAGAAGCCTACCATTGGTCCACAAGGTCCCATGCCGAACCTGACCATCACCAAACCTCCCGACTTTACGCCGATGTCTGACTTGGAGCTAGCGCGGATCGCGCGACAACAGGGCAGAGAAGTCGAATTGAATGATGATAATCAGATCGTGGACAAACGAGAGCTGCTGGCAGCCGGACTAAACTTGTCCGGTCCAAACACGAGGAAATTGGGGCGATCCACTCTGGGTAAACCCAAGGATGCCCAAACGGAGGCCGTTCAATCACACCGTGCTGTTGGGACCGCAGCCAGTCGCAGGGAAATAAATGAACGAAGGGCGAGAGAAATCCAAACTCAAATGGAAGAAGAGAAGTCGCGTTTGGCTCTTGAGAAGCAACGAGCAGAACAAGAGGCCCACGAGCGCGTCATTGCCCGAAGGAATAATGAATCGGACGTTCAGAGTGCTCGGGAACGATATTTGGCCAGGAAACGGCAAAAACTGGAGCACTCTACAAACATTGATATCGAGCCCTCGTAGATTCTTCTTTTCGAGATAAGTTGTATTTCTAGTTTACCTGTAATTATTGTCTTACTATGTATACTTATTAGTGCTATATTTGATGGTTTCAATACTGTCTACCGACGTGAACACGCCATTACACCGAGATAAACACAGTCTTGTCACGTCAGCAGATTTGCAGTCGATGGTCTCCAATCAATGGTATCATCCTGTCAAATGCCTTCAATACCGCGAGAGCCGTTGGACGGTCATCTGGATTTTCATTCAGCATGGGCTTGATGATCTCAAGTAGTTCTGGGACGCAATATCCGCACATCTAGGCGTGCCAATTAAAGCAAACTATCCACGCTCAAACCGCACAAGGATAACGTACTTTGCATGCTCGGAGCATTAGCACCGCAAGGGCCCATACATCCACCTTGAATGGATCGCCGCATTCACCATTTTCGCATTCCGGAGGAACTTCTGTGGCTCGAAAATCGACAATGGATGCACGTTGCCCTAGCTCCACTCTCCGGCTCAACTCGTAGTCAATGTATGCATAGCGGCCGTTATAATCAGTGACCAGATTTCGTAGGGAGATGTCCAGGTGAGCGATTCGATGCATGTGCATAAAGACGGCATGCTGTCCGAATTCAAAGAGTCATCACTTGAATTCGGAATAACGAGCAGACCCACCTCGATGCATTGCCGTAGTGCTCCGAGAAAAAGTCCTAAGCAGCATGGCCCCCCATCCGCAATCAATTGCGAAGACCATTCCTCCATTACGATGAAGGCCAGCTCATCGTCAGGTACAACTACCAGATCAAGGACGGCTGTTGGCCGCATTAAGCGGGGGGACGAGTACAAGACTTATGAACGCACGAATACAGTGGTTCATTTCATGCTCTCGAATTGGGGACGTCGAAAGAAACCGTATCACTTCTAGTTCACGGCTTCGGCAGTGCACGGCCTTGATAACAACTTTTGCACCGTTCCGAATGCATGTTCCTCGAAACAGATTGTCGCGCTGTGAATATATAATGGACATCAAGGTTCGGTACACATGTCACCGACAACACGTACCAGCCCGTCATCCGGACAGAGAGCATCGTCCCCATGTGATAAGCGCGCCCTTGTCGAGGACGGTAGTCGGTTGACACCGTCCGCAAAGTGATCACGGTAATACTGTTTAACGTCGCGCACGGTGTCCAAGCGAAATCCCTTCGACAGCAACAGGTTACGATAGTCAGGCCAGTGTGGAGAAACGCGACAGTTCACATCCTCCTCGTCCCCGGAGGAAGAGGAGGAAGCAGGGGACAATGGCTCATGGTCGTCCTTGCGCCACGAAGCGGACATGTCCTGTAGAATCATCGGAGGGGTATACAAGGAAGCATGGGCTAAACGCAGCCTCTATATAGGACAAATTTAAGCCACGGCAAGGTCGAAAACAATATCATCGAGAATGACGGGGGTAGGAAAGAAATTCCATTGAGAGTAAAAGACAGAGGCCGTGCCCGGAAGATCGCATGTTTACAATCAAGGAGCGACAGGTTTTATAACCATATTCTGAAAGACGGTTGTTTGATGCCCATTTTTTTCGGCAAAGAGGCAAAAACTTCTCAGGAAGTAGCGCTAAAAAGTGATCCACAAACCGGGGTCGGTGGAGGCGAAATAAATATCCTGCAGCTTCCCCCACGGCAGTCAGAATGTTCTATGATACGTAATGTTACTGCAATGACCCCCCTTTTTCAAGGCAGCCGTCAGCACATGAATGGTACTTGGGTGCATGGATTGACTGGAACCAAAGAATCAAGATCGGTCCGGGCTACTGGGCCCTGGGCAAGGCCGCTTTAGGTAATCCATCTGCCACGTGCCGAACCAAGGCTGAGCGGTGCCGTCTGTCGCGCGAAGTCTTCTTCCATTTGCGTCCTCCATCGTCACCAACCACTTCATTTATCCTTGGTTCCCTTGATCTAGCCCTTGCCATGGAGGAGGGTACGAAATCAAAGAAGACCGTTTTTGTAGGAGGAATCGCCGAAGATGTCGATGAAACTATGATATACGAACACTTTTCCACCTTTGGTATGTCGGTCCATGTTGCAGCTCTTCGACTGTATTCATGGCAGTCTCGCAGGTGACATTATCGAGGTCCAGCTACCTTCGGCTGTAACAAATCTCAACCAACAGTCTGGTCGGTGCTAGGAACACTCCTTCAGGACCCTCGGCTAACTTTGCTGCAGAGGCGAAACATCGTGGCTTCGCTTTTGTCACATATGGTTCGTCTGCCGATGCTCAGGATGCCATTGACAATATGGACATGAACGAAATGCACGGCAAAGTCATAAAGGTCAATTTGGCTCGGCCCATGAAGACGCCTATGCAACTGGGAGGAAACAGGGCCGGTGAGCTGCTGCATATACTTGTCCTTCATTTCTCTTTGTGACCCCATTTTTTAGTCTGGGAATCAGAAGAATGGCTCAAGGAACACGCAAAACCTCTCGCGGAAAGTGGAGGTATGTTTTCCGCAGATCTGCCTCAGATGTTCCGGACTGAATTTTATTTTTTTCGAGGCGTGCAAGGCCGTACCACCCAGCGTGACCGGGCAGAATCTGAAGACGCCAATGAAGATGCCATGCAAGAGTGACTATACACTACTATTATAGCACTGAAAAGGTATGTGAATTCGCACCATGCCGTTCAAGCCATTGACGATAGAACGATAAGCCCTTAGCCCCGTGTGCAACCTACCTCCGACCCCAGTCCCTGGACATACCACTGAACGCGTTCCTGTATATGTACATGGCGAAGGACAGAATTCTCGGCTGAGAATCGCCGTCAATCGACGTGGGTCTACGTGGAAAAGCAGCTTTAGCAAGGTCCAAACTTGTTTACTGAGGACAAGGCCGACAATGTCTAGAGATTACTACGCACCGGTATTTGTTCGTCTATTATAAGCCTCTCGGATTGTCTGCATCATCAAATTGCGCTCGAGCACGTTTGATATCTTCCTGCATGAACAGCAGCTCCTCCATTCGAGCCAGCTTCTTCGAGTCGGCTGGCCGCGAGAGAACACGACGTAAGTCGTCAACAGATAAACGGCCTTTCTTTGATGAGCCGCCAGCCGCTAGACACTGTGTGCGATGTCGGCGTTTGGTCAACAGAAAAGGATGAGTGAGACACGCACGACATCAGTGATGTATTCAATAAGAATCTCCTCCATTACATTCACGGTGTCATTTGCTGGATTTCTGTCGTCTCCAAACCCGTACATGAGATTCTTCACTATGAACCACTAAGACAAATAGAAGAGGGGGCAGGAGAGCACTGCGCTTACACTCTTTGGTGAACAAGCCTTTCATATTCGACTGCTTTCTCGACCCTCGTCCTGCACCTGTGCTCGTTGAAGCTGTGTTGTCTCGCACATATGATGGTGTGTAAGGTTGGAATGTCGTAGACCTAGGTACCGTCGGTGTCGGTGTCGGTGCTGGTCGTTGTGGTTGTGGTTGTACTTGTGTCGCAGGCCTGACCACTTGCGCACCTGGATGGACGTAGGGATACTGATGATATGACCATGGCTGGTAGCCAGCAGGAGACTGATACGCGTAAGGTGTTTGGGCGTAAGCACCGTAAGGATACGTCGCGGAGGTTGGCTGAGTGTAGTATGACATGGCGGTTAACGTTGAGGTATCGTGGGAAACTTTTACCCAATTTCACGCACATCAAATCCAGAGTGAGAATGGTATCCAGCATATACAGCATTAAAGTAAACATATACCATACAGTAAGTAACCACGTATCATCAGTCACTGTCGTTTCCATTCACACCAGATTCCAACTGCCTCGCTCGCTCCATTAGTTCCTTTATCTTCTGCCACTCAATCTCAATGATCTTTCGCTCGTCGAGCCATTCACAAATTCCATCAGCGTCATCAAGGTCTTCAGGAGGCTTCTTTCCACCTGCATATGCTACGCGAATAAATCCGTCGGATTGCTTGTGGACGTGGAGCTCGTCAACCTCGTTCTCTACGGACTTGAATAGTTTGTACTAGGAGAAACGGTTCCATTAACTCCGACGCAGGTGATACTAGAAGGAAACGTACCTCCCAATGGGATATTTCATGATATACTCGCGTGCGTTTGGCGCAAAAGCGTCCAAAGTAAAATTCGCGTGTCTGCTCCTCATTGTCCTCGTCATCGCTGTCATTCGGCTCATCAGGTAGATTCTGCGAAGCAATTTACAAAACGTTGTCAGCAGAGAAACCTGGACTTACTTGGAAACCCAACGGATCATAAGGCGAGCCGTCGAGCTGTCCTCTCAATGTTGATAGCCTACCCCCCAAATGGCAGGCGTCGCACTGGGGAAGAGCAAAATCTAGTTTGAACAAGTTAAGATCCGGAAACGTCTCCAGCGACTTCTTGAATTCAGGGCGCCATACAGACGATGCAACGAGAGAATCTCTCAGGCCGATAAGTTTTCTCCGAGCAGATATTAGCGCTACAGAAAAGTAATCATCTTCACAACTGCAGTTTGAGCGATGAATATAAAATGAGGAAGCTTTACTTGCCTTTCATTGCACGTTTCATGAAGTCGTGCCTCTCGACGGCAGGATGGACAGCTATATGGACGAAGAACTGGAAAACAATCTTGAATTGGTGCGCAAGATCTTGTTGGGGCCTGAACTCGGCGGGTAGTAGAGCGGCGCCGTCCCCGTCATCTTCGACGATGAAATCAGACGACTTGTCTGAATCTTCATCGAAAAGGCTATCATGGTCGCTTTCTGGTTGTGCGCCTTTGAATGGTCTGTCACCGTCATTCTCAGACTCATCCTCCTGTTCCTCTGAGTCTGTTGATTCCATCGGCTTTCCCTGTTTCTTTCCTATAAGGCTATTTAGAAGGTAGTGCATCAGAGCTGGTTAGTGCGCACGTTTCAGTTTTTCAAGGTTGCGCTGAAAAGCCGTTTTCCTATGGCGTGAACGTAAACGCGACTCCAGAATATCTGCGCACAATGATCAAACAACATCCGCCGGTCAGTAGCAGAGTAACGCACGTTCTTCCTCTAGCTCGTCATCCTCTTCTGTTTCTTCAAGTGGGGACGAAGGGCGAGGGCCCCTGCGCAATCTACTACGCCGAACAACTGGAACGTCGGATCCTGAACCTGAATCTTGCTGGACCGGCTGTGGTTTGCTTGGACGTTTCTCTTTGCTGGATTTTAGTGATCTGGATTTGAGGTTCAACTTGTTCGTTACAAGAGCAGGGGATCCAGAAGAATCTTCATCGTCGCTTTCAACTACAACTCGCCTTCGCTTCACTGGAGACGGCTCAGCTTCATCAATTTGCAGTTTGGGTTCAAATTTTATCCCCCCAACGTCTGAGTCCGAACCACCTCCGTCTGACGCGTCCTTCTCTGTAACGCGTCCTCGTTTGCGTTTCGTAGGTGAAACTGACGGTTCGAATTCCTGGTCTTTGACACGCCGCTTCGATTTGTATTTCTGAAGAGGAGGACGCGCCGGTGAAGATGAAAATTCAAACAGGGTGGCTTGCTTGAACTTGGCCTGGCCTTTCTTTGGTTTCTTTGGTGGCATGGTGGAGTAAGTAAGGAGATCTCGTGTTGGTCAGAAAAAGGAATACCTTTGCACGTGGCTGCCACACGATCATTTTGACCTCGACTCTCGACCTTCATCGTCACCCAGGCCTTCAAGCTTCAAATTTCCCGACAAAGCATGTCACCAGGATTCTTGCCTACATCTTCTTCTTGTCTTTACCAGAAATATCGAGAGTCTCCGAAAGGGAGTTCCTTGGTGGACCTGATTAGGCTGCTCAGCTTGCTGAGACCTTATCCACACGTCTCAGAATATTCTTCTAGTTCTAGATCGGCTTCCGATGACGACCAACGGAAATACCATGAGGTTCTTGATTCTCTTGATAATTCTACTTCTGCAAAATCTGTCCGTGGAACCATGAATGTGAGTTTTTATCCTTGAACTTGCAACACGAATTTAATCGCTGCTGGCAGAAAAATAGCAGTCCCCAAGTCCTTTGCCACACAGGGACACACAAATGCACAGCACTCAGGATCATTCACATGAAAAGCATTGATCTGGCTCCGCTCGTCCCTGAAACATCACATTCCTTATCCTGTTGACCCGGTTTCAGCAGCGATACGGCATTTCAACCCCACCCATGGTGCCGTCTCTCACCGCTGCTATTTCTTACGGAGATAGTGATAGCCACGCATTTCACCGGTGGGCATTATAACTAACTCGCTCTTAACATCCAGTTCCATCTAACTCCGACCCAGGAGATAGCATGATGACCAACGTTGGCATTATTCCGCAGGAATTGGTCGACTCCATCATCGACGAAATCCCAGTCGACGATCCTGATACCCTTCGCAGCTGCACACTAGTCAACCGTTCTTTCTTTCCCCGTTCTCATAAGCGGTTGTTCTCGACCATCATCCTGCGCAGCTGCTCATACAAGCATGCCAATGCTAGTATCGACCCTTATCGACGTTTTATGCGTTTTGTGTCTCTCTATGCACATTACGCTTCACTGGTCAAGGATATACAACTTCACGACGTCTATCTACCTGTTTCAGGCTCTTGGTTCACCCAGGATGATAATGTAATTCCGCAAATTCTCTCGCGCCTGCCGCACCTAGAGTCCATATCTATCTCATCATTTGACTGCTGTCTTTCTTTCCCTATTATGTCCGCTCTCCGCAATCTATTCGCCTCCCCGAAACTCCGGAGCATTTCCTTTTCCAAGGTTGTGTTCTACAGTCCATCATATCCACTTTTATCTTTATTCTCGCGCGCATCGGGTTCCAAGGCCATTCAGATTCATGGCGGCGTCTCTTATGGTGCACATTATGAGACTCCGCCACCTACAACGAATCATCCATCCTGCCAGGTAGATTCACTGTCTATCAAGATGTATCCGGCTGCAGCGGCCGACTTTATCGACTGTCTTCTAAGCCGCCGCTCAGCCGTCGACGTCAGCTCCCTGAGGAAACTACATATATGGACAACATGGATGAAACACGCAGCCATTTTCAATCAACTTTTGGCTGCTACAAAGAGCACTTTGGAGGAAGTTGTCGTTCATACTTCCAATTCTTGTGAGTGTGTTCTCCAGCCCCATTATACTTTTTCTCATCCAACTATGTCGTCAGCATCGCGCCAACTGGACATCAGCCATGTGCCGCGTATTCGGTGCTTTGTCATGTGCTTGATGTCGAACTTTTCTCCTCCTTTGACCGCACTGGCAAGCCTCTTTGGTGGCCGGCCTCGTGAGCCGTGCCTCATGGAAGAGGTAGATCTGCATCTGCTAGTCAAGCCTGAGATGCTGCTTCAGTTTCCATCTTCTGATGGAGCAGCGCTGGATGATATTCTTGTCAATGTTCGACGTCCATGTTAACATCCACCTCACGCGATTGAGTCTTTGATGTAAATGAGAAACAAAGTATGAGCAGGCGAGTGTGAAGAAAGTCATCGAAAGCCTTCCTGGCTTGCATGCTAAGGGTATTCTCACAGTCGGAGTTTCCAGTACTACAGTTGCGTTTCCATCATTGCATCTAAATCTTCTGGTTCTAACACCTTTTTTGTAGGGGCAAGATGATGCCTTTAGATAATAATTATAATTATGTTTTCAACCTTAAAGACCTTATGTTTCCTATCGCTCTTACTTACAGAATGTATAATAGCCATGTCTGACTTAGCTACCCCAGAATGTATTATGTCAATTTAAAGATCCTTGCAAGGAATCGTACTGGACCATCAATACTCAAGCTTACAGGTAAGTTCGTCATCCCCGTACTTTTCTACCCAGCCTTTGATTCCCCCTTCAAGAACGACTGCTCGGCTCCCCGTGACTCCTTGCTTATCGAGTTCATCCTGGTACCATCCCGCTGTACGTGGTCCGCGACCACCGGGCTTGCAGCTGTTGCAATGGAAGACAACAAGCTGGTATCGCGAGACGCAGAATGGGTGTCAGAACCGGTAGAGTCGGATAGAAAGAATGTGCTGGGAGATTGATAGCGCCTTTGATAAAGGATCCCTGTGAAATGCTATCAGAGGAGGACTAAAGGAGCAAGACATAACCTGGTTACCTCAAAATCGGTGCGGCGGACATCTACAACCAAAACATTGCTGGATTCGAGTAACAGACTGTGTAATTTTTCGGCTGATATGCCATTGGGGATAGATTTGGGCTCCGGGAAGGCGTTGTACCAAGGGACTTCAACTGGAGTTGACTCCGCCATCGATGACGGTTATTGATATCGATTACATCGCATGTACGCTATCAGGACTAGTAAAAATATTCCTGCCGAACTACTCGGCACTACATTTTCATCGTATAGACGTCAAAACATTAATGTATGCGAGGAAGGTAAGAAAAAGTGTCATTATTATTTCCGTTCCTATGAATGTCTACAAAGGCGTATGTTAGGCAGAGTTGTTTTTTATAAGGATACCAGGAGCCTACCCAAAGTATCACTTCTGTGCAGCCATGACAAACGCAAAAATCACTGCTATGAGCGCAACCATGCAGGCTGTGATAGCGGCGATGAACATCCGCGCTACTGGGTATTTACCCTTGGTGAGAGCGTCTTGTATTGAAAAGAATCTCGTCGCGCCAATAAGGAGCAGTACCAGTGATAGAGAGATAGCGGTTGCCCCCAAAGGACGAGCATATCTCTGGGTCGCAGCGGAGGATAGAGGGGAATCTGGGGATTTACTGGAAGAGACAGCGAAGAGCTGGACGATGGCGACACCCACGGAAGTGACGACGAGAGAGGTCCGTACGTAGGCAAGGAAGGTGCGCTCAGATGCGAGGTGATCTCTTGCTACGGAGCCATTATTAGTGAGAAGGAGGCTGACGTGCATTGAGGTACTGTGAGGTCACTGGCAAAAGGAGAAATTCCGAATGTTTCGAGCTGCGACATACTTATACGTACATACCGGTTTCTGCACACTATCTTCCTTTATACCATATTCTTTGACAATGGATTGAGGAATGGATTAAGGTGCCTTTCATCGACGTTGGCAAAGGTAGGTGATGGTCGAATTTCAAGAATGATCCAGGGAAGCCGCAGTGCCAGTCCTGCTTCTTCTCTGCATCCGTCATGTACTCATCAGCCTTCCTCGACGTACTCCAGTAATTCACTTACCATGGGTCACGATTCTCTTCGTATTGACACTGGCTTGTATAACAAAGTCCCTCTCACCAGCGACGTTCCAGCAGACAGGTCGCCCACAATTCCCTCATTTCGATTATCGACCTCACTCAGCGAGAAACCACCTCCTTCGCCGACGGGTATCGACAGCCTCATCCTCATAGTTTCCAGAAGACATACGGATCACGAAGCAATGAATCCCGAAAGCTTCTCGCCCATGTATTGCGCCAGCTCGCCAATAGAGTCATGCCTCCCAGCGTTTATGACATCGCCACCGCGACAGACCAGATCGGAGAGAAAGGGTTAAGCAGACTTCTTAAGGGTGGCGTAAAACTCGGCTCTGGAAAGCCCCAGGGTAGTAGGGTTCCAGGGGACGAAGATGAAAATGCCGAGGTGGACAGGGATTTCACCCCAGACGCGACATTTGATATTATGTCCCAGTTGAAGGACGTATTAATGATTTCCGTCCTCCGAGGATGGCAGATATTTGACGAAGGGTATGAAATTTTATGCCTCATGCGTTTGTTTCGCTCAAATGTACGTAGGAGCACAGATGTCAAAGCTGAACGTCAGCACAGTGGGAAAAGCTCTTCGCCGTTTCGAAGGTCAATAAATACCTTAAATCCCAGCGGGAAACGCTCTAGGTCACCATCCCCGGCGTCTCCAGCTGCTAATTTCGGAGGCCAGGTCCGTTCGACTGAATTGCTTTCTCAATGCATATCTATCCTCTCTTTCCGTGGTATCGGAAGATTGCAGGTATAAGATAGCCTTTCCAAGACCGTCGCGTCCCCCGAATGCTCTCCAGGCCCTCACCTTGAAAGTTGCCCAGTTCCTCTTACATGTCCATCGTCGTAACCCTAAAGTCGTATCACAAATAGGATTTGCCCTTATCCCCGCCTTCTACACGTTTCCACCCGAGATGTATGCGCGTCTGCTGGCATTTTTTGAAGAATGTATCATACGTGGCATTTTAGATGACTTGCGTGAAGTCCAAGGACTTCAGGATGAAATATCTTTCCACGGTAGGATTCCTAACCCGATCTCGACATATCTGTGGCACTTACTTCGATGCGCTTATAGCTCCAGAAGCTTTCGATGAATCTTTGGAAGCCCCGATGGTCTCTATCAGAGTGGATGTAGCAGAGGATGAAAGTGATATGTCGCATCATACGAAGCCGAAGTGGGCTCCTTGGACAGACACCGTATCGCCCCGCGTCCTTAGCATCTTGTCTACGAACGCGCCTCTACAGCCGCCCTCAGTTTACTTCTTGGCATCAATGACTCCCCCCCTCTTGGCCGCAATATTGGACAATATCACTTTGGTCTTGACTCGACAGCGCCCATCGATGTTCTGCACCGGCTGCACCGGCTGGTGGATCTCCTTGTCACAGCCAAAGTAGACGCCTATCTGGATCTACTTGCGGTAGTTGCTTATCACTCTCCGAAATCCAGACACGCCCGCCGCAAGTATGCTATCCGCATTCTGGCCGAAAGGAATGGGTCACGTCATAATCAGTAGGCCGCTTGCAAGTTCTGCATATCTGGCCAACTCTCCATCTATGAGAGACTTGCTTCAAGACCATCCTTATGACCACCAGTTCTTGCCGTGGCGTTTCATCCCCAGCCCCCGATATCCCCATAATGACTGCCGTTCTTGCAGTAGTCCGATTGACGGATTCGGACTCTTGTGCCCCTTCTGTACTTGTGCCGTTCATTTCGATTGCTACGATCATCTAAATGGATGCCATCTTGCCAAATACTCCCACAACGTCGGGCGCGAGTGTCCAGAAGGTGGCATTGTATCGTTTCTCATACCTGTCATCAAACAGACGAGATCACGGTGTTTGGACGCTTCGAAAGCGTGGTCACACATTTCGATATGTTAATTTATTCACACTCTGTCTTTGTTCAGCATGTCAGCAGCCTATGTGGGGGTGCATAGCTCAGGGACTCAGATGTACCTCTTGTCTTCAATTCGTCCACGTTCGTTGTGCATCTTCGCATACTCTATCAGGGTGTCATTATCATGAGTATGACTCAAGCCACATGATAATTGAGTGGAACACACTCCGGCAGACCTGTATCGACTTTTACGAAGATATACTTTCGTTGTCTCAGGAGCAGCTTCGGGGGAGGAGTTTTGAGGAAGCATCCATCATGGCCTCCGTACTTTGGACTCAGTTACAGCTGTTGAATAATGGTGTTGCCCTCGGATCCATTCTCATCACTCACAATGGTAGGGGTGCTGGAGAGATGACATCATACGAAGTAGCCGAATTTGAACTCCATCGCGTCCTACAGGCGTGCGAAGATCTGATATCACAAGGTTTCCTAGCAGCATCTGCTGCTACAGAGGACTATCTGCAAGGCAATGGCATGCAGCGATCTGAACATCCAATCTGTTCGATTGGTCTAACCTCATTTACATCACCACGACGATGAAATCCCCTGCAGCAAAACCATGGCTTGGGCCCTTCAACCAACCAATCGTCTCTCCTGACCGTTACTCAGCCTGCTATATTTACTGCTAGAGAGTCACCAGACCATCCATTTGAGATGCTACCCTTATCGCACCTGCGGGATGTTCTCGGAAGAGACTTCGATCTACACTCAGACGCAATAGCCAAGTATCTGTTGTCATACCTCCATCACCTAGGGTTTTTCGAGCGAGTAGACAGACATCCGACCCTCTTCGATGATAATCCAAACGTGAATAGCATCTCGTGTAGTTTCCCCTTACCCCTTGGTCTCGACTTATCCACGGACGTGGAAACACTTTTCACATCGGTGGAAGCATGTCTTTCAGATTTGGATCTATCTGTTAACGAGACGGGTTTCCTTCTCCTCAGCAGGCGTCTCTGGCCCAATGGCATGGCGTCAGAGTATGCGGTAAGGCGGTTGACACAGGCTATCATTTCATGGGTCTTCGCCGAGGTGAGCTGTAGCATGTTTGTTCAACGACATGAATGCTAATAACATGAAGGATGACAATCTTGCTATGATACTTCGTGACTATGTCGCGAAGCAGCAAAGCCTTCCTGGTGTTCGAATGGCGGACGATGTCAACCCTTGGCCTGAGGCTCGGACTCTGCGGCATGTCCCCCCAAGTTCTATCCATAACGGTGGTGACTACGTAACGGCTAGGCGGTCATTGTTATCCCATTACGCCATTCCATGGCTATTGGCTTTATCACAACGAAGACGCTGAGAACTACGGAAGACTATTATACGAAACATCTATTCAGGCTGGCACAAACATCTCCTTCTGCTGACCAATTGGCCGCTCCTTCCCCTGATTTCCCGTCACCGAAATCAGCAGATGTCGTTACGCACAACTTTGATGCTCAATATTTCGACAGATTGCTCCGTCTTATCATCCGTCTTTCTCAAAATTTGGTGACTTTCACAATTTTTGACGATTTATTTGTGCGTTGGTTAGAGGCGGTATCAGCTTCAGATCGTTTCGAAGAGGTATGTTTCCCGTCCCACTTTCGGAGCATTCAGTTAAATCTTTTCCTTTTTACTCAAGCCTATACCCTCACTCAGCCGTCTGTTCGCACGAGATGTCCAGGAGTCAACTTCAAGAGCGAGTGTATTCGATTCTACAGCGGGTCAAGATAGTAATGATGCTACTATAGACCCCTGGCGCCGGGTCATCAGTGTTTCCACTGAGAACAAAGCCGGTCTTTTACGCAGTCTGCGGTGGATATACGTCTTTGCACGATCGGGTGTCGACGTACCTATCCAGACGTATTTTCACTTTACCACTTTGATGGAAAAGTTCCAGACGACAGTTACCGAGTCACTTTTGTTCGTCAAGACCGTAATGTCATCGACGTGGCAAAGGCCAACAAGCCGCTTTGAAATCCAAGATATGTTTGGCAAACTCCATACTCGCCTTATGCCGGAGGTTTTGCAGACTCTTTCTGGTGGAACACATATCAAAGACGTGTACGGTTTCAGTCGCTTGTTCTGACTTCTTGTTTGGCTTCTGACGTGACTATAGGCTTGATTTCATTCGTCAGACATTAGCTACATGTTTGCTGCTGTATGGCTGCAACCGAACCAAGGTCGTGGAAATGGAAATGATCTACAATGACGAAGTCAAAGACTTGCCTTCTAGGTTACTTTCCCAGCATTCATGTAAAGTTGTTCTTTGACTTATCTTAGTTTCAGGCGCAAGATCAACGTCCGCAGCTCGATAGTTTCCGATCCTATCATCGTGCCTTCGAATTTCATGGCCGCTGTTAATCGATACATGAGTGCCGACGTTGATGACGTTTCTTGCCTGATAGCGAAGTTTTTCCACATGTTTCTTATGCGCTCACCGTATCTTGAACCTCATGAAGTAGACAATTTTATCCTCAAGAATGGGAACATGCTATGCAATTGGTGAATTTCGTTTCTGTCCTGTCCTGGGCGGTCACCAACGGATCCTCCTTAGCGCCTGGCAGTTATATGGAATCCGTCGATCCGAAATCTCTGCGTTCAGAGCGCCATTTCTTTTGCGAACTTTAGTTGTAGATACCCAACCATTCCAGCATACCTTGAGGAGGGTCTTCAGCGCCGAGGATGATTGGGAGCTTAGGTTTTATTCTTCCTCTTCCCTGTGTGACATCCTGACCCATACATGCACTTCCCAGGTTAGACGGTATCGCTCGACTATTTCGCATAATCTTGGATTCCCCAAGCTCAGACTTCCAGGTCGAGGGCAGGCAATGGAAGTCGAGCGTTAGCGACGTGTTCTACTACTTTTTTACTTCTCTTTGGGCAGACAAAAAAGTTTGTGTCTTCACCTCCTCTCAACAAATTTGAATAATTCTCGTGTAGGAGGAAATCCGACTCTCAGTTGATACCTTGGTTTCAAACATGCTCGCGGTGCATTTTAATGCGATATCCTCCTGTTGGGATGAAGTTCTGTCCAAGTCACCAATCGAAGAACGTGTCAAACTGGTGTCATTCCTGATACAGCTGCGATCGCATTTCCCCACCTGGAAAGGTAATGGGTTTCTCTTTAAATCACCATTATAACTTATCGAGTCACCCAGTGGTGTCTTGGGAGGTCATCATCGAAATACTTCTCGAAGACCAATATGATGAAAAAGAAAGCGGCGATGGGCCAGCTGCTGCGCACCTGGCAGGTCTCTTCGTCTCTACGCGAATGTTGACTGATCAGGTCTTGGGGCATAGTCTATGTATGGTCTGTCTTCAAAGCACGACGTATCACCTGATGAGCCCGCAGATCCATCAGATACGGCACTTCTTCGTGTAGGCATTTGATCTCTGATAGTGTCTTCCTAACTTTAATAACTTAAAACATCTAGGCCTCTATCTTGCATCTGAGTCTCAGCATGATTGCAGGAGGTATCAAGATAGAGTATAACGATGTGCTTCGGATCAAGCACCACTTAGTCAGAGCCTTCGGGTTTGATAAGGTCTCATTGGCGCCTGCAGCGAATGGGCATACCTTCTTCGTCGAGTTTGGCGAAGCTGAAGAGATACCAGAGCTCGCATATCCTTGTGTGACGGAGCTGACTGTGGTTCTGGACGCTCATCATATCCTAAATTTGAACTCACTTAGTACGGGGATACAAGAAGGTGCTGATAGCACCACTCCTCTACTAATCGGTGCTCCATATGTAGATGTCTGTTTGGGTCTATTCTGCACGGTTAGAGATCTACAATCATTACCGGTTCTGGTCCTCAAGAGCATGATTGAAGCCCTAGGCATCGTCATTTACAAACATAACTTCGAGAAGGTCTACCTCCGACATTTGCAGCAGACTCTGCGGAGGGCAGTCTCGCGTGCTTTGGAACTTCTTCTTCTGGATATCAATTACGAATGCCGACAATTGGCGCTCTCTGTTGTCCAAGCATATATTAAGCGATGGCATGGATCTATCCGTTCTTTTGTTCAGTGAGTTACCACTTTTGTTGCTGGAAACTACTCTCATTCAATCATGCAGTTTTGCAATCGAACAGGTCGCCAAACTCATTGCTTCGCAGAGCCATCTTTCTCAAGATGCCTTGGTGGCTCAGGGCAAAGCTTTCATCGAATCCACCCTTGTAACGTAAGTCAAGCATCTCCCCGCTCTCATGGTGAGATAATATGACGTTATCACAGATATTGCAACAATGGAATATTTACTGGACTCATCCGAGTGCGTATATAATCATTTTATCGAGGCTTCTATTCATTTCCTCCTTAGCGCGATCTGGACCCTGAA
Source organism: Desarmillaria tabescens (assembly GCF_030435595.1). NCBI lineage: Eukaryota > Fungi > Basidiomycota > Agaricomycetes > Agaricales > Physalacriaceae > Desarmillaria > Desarmillaria tabescens. Next base: position 805,105 of record NW_026848313.1, read on the forward strand.
GTCTTCGTCATTCTGAAGCAGGTTGCCGATGCGAATGCCAAGGCCTCGCCTAAACCTATTTCTGATCTGCGTGAATCCTTACTGCGGGATACCCTTCCCAGGGCCGTAGAGACGGACCAAGCTGCTTTCCAGGCTTTGTTAAAGAACTTACAGAGCTTCATAGAGGTGGTATACCATCAAGGATACTCACTTGATTTGATGTCATGTCGGTTCCGTACTTTCCTCTCTTACTTTATGACACTGACTTGAAGTCTAGTTGTGGGTCAACATTTGGTTCACCTTGCTCGCCGTAGTTCAGAGTGGGCTTCTAATGCCATCAATCCTTCCCCCCTGCTCTCTATCGCAACCATACTGATTCAACACAACAAATCCCAAAGTCGGGTCTGTAAGATCATGTCGAACAGGTGCCGTTTACGACTGACATGCATTCTAATAGGACATGCTGACATATACGGATGCCATTCTCCGAATCACACTGACTAGGTTGGCTGTCGATAAAACCTGTCTTTCTAAACTCATCCAAGTCACTGCCACCCTCTATCGGAAAACGCAATCAACAGACTCTGTGCCCTCTAACGCAATTATTGCCGTTGTCCTTGAATTGTTGTCTGACGGGCTCCGCATGAAGGTCCGTGTTCTGCCGATAACGTTGAAGGCAATGCTTGAAGTACGTAAACGCTGTCCTTTTGCAAGATTGATGAACTCTGAACTTCAATAGGCTGTAATGACGACGGAGATCGGAGGGCATACAACTCCCGCTGTTCTGTATCATCAACAGTTTGCAAGTATAGCTGATAATGGGTTCCACTTCCTCCAGAACCACGTGTGGACAGATGTGCGCTCCGATAGTGACTATTCGGCGTCTCTGACAGTAGGAAAATTCATCCTACAAGCAGCTACCTACGATCCCAGTGTTATGTCCAGAGTTATTGAACAAACTGTTGAGGTTAGTCGTGTACTAGACGCCCTTACAGATTCTGAATTCATATCATAGCGTTCTTCACGACATTATATGACCATCCGAGCGTGGAATATGCTCGTTTTATCTGCACTAATGGATCCATCTGAAAGTTGGATCACGCTCATGTATATGCAGCTTCCAACATTCTCTTCTGCATACCAGGCTACTCTTAGAGAATACCTCCAAGCCGGTACAAGCCCCCCGGAATCTGCAATAACGGACATCAATCATGCATACGTGGCCATCAAATTATGGCTTATGCTGGCGCAGAAACGAGCTGTAAAAGAGGACGGAGGTTCTATATCCGCGTTCATGGTTTGGAACGAACTATGGCCTCCGTTCGAGAGTCTTGTCAATGTCTTTGAAGCAGAAGTGCAAGTGGGCTTGTCAATGGTAAGCATCTTCCAATGACTCGGAAAGGACGGCGGACCGGTTGACGAAGCCCCCACAGACGCTGGCCATGCTGACCTGGTCGACAGTTGCTGAGCTGTTTCTTTTCATTCGAGCACTGCATAGCCCTGTGGCTTCAGAGTCGGCATCACACATTGGCCTGGTAAAGCGATTGAAGAACCTTGGCCGCGGGGAAGCGCATACGTCCAAAGTACACCTTCATTTTCGTGTTGCTCAATTAAGCCTGACTATAATTTTGTGCAGCTATCACGAGCACTGCGCAATATGTCCGAACCACCTCCTGAAATTCCTATAGGTAGTCATATCAATCAGGCGGCGAAGGATCTCATCGCGGCGGAGAAACTGAGGATCTTAGAGGCAAGGAGAGAACCAAGATCAGGTAGAAGTGCGACATAGTATATGTAGAATATGAATAATGCATTGCAAGATTTGGGATAGTCTAACGAAGGCAATATTAGGGCAGCATCGAAGAAGCCTCCACTACAATCACACACCTAGCTATGACATTCATGATTAGGCAGTGCGTAGCCGGGCCTTTTGAGCCTGTTTCCGCTTCTCTTTGATGACGGTAGACCCTATAAAGAAGCCAATAACTGATAGACCGACGACGAGGATAAAGGCAGGTAGCCGGACAGCCCATTCTCGAGCAGGAAAGAAACTGTGTATTTGACTGGCAGGATCGAAGAAGGGCTGATTTGCTACTGAGTAAACGAAAGAGAGAAACAAAAATGCCACGCACCAGTAATATTGCCCAAGTTGTATAATAGGTGAATACGACAGCTGCTCCCAGCAGCATTGCCCCTCCCAGTGCTTTATCGCTTGTTCCCTGTAATCAGAATCAGAGAATTCCAGCACGGACCATGAGAGTAGACAGAGGTGCACCATTGAAGTTACGAACGTGGAAGTAAAAGTTGATCGAGTGACCAAAGCAGGCGACGCGTTGACTTCGTTCCCACCACTTTCACCGGCAAACAAAAGTCCAGCCGCACCTCGTCGTCGTTGTCTCCATCGTCGTTGTGAGCAGCGGTATCCATCCCAGGAGGGCCTTGACGCTCGTCGCATGGATACCCATGTCTTTGCCTCACTAGCGCATGTCCAAATCCTATTAGTACCAGTTGGCTCTATATCTCAGCCGACCTTCGATAAATATGTCGCGGAAATTCGCAACTTCGAGTCCATTAGACTTGGGGACATACCAGTGGATAGCAAGGATGAGAGAGGTGCGTACAGATGATTTATATCGAAGAATATAAATCCCATTGCAAATCTAGCTCGGTTCATGCCCAACCCTCTTTCGACAGGCCATCTCCATTTGAGCTTTCCAACGCATCCGCCTCCTACTTCACATATACCCCTTTCGTTGTTGCGGCCTTCTCATTTCCCACTCGCCGTTATTGGTATCGCCTCATGCGCACCGGATGACACGCTTCCTTCTGTCCTTGCCCAGTTCCATGGCACCCTACTTGATCTCTTTCCAGCGGACTTCGTCTTCCCACTTGCCAGAATCTGTTTTGTTTTTGAAGAGGGTGATGGTAACAATAGCACCAATCTAGGCGACAGTCTTCCAGGTTTAGCCGTCATTCCAAGCATGATGGGTAACAAGAAAATATACCTTGGAACACTTATAGCCGATTTGTGTTCAAATGTCCTGGGTGAATTCGGAGTACTTGTATGCCTCATTGTTATCTGTTGTTGGCTTAGCTTAATGGAAATAGGTTCAAGCACTCGAAAGTCCATTGGGAAACGAATATCTGAACTCATCACTCCTACCGGTTCTCCCTCCGTTATCGGAACTCCCCACGCCCTTGAATGGAAATCGAATACGTGATGTCCTACCGCCTCTATCGTCACATAACAGTGTACCCGACATGTCAAAGTCTGGTTTCACCCTAGCGTCATCTCCTAGCATGAAACGAACTTCGTCTGCGGGTCATCGGCAATCTACGCTCACAGTTCCCGCCTCAAAGAAGCGGCTAAGCAGTATCGGCGCTGTCTCATCTCCTGGACGATTGTTCAAAGTCTTAGGCGATTTCTTCACCCTTGCAGGCAGAACAGAAGACGCCTATGTATGGTAGGTCTTTTGACTGGGTTTGACCTAAATGTTCTCATGGGCGACAGGTATACGGAATCCCTTCAACTCTTCAGAGCGACGCCCGATCCAGTGTGGCAGGCTTCCGCTTTAGAGGGTCTCGCCACGATATCTATCCTTGATTCATGGTCGGCTGGACATGGACTAGTTTGTTCTTCTCATTTCTGGTATTATTTTTTCTGACTTTCCTATATCAGCAAACATCCACAAGTGCCACCACCCGTGATCCTTGGGCTGACGTTGCCGACAAACTGACCCAAGCAACCTCGCTGTATTACAGGACACCCATTGCCGACATGGACCATCACTCTCTTGTTGCTTATCTTTATTGCTGTTGCGTGCTTCGACATTCTTCTCTTCTTTTCTCTGTATGGTCCGCCAAAGGATGGGGTCCGCTTGCTTTTACAACCATGTTGCAACCTGGGACGACACCTTACCTCCCACCTACGATATCCTATGAAGACCGTAATTCATGGTCACATTTAGAACGTTTAAGTTCAATTTCGGGCATATCTCGCATATCTGTTGCCTCCGTTATTGCTCAAGCTCATGGTCCCTGGTTGTTACACCTGGACGCTAGGGAACGAATAGGCGTTCTGGAAGCGGTGGCTGCCTTGTATTCTTGCTTGGGATTCAGGCGAAAAGAGGCATACATCTTACGAGAGGTTCTTGGGTGTATTCTTGACTTGATTGTCTGTGGTAGAGATGAGGATGGTATTGCTACGGCGTCATATAGTCCTGATGAAGGCGCACAGACTTCCACGACAAATGCTACCATGTCGTCGGCACCAGGCAACCCTCAGGTTGGGGTGAGGGTGAATGAAAGCACAGAGGGAAATCACAGCATCTTGAAGCTTCTCACTCACCTTTGCAGGGTCCTCGGTATCGAATTAGATGCTGTAAAGATCGTCGATGCGGACAGCACTTCGGTGGATGCCAATGAGCCGGATGACGACTTTCAACTCCGAGAGCCCTTTGGTTGGCCTGAGTTGCAGGTTGGCGTTGTCCGAGAAGCAGTGGCTGTTGCGGAAGCATTACCAGGTCATTGCGCCAAAATTATAACAATGTTTTGTATCTCATTTTTGTTTAGATTATCTGGCCGTTGCTCAATTTGCCTTATCTTCTCTGAAGACTCTTCAAGACGTGCTGGAAGTTGGCGATCAGTATCATTTTTACAAGACTGCTACGGAAGCATTGTCGACGGCACGGCGACGGGGGGACACTAGACCCGTGGAATACTGGACAGGGAATCCCATCACCAGTATCTCTGTGGCGCCGTATGTCTGAATTCTAGCTTCCAAGATGAAGTCTGATTCCGAATCTACTAGGCTACCTCTTATACGTCTGCCCAACGAGAAACCCCTGTCCGCCCTTCGGCCAAGGTCTGGTGAGGTGAACCCAATTCTCACCGGAGCTAGAAATCCTTTCCTTTACAATCCTCGACAAGCAGCATTTGGTCAAGTGAGTTAATTCTCCATATCTCACATTAGTACTGACCTCATTCCCCCAGCCGAGTCAAACTATGGTTGTACAAAATGAAGTACTTGAATTCGTAATCGAGCTCCAGAACCCCTACGTTTTTAACCTTGAACTCGACTCTCTTTCTCTCAGGTTCGTAGATGTTGATTATCCTCCTTTCGCGTATTTAAGATCCGAGCAGTACCACTGGTGTCCCATTTGAATCCACGCCAACGCGAGTATTGATTCCCCCGGAATCAAATTATCGTGTCGTCGTTTCTGGAAGGGCCACGCAAAGTGGCACACTGACAATTCGGGGTTGCATTGTCCAAGCGCCCGCAGGGGCCCCTCGCGAATTTGTCATTCCTCTTGCTACTGACGACGAACTGGAGCGACGAGCGCGAAGACACGGGGCTCTACAATGCGAGATGGGCCGGTCAAAGTATTCTGGATTGGATGCATTCCCTTGGGAAAAGGCTTTGAAACGTGGGAACACGCAATTGGCCAGATCGCCACCGAGGTCAATCCCCAGATTTTTAGAATGCAAAGTTGTTCCCGAACAGCCACTTTTGCGCATCCGACGTACGTCAGTGACGCATGGGGCCCTGATGCTGTATGATGGAGAGAGGTGAGTTGGTTGTGTTTCTGCTGGGGTCAGTTCTGACTCAACATCAGGTCTACCATTCGGTTGACAGTCGAGAATGTCTCCTCCCTGCCAGTTGATTTCCTGAGATTGGTTTTTGATGACTCTACAATTGCCCCCGCCCAGCAGGCTCTTGCCGAAGGCTCCCTGTCTACCTTCGACACTTACGAAACGGAGTACAATCTGATACATCGACCGCTATTCTCATGGAATGAGGATGAAAGCCGGACTATTGATCCAGCCGGTAAACTAACATTGACTGTACAATGTTTAGGGAAGGTCGGATGGTATGCGGTCTTCTCACTAAGAAAATCCTTCTCTAATCATACTCTGCAGCACCAGCGGCACTATACACGTCACGTATGCTTGCATACAACGCAACCCGGAAAGTCCTTCAGAAGTATTTCACACTCGTCAATTATCGTATCCGCTCATGGTCACCGTATATCATATGCTGGACTGTCAAGCAATGGATATTCTCCCATTGCCTTTGCACGATGATGACAGCAGACCCAAGAAATCTCAGTTGCCAAAGAGTGATATACCTGACTGGTGTTTGTTCTCAATTGAAGTGAGAAATTCTTATGGGACACCATTCGAAGTAACTATCGAGAGAGTACAACAAGGTATCCTTCTACCGATGTGCTCAGGACTCGATGACTTACTCGCTATCACAGACGCCGGGTTTGCTAAAGCCTCAAGCATCATCGCTCCTGGTTCCACTTCACGGTCAGTGTAGCCATCAACTGTATTCTGGATTAGCTAAGTTTGATGCTGATCTAGCCTTGTCATCCCTTTGCGAAAGTTTTTGCTGACCCAGCCACACGTCTCCCAAGCTATACCAACGTTGTCTGATAGGCAATTCGTGCTCACTGAATCCAAATTATCGGATGACGAGGAACGAACCCAGACGGAGCTCTTTTGGTACCGAGAGGAATTGTTCAAGTCACTACAGTGTCGATGGCAAGAGGTATGCTTGTCACGATCTACTTCTCGTTCGTCGAGTTGACGGTTTTTAGGTGGGTGGCACCCGGTCTGGTGATTTGTCATTACGACAGCAGCGGATGACACTGCCAATGCTGAATACTTTGCGCACGGAAGCTGCGAGGATTGATATGTCTTTGCTGACATTTGACGAGTTGGAGGTGCCTCATCGAAACGACAAATATCATCCTCGGGCGAACGAGTTCGTACACCTTCATATCAAGATTAAAAACCAATGCGGTAGGAAAACTCGTGAATTCTGTGTAAGAAATGCTGACGTATGACAACAGGCTCTCCGTTGACTTTGTCATTGGACCTGGTTATGGAACCTTCTGAGCATGTCATCTATGAGGGGGTCCTCAATGATATACCGGTGGGACAACTGGAGGGCGGAACCTCATTCGACATCACTATACCGCTGTGCTTCCTTGCGTATGGCCGCTTCACCATTTGGGCAGCAGCTAATACGTTTGGAGGGAAAGCCCGGGAAAGGGTACAAGGTCTCGCACACCTTACCGCAGTCCTCTCCGAGGGATGATACTGGCGTGCCGAAGGGACACTAATAGTTCCTCATAGTTCAACACGCGCGTTATTTACAGCAGGCCAAGTATTGGCGGTTCTGAGAGAGCGGCGCGCAGTGTTCTACAGAGACGGGTTCGTACCGTAGATTGTGCTTGCATAAGTAGTACACTGGTTATAGTATGACTCAACATCGCACTGCGAAGAGCCTTCATTCAATATTAGTCGAAGTCCGATTCATCTTGTTTGAAAGCAGCTGAATACGCCAGTATCGTCCCATACACCAATCTGCGTGGATGGTTAAGGCAGTGAAGCGGAAACATGTGGTGACGTACCCTCCCCCAATGATGGACATTACACATGCACTCTTTGTAATGACATCGGAGTGCGCCAATACAACGGGAAGAGCGAATCCGGTGACGACGACAAGAGATGTAATGAAACGTCCCAGGTCGATAGGTCCACCACCGCCTTCATATTGGCTCGAAAAGTCGTCCGAGCCACAGTGAGAGAATACGGCGTTAGGAAGAGGTGCGAGAACGAATGTTAGGGCTGCATTGCGATAGGGTCATGATGTATCGAAGGAAAGGATACTATCAGAGACGAACCAACGAGAAGCGGTAGCCAGTTGTGCCATAGCGCACAAGACAATATGATCAGTAAGAATCCTACAGCAAGTACGAAAGACAGAAGAATGACGGCTAGAATATAATGAGTAACTAGATGACTGCAGCAGAGCAATCAAAGTACGCACTTTTGAGGCCAGCAGCCATGGTGCCAGGAGGGAGACGTTGCTTGGCTGTATTTGGCTGTTGCCTTGAAGTGGACACAGTGTGACTCAAAGTCATGCACGCGTGACATCGCTCTTCCACAACGACAATTACGACGCGCAACGGCCGCAATGCAACCAAACGCGCCGGCGAGCCATTCTCGCCTCCTTAACGCGTTGGACGATAGTTTTGTGAGGAATACCCTGTCTTCCGTCGAAAACATGCTACTGACATCCATGAAGAGGCCACTTCAGCTGTCAAATGGTCTTGCAACTAATGACAGGGTGCGCGCGCTACGCGAAGCCCGTGCCAAACAGGTTGTCTCGTCTTCCTCACAACAAAGTGAGTTTTTGAGCGTCGAAAGCGGTGCTGCAGTCAACTGATGGGCACAGTGGCGGACGCGGAATTTTTGTCGAGTTCAATGGCCCGGGGTCGCCGTTCTATTGGTGGGGCTGGAGGATTTAGCTTAAACTACGACGACGAGACACCGATTAGATCAATAGATGTTGGTGGGCCTGACCAGCAACAAAAGTAGGTCATGAACTAGTTTATGCTGCAACCATCCTCACCTTTCTTTGAAGACTAGAGGAATTCGTTGCTCAGTTCGTTACTAGTGCAATCGACAATGTCAGTCACGGGTTGACCGTCAAATCTGCTATGAAAAGCCTTGGCCTCAAAGAGTGCGATCCGTTACGATACCACCACTTCATTTACTCATTCCCTTTAGTGAGAAAGATACTGTACCTGGACTGGAAATCCGGCTCCTACCACACCAGCTAATAGGTGTTAACTGGTCTGTCTGTCTCACAAGATCCGTCTGTTTCTGGCTCATTTAAGTATACAGGATGCTCGACAAGGAAAAGAGTAAAGATAAAGGCGGCATCTTGGCGTTCGTTATCTTTTCTGTCCTTGGTTTTGTACCACTCACGTCCTGTGGCTACAGGGATGATATGGGTCTCGGTATTCTGACTTTATTCCTCAATCACGCGTCTTTACTAATATCCAGGTAGGGAAAACAGTGCAGATGATCGCTACTATGCTATTGCACATGCCTAATATTGACAGCGAAGTTTGCCGGACAACGCTGATTGTCGTTCCTGCTGCTCTTCTACAACAGGTGGTGTATATTGTCAACTGCAGCAGCCATTCGTTGACCCTTGTGTAGTGGAAGGAAGAAATCGAGCAGAAAACAGGAGGGACACTTACGGTCCATATTCACCATGGCAAGGACAAAATCAAGGTACCGATTTCTCCGTTTACGCTACCCCGATGAACGAACCATTTGTAGAGAAAGTCACAAATCGATTCTTACGACGTAAGTAGGTTGATTTTAGCATCTCCGCCCTCTTTCATCGGGAACACATTGAAGGTCATCGTCACTACATATCAAACTCTCAACGGGGATTTTGCTATTCCCAAAGATGTCGGTCCAACTGAAGAAGCTGAATGGCTTTTTGAATACGGGCGAGTGCTACAGCGTCGTGAATGCATCACCCTTGCCTGACGTTTAGCGTGTAGTGGCATACTTGCGCAGACACGTTTCTATCGTGTCATTGCAGATGAAGCGCAATATATCCGGAATCGGTAAGTGTCATTTTGCTTCTAACCCTATTCGCAATTGACATTCCACAGATCGACGCGGTCGAGTGTCAGCTTAGCTCACGTTAAGGCAAAATACAGGTGGATGCTCACTGGCACCCCTGTCACCAACACTCTGTAAGATTCTTTTGTGTTTTTATCCCTTGTCCTTGTGGTCGTGACAACATTCAACTAGCGCCGACATCTATGGTCTTCTGAGGTTTGGGCGTTTCAGACCCTGGAATGATTGGAATGACTTTAACGAACACGTGGTATGAAACTACGGAGATTTTGACTTCTCCTCAAGCCAACCCTTGGTCATTTTAGGCGCGTGTTCAGAGCGAAGACGCCGTACTCGCAGGTATGAAATTTCTGTTCTTTCATCGTTACCTAGCCTAGAAGTGTCGACATCAGGTGAAAGGGCCAGACAAATTTTACGCCCAATATTACTTCGCCGGACGAAGGGTTCCATGCTCGAAGGAAAGCCGATCTTGGAGCTTCCGCCAAAGGATATCGCGATCGTCAACCTTGAATTTTCAGAAGAGGAGAGAGAGGTACGCCATCAGGTTTCATCTTGGCAATTAACGTGGGAACTCAAACTCATTCAGCTTTACAACTCCTTTGAGTCCCGAAGTAAAATTCGACTCAGCAAATTTATCAAGGAAAGGACCCTTGTCAAGAAGTGAGCCGCTGAAACCATGTCTTGCGTTGTCAATGCTCATGCTCCTTCTAGCCACGCCGCTGTTCTGGTGAGTAGACGCTCCTACAATTATAGATCAATGTTCACTGTAGTTCAGGTTATGATTCTACGGCTCCGACAGTTGTGCTGTCACCCAAATTTGATTTTGGTATGCCACCTCTTAGATTCAGAACAGGATTACCGCTGACTTACGGTGACAGTCTTTAACAGACAGCTATGACGATCCCACGATGTTACTAGCGGGAGAAGCTGAGAAGGAACTATCCCGTGCTTTGAAATTTCGAGGCCGGCAGTGGGTGGATGATGTTAAGAAGATGTATGTTTGGTCAAATTGTATATTGTATCTTTGCTGATTTGATATTTAGGTTTCTACTTCGTGCGCGCGCTGCGGAAACCTTGGATTTCGATGACGACGAGGAAGGGGAAGAAGGGTCAAGCTGTCCTGCTTGTGGAGATTGTAAGGCTCTTGAGTTATCCTGGGACATTTTCAAAGAATTCTTCTAGACCTTACCAACGAGACTGGTCGAATTCTTGGGTGCAAGCATGAGATGTGTTTTGACTGTCTACTTGATATGCGGAACGCTCCCATCGCTCACAACGGCGAATTGTACGTTTTACTAGCTTTTTTTTTGCCGATCCCGTCACAGTTTACCAAACAATCACAGTGGAAACGGCAGCGAAAAGGAGAACCTCGCTGCGGAGAAGAAGTATGAAGAAGCAGCTTCCAAGGGTCACAGGCCATGTACGCCAAGGTTCACCGCTGGTCATCTTAAATTCTATTGACGTTATAAATGTTAGGTCCAACGTGCAAAGAAATGCAGAACGTTGGCGATTCAAAAGTTTTCAGATCCATAGCCTTTCAGCCTACCGATGAGGAATTAACCAAACATGCCAAACGAAAACGCACGCTTAAGCGGGCTGTTGTCGGTTACGACATATCCGATGAAGAAGAACAGACATCGCTGGAAGAACGGATTGCGTCAGACTCAGACGACGACTTGCCCGATATTGCGAATATTATGCTGCCCAAGAAGAAGAAGGCCAGGGTTGAACGAGACGTGTGCACCTTTTCCTTGTTTCTGATGTTGCTGATACTGATTGGATGCAGGATGATACTTTGGATCTGACAATTGACGATATATCTGCATCGTCAAGGTCCGAAGACGTTTACATGAGTCAGTCATCTGAAAAGTTCTCCCCCGCAAAGCGTAAGACATCAAAGAAAGCTGGAGATGGACCTTCAGAAGCTCTGATCGCAACATGGCGGAAGGGTGACGATGATATGGAGCCGAGTACAAAGATGTTAAAATTACTATCTCTATTGAAAGAATGGGACGCCAGCGGGGATAAAACTATATGCTACTCACAGTGTTTGTTCGCCTCTCGTCCTCTGCACCAAGTACCACGGCACTGATATAATTATAGGGACATCTATGCTCGATCTTCTCGAGACATTATTTTCTCGATACGGAATTCGCAGCGTGCGTTTTGACGGAAAGATGGACCGAGCATCCAGAGACCAAGCAATACAAACATTCAAAGGGGCAGGAGGACCTAAGGTCATTTTAATCAGCACAAAATGCGGTGGTGTTGGGTGGGTAAATTTTACCTTACATGAGCCTACGCTGACGCGGAGAAACAGACTGAACCTGGTGGCGGCTAACAGGATCGTCAAGTAGGTGCCATCCATGTTAATCATACTCGTAACCGACATTTTTGATCAGTATGGACCTGTCATGGAACTATGCAGCGGAGTCACAGGCTTATGACCGGTAGGTATTCTCTATTTCGTTCACTATACCAGAGCTTGGTATTTACATACTCTCAGGGCTCATCGAATCGGGCAGGATAAGTCTGTATGGGTTAAACGACTCGTTGTAGAAAACACCATTGAAGAACGGTAAGCTGTCAGCGTTATGTGATTGCGTCCATTCTGGCAACAGTCCGGTTTAGTATGTTAAAACTTCAAGATGTCAAAGTTGGTCTTGCGGAGGCTGCCCTCGGTGAAGGGACAGGTAATAAACTGCACAAGCTCAGTGTAAAAGATATCAAATTTGTGAGTAGTTCTTCCTTCTGTTTCTATCCCATACTGAAGATCTACTAGTTGTTTAATATGAATAAGGACCAGAATGGTGATGAGTAATGCGAACCCTAAGAGAATCCATTTTTCTCTTCCCTCAGCCCTGGATTGGCCCTGGAGATACTTGACTTATTATGTATTCTAGTACTCTTTACTCTAGTACATTTTCTGTATATCGTTAGGTATAAGTAGCTCTGATGCTATATCTAATTATAATCTAATGTCGTCGGTTGGAGGAACTCAAAAAATGAACGAATTCGGTTGCGGATTCGACCAAACTTGACTATTTGTTTTTGGATGTTATCAGGCCAATTCCGCCGCGGAGCTCTTCCGACCCGCATATCGTTTATCATTTTGCGCTTGATTGTTGCTATCTTTTGCCGTTGGCATCAACTTGTGGCCAATATATGTCTTCCCATGCTTTGGCTTTACTTGTTTACGTTCACTTGACTCCGAGGATTCTTCATGGATAATAACTTCCCAAAGCAAGAGAGACAGTCGCTATCGTACTGGCTTCAAGGTGTTCGAAGTAATCCGCTGCTTGATCACCGAACAACGGAAGAACTGCCAGAGGAAGCGGACGTAGTGATAATTGGGTCTGGGGTAGGCCACTACTACTTATGGGCGACATATCTTCACGTTGTCAATGAGGTTAGGCAACGGGTGCAATGACAGCCTTGGAGCTCTTGTCTAGCCCAAATCCACCCAAATCCATCGTGATGCTCGAGGCCAGAGAGCTGTGTTCGGGGGCTACCGGAAGGAATGCTGGCCATTGCAAACCAGATCAGGTATTCTTTCCGTACAGTTCACCACATGAAGAAAGTTATCCCATTCGTTGACAGTGGAGGGGATTTGCGAAATACCAGTCCAGATTTAGCACTGAACAGGCCTTAAAGGTTCGGTGCTTCTTCTGTAATACCGTATTGAAGACGCTTAACAATCTTTCAGATTCTAGCCAATGAACAAGAAGCGTTCGAACGCGTAGTCGCGTATATTCACAAATACAATGTCAAGTGCGATCTGTGGGTAGGAAAGACGGTGAGTGAATATCACAAGACACGAGCACAGCCATTATTTATCTCGATTTCAGCTCGATGTCATAATAGACGAAGAAATTGCCACCAAAGCCGCTGGCATTTTTGAACGCTATCGAGCTGCAGGAGGAAATGTAGACCATGTTGAACATATCACTGATCGCACCGAGGCTACCAAGGTTGTTGAATATACTGTGTACTGTGCTAGAATCTGACATGTTTTATAGCGTTCTCGTATCAACCACGCTGTGTCTGTCTTTTCGTGGGATGCAGCTTCCTTGTACCCGTGGAAACTTGTAGACTATATAATTACGACATGCTTGTCCAAGGGTCTCAACCTCCAAACCTGGACTCCAGTCAACTCTGTCAGCTTGTCTGATGACTCAAGAAATTGGGTCGTCGCAACAGAGCGAGGATCGATTGTTACTCCCACAGTCGTACATGCAACGAATGCATACGCTTCAGCTCTACTTCCCGAGTTCGAGAACATTATCAAACCGACGCCCCATATGTGTGTAGTTCTTTGCTTGACAGTTCAATTAATCTGACGACTATCTAGGTGTAACAAGGTAATTCCTCCACGGTCCTGGTCTGGTACCAAGGCTCTGCAAAACACATACGGCGTGCTTTGTCCGGGCGACGCTTTGTACTCCATCAACCCACGACCAACTTCGGATGGTATCATTCTGTTTGGAGGCAGCAATCCGGGTCAACATGCGTTGCTGAAATATATCGAAGAGCATCCTGATGAGCGAACGAATGACGGTTTAACGAATTTCGAGCCAATTACAAAAGCTGTCGATGACTTCATTCAAAGTGAATTTTCAGACTGGTAAGATGCATATTGGCACAACATTCCGTGACTAAATCTTGTTCTCCAGGGGGCCTGCATCTGCTCCAGGAGAGGGATTAGACTATGCATGGAGCGGCATCATTGGCTATGTAGTAACAAATACCTCTACAGATAAGTCTTCATCTCATTTTGTCCTTAGAGCGCAGACGGTCTACCATATGTTGGGCCAATACCTGGTAAACCTGGTCAATGGATATGCGCCGGTCACAATGGCCATGGCATGGTGCGCCCATTACCTTTTACCAACGTACACGCCTTTCATAATCGAACAGACCCGAATCTTTACTGCTGCCCCGGGACTTGTCAAGCTAATTCAAGGTGGTACTTGGGCAGATACAGGTCTGCCAGAATGTTTCGAGCTTACGCCAGAGAGATTGAATCGCGTGTCCAAGCTAAATTCCAAATTAAGCGACAGAAGGGACACGAGAATGTGAGAAGATGATAAGTAGAGTGAAATGATAATATGTGGTGTAATCTAAGAGTGTGAGGCAAGAAATCATTGATTTCTTGGGTTTGGGGTGAGAGAAAACAACTTCGAGGTACGAGCTAGTTGAGCGGAGGAAGAACCGGCAACAAAAAGTTGTACTGGAGGGAAAGTAAGCTAGAAGCTCAGACTTGCGTAGTGGTAGAAGCTGAAATCTCTGGTGTTCGGGATACCTGCAACCTGGACAGCTGAGAAAAGTAGCTGCCACTGGTTTGACTCAAACCAGGCACAAACCAAACACAGAAGGGAGTAGGTGGGCGGGGGCACCAACTTGAATGTTCCCCAGACCCCGGCCCATCATGCAAGATGTATTGTATAATAAAATAAATACACCAACTCATTAGGGACTCGAAATCTCACTTTGGGCTTGAGATCGTATAGCATGCTTAACGTTAGCTCACTGCAGCCATCCTCTTTTCTTGTTCACAAAACATATCTTCAATGTTTATTTGTACATTGTACTCTGTGTAGTGTATACTCCCAGAAGTGCTGTCATTTCTCCCCTTGCCACACTGCACACTGAACACACGATAGATCAGCCTCCTGTTTTGACGTCGCTTAGTTGCGAGGAGAAGCGACGTTTGCAGATGGTCGGCTTACGCGTCTGTTTTCCGGAACCAACACTCAATACATAATTTCGATTAGAATCGAGGTATTACAATATACATACAGCAAGCATGATTGAGGGTCGAAGATCCTTCAAACAACGGAGAGGATCCACAGAAGAAACATGATCAGGACATTTTGATACTGGCGGACGATGCGCGTCTAGTAAGAAATGACGGTAAGAAGTGAAGTGCAGAAAGAACAGCATACTAACCAGAATAGCGACGGGCTTCTCGTTGGCTAGCCGGTCCCCTTGATCCTGCCCCTGCCCCTGCTGCCCCAGCTGTTCTTCCTCGCCAACCAGCTCGAATTCTTCATCTAATTCATCTTCGCCAATGTAGTCGTCGTCGTCAAGATCATAGTGAAGAGGGACAACCTGAAGTAGTCAGTGAGATTTCAACAATTTGTTGACGTCCAACTTACTCCGTATGCTTGAGGAAGAATTACAGGTGTGGGGGGAATAGGTAGGTCAGCGCTCTCGGTTTCAAACTGGAGAAAATCAGCGGAGTGAAATAGGAAGGAAAGCAGCCTACTATAAATCGAGGATGTCGTCGATATGGGTGGTAGCGCTTGGCATGCGAAAAACGATAAGTCGGCAGGCGAAGAGTCGAGGCAAAATTTTGCTGAAGGACTTCATCATACGCAGGGATATGACGAGGTACGGCTTTTAGACTGGTTTGCTTGGAGGAGCGATGAGGCATCTCAAGGGGAATAAGTTTGAAGGACGACGTAAAGAGCTGAAAGGCCTGTTGGAGCTTATATGTATTTTTCTTAGCTTTGTGAGGAAAATTTACACGGCGACCGCAATTGGCTGAGCGTATTCCTTCTTTGAACATGCATGATGCCGGACCACAGCCAGTCGTGAGGGCCCTAATCGAGAATATTCTTTTCGATAGACTGATCGACAGGACACGCAGGTAACCATTTCCAAGCCGAGGTCATTCCCACCAATGAAAGACCTGATCCGGTAGATTGGTCGGAGCAATCGAATTTGTAGACGCGCCGGACTCTTAGGCGACCTACAGCGCCTGACAGCCTCGAGGCCGAATAGACCATGTTGTCGGGGATACGCTAGAAGGTGTTCGGCCCTTCTATCGTGTCTTGAAGTAGGTCCTGTCACCAGCAATCCCGAACGAGGACGCCGTCCGTCCCACGCCTAACAGATATTTCTCGGTCTTGCACCTCAAGTTTTCCCGAACGGGATACCCATGCAGGTAGGATATTCTTCTTTCGAACACTCCGTGGCCTTCGACACTAAATCCTCCAATTTTTCGAATCTTTGCAGTACCTCGGTTCTTGTCGCTGGGGCATTAATGCGGACGCGTGCGCGAATGTGACGTGACGGATCGAGTCATGTCGTGTCACACCAATAAAAGGCGCGGGACCGTGTGTATGTCGCGTTATTCTGTATCAGTGATGTACTACCACCACTGAAATGAACAGCGTCGTTCAGGTGTCCCATACTGGAGTGAATCGTCAAGACAAGACTCGGCTTCTGCAAATTTCATCAACAATAACGACCTGCCAACTCACCAAGTAGGCACGCATTTGCGCACGGACCTCAAAGAGCTCAATACTACGGTATCCATCTAAATTACAAGAGGCAAGATGACCCTTCAGCAATGAAGGAAAGAATACAGCAACGCACTTTCTGGCCGTACCCATTTTCTCTAAGAATCCAGCTTTGAGAATGTCGCCTTCTCATCCTTCATGCTCTTAGGGTCAATTATCTTGCTTGCCGTCTGTATTGCTCGCCAAAAGCTTCAAGAAAAGCTCCCCCTTTGTCGCAAGATCCTATTCTCCGATTATCTTGACGGTCGAGCCGTGAGATTGCGTCTGGGCGCCATCGCACTTGCCTGTCCTCGACATTTTTGCCTCTTGAAGTCTTGTTTGTCACCAGGATAGTCCAGGAACGATACCAGAGGCTTGCATGCGTCTATCGCCTTCAAGAGGCGCAACATGTAAGAACGAGCCACGGTAAAAACCCGCAAAATCAGCCTTGTAAGTGAGAAAAATCCATCGTAATCACTGTAGACTGAACCAGATGCCCTTCACTGCAGCAGACGATGCTGCCGGCAGTGCTGACAGTGTCGACGATGGTGGTGGTTGTGGTTACGATTGAAGAAATAGGGTTACAAATCAGAACCATCGGAACTGCCGATCGCATTTTCTTGCCGCAATACCTCTCTCTCTCTGCGTTTGTCTACTCTATTCCACTAAATACTCTCCTGCTAATGACCGTATTTCTCAGTCTACCGGCGCAGTTTACCTGGTAGAAATCGCCCATGTTGATTTTTTGAACTGTTACCGTGCAAAATGCTCATTCCCAATTTGTCGCGGTTTGAATTTTAGGTTCTTTTGAGCCACCCGTATTGCCTTGTTGTTTGTCCGACGATGCCAGACCTAGCGGCTTCTTTGCATTCTGCTAAATCCAATTATTGTGCCGAGCGGAGCGACAACTTTCCTGAGGAATTCGTTCGAAGTCTGTCAAGGACCTCATTTTTAGGTTATCGCTGCACTATGACTTCCATCGGTTTTTTATACATGTTGCGGCCTAGGATATCTGCATGTACAGTCCTCCTCATTTCCTCCTATCGTCCTAATTGTTTTCTTTGCTAGGTAGTTCTCAGCTGTGCCTCTGTTCAATTCAAGGGCTCAAATGCCTCGGGACTTCCCTCCTCACTAAGGTTTCCTGTTGCAAATGATGACCTCGCACCAACGTTTGACTTCCCTGGTAATGGTCTTCCTTCTCATGAACACGAAATCCAGAAGAGGTGACTTGCCTTGCTCCTCGAATCGCGACACTGGATTTGCTAGTTGATGGCCCCACCTCTTCCTAACAAGTTGAAACTGAGATATTGTAAATGCATTCACCCTTTTACGTGGTGCTCTCTGACTTGTTCCAGGGATACTGATTTCTCGTTACAATACCTTCAGCGACGACCAAGCCAGATCTTTCTGATGCGCCCAAAGCCCCTAACTCTCGTTGCTCGAAGGTGCCTTGGAAGTCGCCTTCTTCTTATGGTCCTCGCAGAATTTGCTCCTAATTCGCAACGCAACGGATATTTCGAGGCCCAACAGTTCGTTGTATGAAATACAACGAGTCTCTGGCTTTTTACCACGAACCATTGCCGCCCACTCAAACAACGTTCTCAAGGACAATGATCATCATCAGCACTTGATCCGCCAAATGCGTCGGGTAGTCCCTTCTTGGTTACCAACGCGCATCTCAGCGGTGTATGCTGTCCATCTTAGATCTACTGTTCCCCTTTAACTTTCCACCTTCGGTTGTCAGTCGCCTAATGCCGAGCCCTAGAAATCGGTAAGTACCTTCTCCCATTCTTCAGCTGATGGAACTAACTTTGTGTTAAGCATGGTCAGACCTATAAGCAGCGGAACATCTGCTTGGAGTTCTCTCCCAAAAAGAGGTTGTTTTACGGAACGATTCTGTCCCAGATGTTCAGAAATGATAGTCAAAAGTTTATATGAACTGCACGCAAATTTTATGTTTACGTCGTGATGACTAGCCAACCGAGTAGCCTCCTTTCACAAGAAGTATCAGGAAAATCATATTAACGTGACAAACGAGTAAGTTAGCGCTTCCATATGAATGTGTGTTCCCGGTAGCAACGTCACGCAAATACGGATGGTCCGTAAAATGGGAATGTCACCTGGATCATACAGTTTTCGGTCGAACGACTAGTGGAAAGGGGAAGCATCTCCAAAGGTAAGTACCTATAAAAAGGATGAAATTCACGATTCTCAGCCTGCCTGTCAACAATCCATATTATCTCATGAGTTCCTAAATGAAGATCAGAACGAGCGCCAGCTGCCAACGTCTTTACCACTCTATTCGGTTGAGCACGAGCTGCGAACGCTCGAAGATTTGGTACCTGTACATTTATGGGGATGCACGATACTCACTTTTCGTTTGTAACCAATCATCGGCACACTGCTCCCTTGCTTGTACGGCGCAAGAAATGATAAGCTCTCTTGTGCATACTATCTGACCTCCGGCAGCAGTAGAGTCGGAGATAGGCAAGCATAGGTAGGATGCTATGGCCTTCGCCACTAAGATAAACACGCGTACGGGTATCCCATCCTGGTACGCGTATTTTCCGTCAAATAGAATGCTGGCGTTTTTTGGCGTCAGAGATTTAGATTACGCGTCAAGCATGCCTGAGACTGCTCTCACCTGCCCGTAGTGGTCTGGTATGCCATCAAAAGGCGGAAATTGATGCGCCAGGCCGTCAGGTCCACCCTATCCCTAAGATTATGTAATGCAAGTCGTCATATATAAGGCTAAATACCCCTAAATGTGTCTTTCATCTCAGCCACCACCTTGTTCACGTAGACGACCGTCCATACAATGAGCGACAAAGGGTACACCTACACCGGCTCTGGCACTAACAGTCAGGTGAGTCTTAGTCGGCTATTTCTCCGATATAGTCCTGATCGTCGTCGTCATTACAGGGTAATCACTATTGTAGCCGCCAAGATAGCGGTACTGGGGCACCTTCCTACCATTACTCCAACCAGTAAGCACTTCCGTCTCTCCTGAGTAATGCACCCTGAAAAAGCCGCCTTAGGGATGGGAGCTATTATTATAGCAACTCAAATGGTTCCACCTACTACAACAGCGGTAGTGGGTATTCGCAGTACACTTCCCCTGGGGGACAAGTCAGCAAGTCAACTGGAAAGTGAACTCGTGCATCGGTAAGCACCTGTCCCATTTTTGTACCTCACTTTGCTGAGTTTGCTCACACCGCAATAATAGTAGTAGGACGTCGTTTGTAATTTTTGTATTTTATATTAGCAATTGAAGCTCAATGAGAGCAAAACACGAATTGTCGTGCCAAGTAAGGTCTCTGAGCGCGTAACATACTCGATGAAGCAGGGCGAGTTGTAGACGAAGCTTTGTTTAGGAGTGTACAGCCACTCCCCCGCCTTCTGGCTCGGTCTGCTTCATATATTCCACCACTTCGGCAGTGATTAAACTTCCATGCTTGATTGCAGAATGCCAAAGTCCGCTGCAAGCACTTGATTTGAATTTCTAAAGCAAGAGTCCAACGAATTGCCTGATGATTGTATAACGCGTCCCGCTAGCGAGTTCAACGTCGGCCAATGCGCAGCAAAGGAAATATTGAGCAGTATCAACCGAAAGGAATTCATACAGCTTCAACTCTTCTTCATCCGTATTAAAATGATGGGGATACCGAAGGAAGGTTCAGCGAGGGACAGCTTTGAATTCCGTATGAAGATGGTCCGAAGGTTACAACGCGGAATGTTGTTAGGCATAGTCTGATCTTATGTTTCATTCAGATTCATATAGGGAAAAGCAAATGAGGAGGAATTCGTATCGCAGATCTTCTTCGATTGAGAACTGGAAACAGCGATCATTCTGTACCAATCTTCTGCTGTTATAGGCAGCTTGTTGCGCTTGACCATAGCGCGATGATAGGCCGCATCCTGCACTAAAGGATCCGGGGAGTTTTCTACGCTGGACCTTTGTCATCGCCATTCTTGGAGGGGTAGCGTATACTAAGGTAGTCTGCTCGTTCCTTCTACCGAGGAAAACAGCTGCGCCAGGACATCCATTAAGCCTTCTATTCCTGGTACCAGAACACTATCCGTCCTACCTTCCTTGGTTCAACACTTCATGCAACATGCCAACAAAGGCAACACACCTAGGCGTATGTTGATCGTCGCCTTCACCTCTTCCATATATCTTGGTTGCCCAAGTTCCCCGTCCTGAGGGAAAGCTTCTTCGCTGACCAGCAAAGACGTTCATACGCAGAATCCTGGAGGCCAATGATCGTGGTGTGTCTTCCAAGTTCGAGCATAGGAGCATTCCCTAGGGAGGTTACCGACCGTGGTTCAACACCAGATCCAGTGGTAGCTATCAAAAAGATAACGAGACTTTCATTTACATATGAGATCGTCCTAAGGAATTTTTTCAGTACAGAAATGTTGTTGGGAAAAGAAATAGAGAACGCACAGGAAGATTTATTTTCGCATCCCGGGCCTGTACTCGACATCGGACAATGATGCGTCCTCAATTGCGGGCAACGTTGCCTACTGTCTCTTGGGCACTTCCTGACTCCATGGCGTAGAGGACTAAGGGCTTCGCTGGACCAGACTTCGAGCCCGTCTGAGGTGACGGAAGTTATCAGATAAGAGAGGAAATATCCACGTGCGCCGTACAACGCCAACAAGTCGAGTTTATACATGTTTCCAGTGGACACGAAAGTAACATTGGTCGTTGACTCCATTTTCTAAGTTGTCTCTATCACACCCCGGCTTTTGGATGGAGGCAACCTCTGGGAAATGCATGCTTTCATTGCGATGCAGTGGTATGCACAAGATATTATATGACATTTCTCTGCTAAGACCAAACACGAGCCCGTGAAGCAAGAAAACAGGCGGCCCAGCCGTATGTACAACAATATACAGGAATGTATTCATAAAAAGGTACACATTAAATAGATATAAGTATTATTTGATATGCCGAGCGCCTGTGAGGCCCCACAGTTCAAGTAAATCGGACTAAGAACAAGATGGTATACGTGCAAAAAGAGAACGACAAAAGTATACTTCAAACGAAGAAGAATATCCACACAGTGATAACCAGAAGACACTGATAAAGTACAGCAATGAGAAACAGCGTCCAAAGGAATAGTTGTTATACTCACCAGGGGTGTAAATGATGTCTCGTCATCGTTGTTCTCTTCCTCCTCGTCTTCGTAGTCATCGTCATCATCACTGTCCGAGGCCTCCTCCTCCTCGGCTCCTTCACCGTCGTACTCGATATAGTCATCAAGATCATAATGAGGAGGAACGATGAACTAGTATAATCAGCGTGAATTTTCAACAGAGATTACAACCAACTTACTCGGCCGGTCTGGGGAACAATTGCAGGCGTTTGTGGGACAGGTATATCCGTGGACGCTCCTTCAAACTGAAACAAAAATCAGTGCACTGTAACGAGAAGGCCGTAGAATACCGTACCCTGTAAGAAAGAGAGTATGGCTGGTAGCGTGTGGCGTACGAGCCAACTGAGAGGTGAAGAGAGGAAGAACAATTTTGATGAAGAGCTTCATCGTAGGTAGGAGGATAGCGAGGAACGAATTTCTTGCAGGAGCGATGGCAGGGCATTTTGGGGGATCAATGAGCGGCGCAGGAAGTTCACGCAGTTTAAATAGTCAAAAATTTTAGGTTTCTGACTTCGTAAAAAGGATTGCAAAGCAGCCGAAATTGACGTCCTTTTGTTTCCTTTTGAACATGCGAGAGTCCGGACCACAGATAGTCGTGAGGGGCCATAATCGAAGAAGTTTCTTTCCGATCCTGATTGACACGACGCGGGTCTCCAGTCACAGGCAGTAGATGCCGTTCCCATCGAGGAAACGGTCTTGAACCGGAAGACTGGATCAAATTTGTAGGGGCGCGTCGGCAGAGCGCCTGACAGCCTCGAGGCCGAATAATCAGAATGGACATGCCGACCACGACGTCGGGGATACGATGACCAGGGAATGTTCGGTCTGTTCTGCCTCATCTTGAAACAGATACCGTTGCTAGCTATTCAAAACGTCGAAGTCGTCGCCAGGCCATCCTGGAGGAATGTGTTCCTCGTTCTTACTCCCAGTCCGCGGCGGTATCCTCGCACGGGCCACACGGAGAGGCAAGAGTACTGCCTCCATAGGACTCTGCGACCTTTGACACTGGGAAATCCTTCGTACCTTCCGTTCAAATCTTTATCTCGTCTCTTGTCGTCCGGGGCATTAACGCGGACGCGTGCGCGAATGTGACGTGACAAAATGAGTCATTTCGTGTCACACCAATAAAAGGCTCGGAACCGTGTGTATGTCGTGTTATCCTGTATCAGTGATGTACTACCACCACTGAAATGAACAGCATCATTCAGATGCCCTATACTGGAGTGAATCGTCAAGACAAGACTCACCTTTTTGCAAGATTCATCAAGAATATTGATCTGGCCGACCTAGTAGGAACGCACGGACCTCAAGGACTCAACGCCACGGTACTCGTCTGGATTACAAGACACAAGATTACCCTTCAAGAAGAAAATCAAGAACACAACAACGCACCTTTTGGCCGTACCCATTTTCTCTGAGAGTCCAGCTTTGAGAATATCGCCTCCTCATCCTCCATGCTCCTGTGGTCAATTATCTTGCTAGCTGTCTGTATTGCTTGCTGAAGGCGTCAAGAAGAGCACCCCCTTCGTTCCAAGGATTTACTGGCCAGATATCTCGATTATTGAACGGTGAGGTTGTGTCTGAGTGCTGTTGCCATCAACCGGTCCCGCCATTTCTGCCTCTCGAAGTCTTGTACATCGCCAATATGGCCCAAGAGCAATGCCTGAAACTCGGATACAACTATCTGCTTCAAGAGCCCTCAAGAGGTGCGATGTGCAAGAGCAATCCGTCGTCAAAATTGACAAAGTGAACCATATTGGCAAGAGAAATCTATCTGTGTGGCCATAGACTGAAAGAGATGCTTCCACCGCAAGCGACGATGTTGTCGATGTGTTGGCGATGTCGACGGCGGTTGATGGTGGTGGTTGCGATTGCAGAAATAGGGTTACAAATCAAGAACCCTCGGAAACTATCGATCGCATTCTCTTGCCGCTCGACGACTCCTCATTCCTCTTACCGTTTGTTTTCTCTTTCTGATGAATATTCCCTTGCTAATGGTCATAATTTTTAGGCTACTGGGAAAGTTTCTATCGCAAAAATCGCCAATGTCGATTTTCGAACTGCCACCGTGCAAAATGCTCATTCCCATTTAGTCGCGGTTTGAATTTTAGGTTCTTTTGGGCCACCCCGATTGCCTTGTTGTTTGTCAGACGATACCAGACCCAGCAGAGTCCTTGCACAGTGCCAGACCCGATTATTGTGCCGAGCGGACTCAGCGGAGCAGGAACTTTCCTGAGGAACTCGTTCAAAGTCTCTCAAGGACCTCACCTTTTGTTTATCGCTGAACTGCAATTCCTCTAATTCCTTTCAGGCGTTGAAATCTTGCATCCAGTATGTATTGAACTCCTTTTTTCGATTCCCGACACTAATTTTTTTCAAGTATGAGCTGTTAACCCTTTTCAGTACAAATCTGGGGTTCAAATCCACCCTAAGAATCTCCGATTCGACGTCCGTCGTCCCGAAAGCGTTAATCGGCTGTATATTCGAATTTGGCTCTCCTTTGTGCCCAAGACGGAGGGTGGATCGTGTACCCGTCCTTCTATGTCCAAATATCCCAGGAATTGGGGTCTACCTTCGCCCTGTCTACAGTAGTGCCCGGCCTTTTGCTCTGTTTCCTGTGCTGTGAGCCAGGCAAACCCCTAAATCCGCTCAGATAATCTGTTTTGCTCATACAAAGAAATTGCTCTTGACCCCGAATCTAAGCGTCTTGTTCACATCAGTCTTCCGATCGTACCGTATCCCATGTGTTTTACTCAAAGACCTTTTGAATTTTCATTCACGGCGATGTCATTTCGCTACCGCGGAGAAAACGTTCGCATCTATGCGCTGCTTGTAGTAAGCAATTTTCTCTATACCTCCAATTGACCTATGAAATGCCTGAATGTGTCTCCCTTTCACGCATTCCGGTGATTATCTCAAGGCGCTCCGATTGTACTGTAAATACCATGTCGTTGTGAAAATCTAGGCCAGAACCGATGGACACCGGCTCGTCGATTGAAGTGCGTTTTCACAGAAACTTATCGACCGCGCGGCCGATGAACAAAGACTCTACTCATGGCCACTTGATTGCCCAGTGCTCTATCTCACCACGATTCTCAGGCTGAAACTACTCACTTTTGATATGGCCATTTTGATTTTGCTCATGTATCACCTGCACGGAGAGCTCCCGAAAGTTTCAACCGCCTAGTTCTTGAAGCCATCTGCCGAAGAGTAGAGGCGCTCGCCTTAGCTTTCATAAGTGGTTTACTTTTTTTAGGGAGAAGAGATTCGCACCTAAGTCGGTATGGAACCTCTGCTTGGCTTCGCTATTCTCCACGGTCGCAGCGCTGAGTTTCCGCTCACTTATCCTATAGGGTTGACACTGCTGATCGATCGCAAAATGAAAGAAAGATCGCCTTAAAAGACTGGAACGAGGATTCTCGGGCCTCTGGTAATCCTAGACATCTAGGCTCATTATTTGCTATAGTTGACACAAAGCTACTACGATAAGCCCATTGGACCAGTACCCGTATTTTTGTGACCCGTGGCAGGTGACTATATAGACCGCGAGTGAGAGGTGGTATGGTAAGGTATATGCCTCCAAGTCTTCTCAACAGTGGAGCTTCGAAGGGCTGTGTATAAGAGCCGGTATCGAAAGTCTTCCGTCAAAAACATAAACAGAGCCAGGGGACGTCCAGTGGTACGTGCTGTTCCATTCGGGCCCTTCACGAACTGACTCATCATGCAGCCTTGCTGTTCAGTAAAGATGTGATAAGCCGCATAAGTGGAGAAACATGAGACTGACCTATCGGCGATTCCAGATAAAGACACCAGCGCCGTCAGGCTTCAGGATTCTCACCGGCTCGACGGAAACGGGGTTGTGGAATGCCTGCACGAAATGAGATGAACTGAGAAATTCACTATTGAGAGACGAACAGCGTAAGCAACCATGACGATGATCTTCGATCATATCAATACCATTCAAAGTGCCTTCCCTTACGGAGATGCAGTCGTCTTGAACGATTTTGACCAAGACATCGCGCATTGGGCCAGCGCTAGGCTATACGGCCCTCAAGTATTTGATGGTACTGGCGAAATCGGGACGCATGAGGAGCGCTTTCGTGAGCAGAACTGTTCCAGTGGTACTTATCCTATGATCGTCTGGCTCGGAGTCGGTTGAGAGGAAGAGCCAAGACTATCAAGAAATGGGTGAAAGGCAGATCCTTTACTTTTTTCCCTGTCGCGTACAATGCATTAGACTGATACCACGGACTCGCAGTGAACGTAGGACCCAAGATTGAGACCACCTCATTTTTTTGATGAATAGAGTTCGTTCCGGAGCCAAAACTGCTCTGGGTGACATCGTAGACGAGACCTGGTATCTCCTTGTCAGCGCGATATGCGGTTCTTAAAGATAGATACCACTGAGACAGAGACATATGAGACCGGCGTCATGCGTCGGATAGACGTTGAGAGGGTTCTTTGACATTTCGGCCCGATTCCGATTCCTTACAGTTCCTTATCCATCACGACCCTGAGCTATAATCATTCCGGCAACTGCGTTGACTGATATCACCAGGACGAGGCGGAGTATCTGCATCATGTAGAAATATAGATGCAAGTTGGCATATACTCTCCTGAGACAAGACTCAAGCAGACATGCAACTCCCGCCTCACCTCATTGCACTGGGAGTCGAAGCATCTCATTCTGACCTAGTCTGAGTCCGGAATTTTGAGAAAGCAACGCCTTCGTCAATTGGATACCGGAGATGATCGGTTAGTGTGGGAATACTCGAAGACATGAGATGCCTGACCGCCCATGTCGGAAAACCTGTCATAACTTGTTCGGATGCAGGCTCGCGTACCCAGTGAAGGGTGGCGGTACATAGTACATATCTTCGCCCCGGATCTGTCTGTCTTCCTTACATGTACTTGCTCTAGAACTCAGGAATATTCCCTTCCATCCCGATATCCCGACACCCAGTCGCACGTCTTTCCCAAATTTAAGTCTCTCCAATCCGATATAGCGGACGATGTTTCGGCGCCTCACCTGAGTGAATTCCATGGTACGACGAGCCGGATTTTGAAGTCGGGAAGATTCGGTCGATGGAAATGACATGATCAGCCAAGTCACCGCTCTTTGTATGAAGACCAATAAAGAATCAATGTCAAGGAAACCAGCGTGACTTGTACAAGCGCAGCCGTGAACTTAAGAATATATTAAGTGTCAGCAGGTACGGGCACGTTCCTTGATAGTTAGAAGAAAGAACGAGGTAAAGCGAGACACGAGTTGTTCCAATGATGCACTGTTCAAAGAAATGGGAGTTGCCTTTCATTGTTTGGGGTCTAGCTACGCGTTCTACACGCGTCAAATGACTTGAAGAAGGCTTCCACGAGGTCTAGCCCCTATGTTGTTAGGTAATGGAAATCCGTCTCTTATAAAGACCTACCCAGTGGACGCCTCTTTCACCGTAGCCAGCATTTTCTCCAAGCCTCAGAACCTTCATTCACTGCAAGCGAACGCATAATGGGCGATAAAGGGTATACTTACACCGGTTCAGGCACGAACAGCCAAGTGCGTTTCGTGCTTGGGTGCTACTTGCCAGTCAGCTTATCGTCGTTGTATTTCAGGGGAATCACTACTGTAGTCGTGCAGATAATGACACCGGCAAACCCTCGTACCATTATTCCAATAGGTAAATGCTTGTTATCATTTTGACTGGCTGTATCGCTAATGTTATCACCTTCTCAGCGATGGGTCGTATTACTACTCGAACTCCAATGGTTCGACTTATTATAACAGTGGGAACGGCTATTCTCAGTACACTGCCCCCGACAGTCAGGTTACGAAGTCGACAGGCAAGTGATACCGGGAATAGAGGAAAGGTAAGTATGCTCAGTATTAAAATTATCTGTTCAGATGATTGACATTGACGGTTGTGATGGTCCTATCTTTTAGATATTTGTACTTACATGTTAGCGGCCGAATATACAATGATGAAGTGTGTTCTGGAACGGCTGATAAGGAGAATTGGTTGATCAAATCATGATTCATCCCATAAGGACAACTTCATCCGGGCCTATGTCTGTAAAGGTTTCCTGGAATTCGATGAATCTGTGGTCGATGTGAGCTAATTGTTAAACTATGGTTTGTAGAGGACTTCATCTCTATTCCGGTGAGATATCTTTAATTGAGCGAAATTGTATCTTACAAGGATATAATGAGCCCGTTGCAGAGACTTAAGGCAACTTTTCCTGACGAAAACTCTGAAGCAGAGCAGATGTTAAACTCGTGAGACAGGTAATCTGACACACGAAATTCAGCAGGTATTTGGGTCGTGCACCGGACGCGACGGCAATAGTTGTGTCTCAACAAGTTCGATATCAACAGATAGGTGTTGATAGCAGCATCAGCAGGCGAAAGGAATTCTTCCAGCTTCTTCGACTCTCGGGTATCGAAGGTACTGGAAGAAGGCCCGAAGACTCGTACGGCTAGGCATGTTCTGATCTATGCGTGTGCTGGGCAGGAGAAAAGAAGTAATTGGGACTTGACTTTTTCGGTGTGTTCTAGAGAGTGATCTTCCTCGGCGGCATCCACCCATTTCAAATCAGCATGTATTCGTCCATGTCGTCACTATTGCTGCGAAAGAGAGTGGAGTATAGCACAAAATCCAATATAACGGGAATAAAAGAGCCAGAAAATCTCGTGCTGTGTCTTGAAGACTTAAAAAAAAAGAGAAATTGAAGATGAAGTGCGTCCTAGCGGTCTTCTGCGGTTATGCGCCCGTTGTCACTTCGTGGTACGTTCCAACCTGCAGGGCGAAAGATAGTTGAATGGATGTCCTCGAAGAGATAGTCTGAGAGAATTCGAAGGAGCGCACTTTATAGAAAAGTCATTGACCGCGATTCCGTAGTGAACCAGAGGTCACTATATCAAAAATATCATAAGTATTTCAGTTTGAGATTGTCCTACAGAATTTTCAGGACGGAAAAAAAAGTCGGGAACAGAAGGAACGCGCAGGGAGGCATGAATTTCCACATCCTATTCAGCACAAGTAGTGTTATCTGCTGGGTTCTGAGCATTCTCAGGTGTAGAGGATCAAGCTACCATGACGGAGGATCATAATTACAAGAGTTAGTCCACGTGCTTCAAGCACCACTATGACACGCCTATTCTAGTCCCCCTTCCTGCTCCTCCCATCTCCTCTCGACTGCAACAATGTCGTCCAAGGATGGTGCCACCAAGAGTTTCCATAATTACAAGGCAATGCTAGACCAATATCCTACAGAGGTGCTTGTCTTCTCAGCATTTGCCGTTGGCGCAGTAACGACGTTTGGTGGTCGACGAATTTATACGCGATATTTCCGGCGAATTCAGAATAGTGATTGGGTCACTCCTGATATGATCGCAAGGAAACGCTGGGTGAAAGGCGTTGTGACCAGGTCCGTCCCTCTTCTCATCATTCAGCTAATGTAAATTGACCAAGCGGCAGTGTAGGGGATTCTGATAATTTTCGGTTCTTTAGTCCCGAGTCGCTTGTTCTGCATCGATTTGACTATTTGTCAGTCTTTATCATACTCCTGCCTTTGGATGGAGGTGGCCTATCAAATTCAGGCGCGTGCCAACCAATGCGAAAGGTGCGCATTTCTATGGTGCCGAGGCGTCAGTATCTAATATATTCCCTGGTTTAGACTTGAAAGACAAGACACTTCACATACGAATTGGCGGTGTCGATGCACCCGAGGTACGCGTTACTTGGATGTACAAATCATGTATTCCCTTCATGAAGCAAGGCATCAGGGGGCACACTTTGGCCGGCCAGCGCAGCCGTACGCTGAGGAGAGCTTGGCCTTCTTGAAAGAGAAGATATTTGGAAAGACCGTGTACTGTCAGTTGTTGAGGCGTGATCAGTATGCCCGCATAGTATGTCTATCCTTTTCCGAGCGCTCGTTTCTCATACTCATATAGGTATCCACTGTCCTTCTACCGCCAAGAATATTACCAGGCTCTCTTTTCTATGGAAAGAGCCTATCATTGGAGATGTTAAAGGAAGGTTGGGTGACAACATATTTGCAGGTACCCATGACATTTATACTCGCTTTTCCTCCTACTCACTTTGCACATAACAGTCAGGAGCAGAGTATGGTAAATGGGGCAAGGAAGAATTCATCAGAGTAGAGAACGAAGCCAAGTATGTCATGCGTTATTGCTTCTTCTTCCTATCACTCACCGTAATGCAGAGCAGCTCGTAGAGGAATGTGGAAGGAAGGCGTGAAAGGAGAGACTCCCGCTGAATATAAACGTCGATATGCCGACCTTGAAGCCGCCAAGGCCTCCAAGACGACATCTTCATCTTCTTCTCCGAAGAAGACACGAAGAGTCAAGTCATGGCTTGGTCGACTCTTGTCTAGATAATGCTGTAATGATACTGTATCACTTTTAATGATATTTCATATCTTTCGATTTTCTTTGAGGTTACATACGACAATGCAATGACTGTCCGAGAAAGAACTTGGATTTGATCGGCAACTCCCAGCTTGACATGCTTGGTCTGTTACGATCACGACCTCCGCCATTACGGTGTCTGTTTCACTCCTCTGTGGCCTTCTCGCCATCTGGTTGGCCCGCCTGACCCTATCTCCCACCTACGCCCAGTTATATACGACGATGTTCCCCGGCCTCCTCCGCCATCTTTGCTCAAACATCCGTATTCATTAGCAGAATTCGACCCCGAACCTCCGCTCGGAACTGGAGCGTACGACATTCGGTGGAAGCTCGAGCGACAGCAGTTAGATGACCTGGACCAAAATTTCTGGCTAGATGTGAGTGAACGAATTCATATCATTAAAGTAAACGCGTATTCATTGTGTGCTAGAGTAATATTCGATTTGAAGGCGGTAAAGAAGCTGTTCTGGCCAGCTTGCCCCCAACTGCGACGCCAGTAGATAAAGAAGAGGCGCTTTCTGAGTTTTACAAGCAGTGGGTGATGCAGGAGACGGATCGGACGGAACAATACACGCGTGAATGGCGAGCAAGGAATGTATCTTGCATCGTGCTTGCTGCTCGGGTGGCTGTAGGCAGACTGGGTAGAATGATCACCTTTTGGAGATGAGATATGGAGTTCTATGTACTGTGGTGTCTATTACAACCTCGTAGCTACTTGAACCAATTCTTCAGCCCAGACCATGCACCTGAAATCGAATTTTTAATTTCTCCGGGATACGGGAGGTCCAAGTTCTCCGATGCGTCATCCCAGAATCCACCTTCGCCTGTCGTTGTCCGTGTTGCTCCCCGTGGTGAATCGGAGGCGACCGGAGAGGTGCCTGTCCGCCGTCGACTCCGACTCGCCAGTCTCAAGAAGGGTATGGGATGGTCCACCGCCAGGATGCGTTTGCGAGCCGGCAACGACGAGAATTTTGGGAATGGCGTGCTCTTCTTCTACTGCCAACGGTGTTGACGACTCCCAATAGTCAGGCGTATATGGCTACAAGCACGTAAAAACGGAGGAGACAATGGCGAAGGCACAAGGCACTCACGATCTGGACGGCAGGCTCTGGATCAGGCAACGTCACATCTGGTATTTTGATATCCCAGAATCCAGTCGTCGGGGCTGCGACTACCGGCTCGTGAGCAGGTGGAATACCAGGAGCCTCGCCCCCTACGCTTGCTTCTGTTGACGCGTTCCGTACAACCTGCTTCGTTGCCATTGAGGACAGACTCTGACTCTGTTCATGCTCCTGCAGACGTGCAACGAGTGCCGACTTGTTTCCTCTCCTTATCAACGTTGAGACGGAGAGCTATACACGAAAGTAAAACAGTGACACACGGGGATAGGCCACGAGCTCGAGCTTCCTGCCTGAGATGGGAAACGGAATGGGTATCCCATGGCTGCGACAGAACAGCAGGAGATACAAAGGATCTTTGCTGGGTAAGAATTCGAGCAACCGTTCTACCAGAGACGGACAGCATGGAGGCCAATGGAGGGAAACGGAAACTAGAAATTTCCAGATTACGAGAGATGATGTCATCCTAGAATCAAGTTTATTCTCCTTGTTTAAGCCTTTTGCCTTTGTACCACCACCACGTTTTCCTGCTGCGGTTCCCAAATATTACCCTGAAAACGGTAACTGTTTCATGGATTGTCTCGATAGAGTCTCGATGAATATTGATTTGTTTGCGATACGCAGATCTATCAAATACCATCTGCCCTCATCTGCCTCGTGTTCGGAACAAGACCAAATTTCGCATACCTTTCCAGGAATATGACTCTTTCTTTCTACTAAACACTAATAAACGCCTCTACCGAACATGCTTGCATCACCAGCGTGAGGCATCCGTCCCTCTCCTCTCTACCACTTATAATCTCAACCGCCGCCATGCTCTCTCTGCCTATCAGATCGACCAACACCAGTCTGCCCCATCAAGGCGGTCTCTGGAATAGGTTCAAAGGCAAAAACAAAGACGAAATGCAGAAACAACAGGCTCTCGCTCGACAGCGTCTCTTGACACTATGCTTCGAAGAGATGGAGACTGTTCGAATGGTGTGTTGTAACCACTTTTTCTTTGGTTCGAGCTAAGCGCCACATTAACAGCTACCTAATACCCTAGCTGTATGTCGCCTCATTTCCCATCTTGGGTCGCGTCTAACATCGTTTCAAGGAACTCGAGGCCGTCGCACGCGAGTGGACGAGACCGCCACCCGATGCTATGTTTTCTCTTCGTATACCCGTCGAATATGCATCTTTGAACGCTGCTGTGAGTCCGTCAGGCCATTTCATCTCATTTAACTCACTTTTCTCTAGCGTCTCATTTCCGGTCCTTATATCTATGTATGTAGCCTTATCTATCCGCACGAAACTGTTTCAAACAACTGATTCCGTAGCTTACCGGAGAAGACTCGTTTCAAATCGCCCAAATGGGTGTTCAGGGTTTGCGGGTGGAGATTGTTAGTGACGCACCTCCCCCGCCGGAGGAGCCACCGTAAGTCTCCTTCTCTTCTCTACAGTACAAACTCTTAAGATGCGTTTCTCGCTAGCCCACCACCGTAAATCGCCTTTCTTTTTTGTATCGATCAACCCTTAACCCATGATGTTCTCGTCCACAGACCACCACCCGTTTTGGAGATGCCGGCCACCTTCAATTTAGAATTAATGCCCGGCCAACACGTTGCCCTCGACACCACCGTATCGTCGGACGAACTTGATATGGCTCGCATGGAAGACGGGACTACAGTTGATGGCATGTTTTGGGGGAAACTTGACATTGTTCATCAGGGTGACACACACAAGATGGAGTTCAGCGGGACTCGGCTACAGAACGAGCAGTATACTCCCGAATTTATGTTTGATTCTCGCGTCATGACCAAGCTGGCTGTCGCCGCGAAGCCCACCACTGCAAGATGTCATCTCAGTCTTCTGACTCCCGAGGTGCAATATTGTGATGTCATTCTCACCTTCTCGCCTCTGTGGAAGCTGGGTATTACCTGGCCTCCAGCAGAACAGGTGGCCGATAACAAGGTAAAATACTTTTTGCGAGCGCATCCTGGTGGTGCCATGGAGCACTTTGAAAGTGAAATGGTGTCGACGGCTCTATATTACGAAGCAATGTACGTTATGGCTTCCCTTCATGTCCATCATTGACTGACAGATTCAATCGCTTTTAGCCCTGAACCCGGCATGATGGATCCTAATGACTACATTGCTCCGCGTAACGGATATGCTATGTCTTTCCGAGATTTCATTCCCCACCTAATGAATGTATTGGATCAGCTTGGAATGTCTCTATATGCTCGCACGAACTTCATTAAGTGAGTCTTTTGCTTTCGATCGGATTGGAAGATTTACCCCTCGCACCCTTTCTTTCTTAACAGTAACAATATGGGCGCTTTCTCCGCGCACAAGAATATAGCCTATCGATTCCTTCCACCTCCGAAAATTGCCGCCGCTATCGATATCTCTGTAACGTCAGACCCATGTGTGTTTCTGCGGTTGTTCCTTATCTGGCGGGGACTCTCCGATGATGATGTTGGCATTTTTGCCGGTGCAGGAGAGAAGGAAGCCAATACGGTCAACTGGAGACAAATCGTGGGGTGGACGGAGGAGTCGAAGGACTCCACTATGTTCAGGGTGCTGGAAACTGCCGTGCTTGAGGTGACCTAGACTTTGGGACTCTTTTCTTTTCCTTTTCCATGCTTCTTTTTCCATCCCTTTGCCCCAGGACAGTACGTATCACTACTAATCGGGGGATATCACTGTTACTCTTGTCCCGTCCACTGTAGCCTTTTCTTTCTCTTGTCATGTTCGTCTGGTACTCCACGACTCGTCCACGTTTTCTTGATGATTTCATCGTTCTATTGCTGTGTGGTATATGCTCTTTGTCCCTGTAGTAATAGTACTGGTAGTAGTAGATTTTTCTATATTTCTTAATTGTATTCACCTTGGCGGTGGTACCTTGGCTTGTTCCGGTGGCCTGTTCCAGAGCGGAAAGTCACGCGATGTGACATAGCGCGTCTTCTGACTCTTCTGACTCGCGTGGTAACTTGTTCACGATCATCATGGCGAAACTTTCTCAATAGTGAGTCCAGCTTCTTTTCGTTGCAATAGGCGTGAAGTCTTACCTGTATTTTAGTGAAATTGACCGCGAAGCCAACATCGCGCGGAACCGTGCTCTGCTCGAAGAACTCGAGCTCAAGCAAGCTGTCGAGGGACTTGGATTTCCTACAAAACCTACGAAAAAGGAGCCCAAGAAGAAAACCCAGCCCGTACAGCCATCAAAAAGGAAGCAACCCAAGAAGGAGGACGAAGAACCCACCGTCCGGCGGCAGTCTGCGCGTCTGCGGAATGTGGCTGATCCTAATGAGAGTCCTTCGAGGAAGAGGAAGCGTGAAGTACGAGTGTTGCAACCATCTTTGATCTCGAAAAAGACTTATTGAAAACGTAGGCCGAATTGGAGGAGCAGCGTGCGAAAGAGGCCGAGGAGCGTATCGAAGCAGAGGAACGCGCCCGAATTGCCAAGAGGCCCAGGCATCAGGACTTGGAGCTCGCCACCACGTTAGAAGATGAGGATGAGAGGCCACGGTTAGCGGATGTTTTGAAAGGAGCTTCAAGTACGCGCGTCGACGAAGAGGACCGGAGTGGGAAGAGGGAGCTGGAGGATTTAAGAGAGGAGCTCAAGGGAATGCGCGTCGTGTCCCGGGCCAAGGTGACAGAGAATCGCATCTATAGTGCTGCGTACCACCCAGACGTACAGAAGGACCTTATCTTTTTTGGAGGTGAGTGTCTGCATGTCACGCCGTTGGTCAGAACTAATTAATGTGTGCAGATAAACACGGTCAGCTGGGTATCTGGGACGCGCAGGCTCCTCCGGAGGACGTGGGGGACGAAGATGGGGATGCTGTGGACGACAGTAATAAGGCAGGTGGTAAATATTGGCGGTTACAGGTCCATTGGCCTGCTACTTCCAAGTCGGTATGTTCATGTGATGTCCTGTGAACCTCCATGCTGACTATCCTCTAGTCCATTTCGTGTGTCAAATTCAACCCAGTCGACTATCACACCGTACGTTCAATTTGAAAACACGTCGACGGTTCCTCACTTCTCATCAGGTTTACACCAGTGCATATGACTGCACGATACGCAATCTGTCCTTCACGACGGGTGTCTCCCGTCAGATTTTTTCGTCTGATGAGACCCTTCTTTGCAGCATCGATCTTACGCCCACCGGGAACGAGATGTGGATTTCGGATGCTGCGGGTGGGTTGACGCATCTTGATCTTCGGCAGCACCAATCAAAGGGTACCTGGTATGGTTTGTCTGACCAGAAGATTGGATGCGTCAGTATCAATCCAGCAAGACCGGAGTTTGTGTTGACAGCAAGTAACAGTCGTTCCCTCAAGTGAGTTTTGTATCCTTTTTCTCAGAGTACCACTCATGCGTGACAAAGAATCTGGGATGTGCGAAAATTGAAGAACTTGGGCACGCCACCGACTTCGTCGGATAGTTCCGTTGTAGAGATTGGATTTGAGAGTGTGAACAAGTTTGTAGAGTCTAAGAAGGGGTATGGGTGCTTGCGTGGTGAGTGGCGCCATGACAAATCTGTGAGTTCCGCATATTGGGATCCTCGAGGGAAGAGTGTGGTTAGTACGAGCTATGATGACGCTATACGCCGTGAGTGAAAGTTTTCTTATTGATGTCTGCGAAGCTGATGGATGATTAGTTTGGGATTTCGATACCACAGCGTTTGAGAAACCCGGTCCGTTTGGATCATCTAGGCCGTTCAGCCGTATCAAGCATAATTGTCAGACGGTAGGTGCTGTGCTTCTTGAGTATGAAAAGTGAAATTCAATTTTTGTAGGGCAAATGGCTGACGATCCTTCGAGCGCAATGGTCTCCGAATCTTGATGCGCACCCACATTTTACAGTACGTTGAGGGATTGTCAGCTAGGCGTCCCTAACCTTGTCTACAGATTGGGAACATGAATCACGCGCTGGATATTTTTTCTGGCAAGGTTTGTGAACTTTTTTTAATCGTAAAGCCATCTAAATCATTTACAGGGCGAGCTTATCACGCGGCTATCCGATAGCGCTAGGTGAGTTATATCCTAGTAGGGAGTCGAAACTTTGCTGATTGCAAGGTAGGATTTCGGCAGTTCAAGCGGTTACATGCTCTCACCCTAAGATCGTGGCCCGAGCTGCGAGTGGTAATGCAAGTGGGCGATGTGTACTCTGGGCGCGTGAATAATTGGCGCGGTCATCTAATATACTTGTGATATACTTGGTTTGTCCTTACCTCTCTTTTCCTGTTGTGAAGATTGCTAACGTGTTGCCAGTTTTTGGTTTAATGAAATAAAGTCGCCTAATACGATTGCGTCAACCAAAGTTGAAGTCCGCCAATGATTCAAGACCAGATGATACACGCGATTTGCGATATCTTTGTGAATAACTT
This sequence comes from Desarmillaria tabescens, assembly GCF_030435595.1. NCBI lineage: Eukaryota > Fungi > Basidiomycota > Agaricomycetes > Agaricales > Physalacriaceae > Desarmillaria > Desarmillaria tabescens. Next base: position 841,911 of record NW_026848313.1, read on the forward strand.
GTTGTAAGTCATACATAAGTAATGTCACCCTGGCGAAAGAGCTCGAGGGTGCTGTGAGTTATTGAATTCAGGCACACACTCTCGTTTACTGGTTTGAGTATCAGAACGAGGTGCGGCATAAATATTGCTCTACATTTGGATATAGATAAGGCCATTAGTTGGCCGGGGTAACTTCACTGAGAAAATCGGCAAGATAGGCGGCGATAATGTCGTGAACGGCACTCGTTGGATGGAGGTGATCGTACCATATGGCACCCCCGCGTTTGCGGAGGTCCTTTTCTTCGAAGCCGTGGTCAACGGGGTTGTCAAAGATGGAGCAGAAGGTCTGGTATGAGGAGAAGAGCATTACAGTGGTATCGGGGTGTGAAGAAGCAAAAGATCCGAGTGCCTTTGCGAGGCAAGAATTCCAATCGTGATAAGACACACTAGCCGAGTCGGCAAGGTAGGAAGAGACTATAGGCTGATGTCAGCGCGTGTAGGCAGAAATATGTAATGAGGCGGCTACCTGCGGGTGATTTATGTATCGGCGGCACATCGATAAAGAGAAAATTGCGAGCACCAGCGTCGTACAACTTTTGCTGGATGTCAAAGAGAGTCTTCATACTGTCACTGTGATCTATAGAGTAGCTGTGAACGAGCAAGTGAACAACAAAGGCGCGACTGAAGAGTAACGCTGACTGACGCGCAGTCATTGATGCCGATCCAAGTCACGAACAAGCTGTCCCGTTCTGACCACGATGCCCAGTCGGGTTTGGCGCCGGCACCGTCGAGAAAGCTGCTGAGCTGTGACTTGACGCCAGACACGGTGTTGCCACCGATGGCATAGTCGTACACGAGGAGCGGGTTAGTGGCGTAGTCGGAGTCGTGTTCTTGGTCTGGTTTGTATCGAGGACGCGGGCAGTGCTTGGCGATAAAGTGCCCTACCCAGTTTGGCGCAGTCAGGCTCGTTCCAGAGACCGCCCATCTCGCCTGGAAACGGTACACCCAAAGGCATGGCCGCCGACGGTCGGATAGCTGGGCGACCGGGAAAGTAGGCAGTGAGTACGGAGCTGTACGAGTCGCCACTGGCACAGAAGAATGAATAATAGTCCTGGAAAGTAAAAAAGAACATACAAAACGAAGAGTTTGCGGATGGCGGGGAAGCCGGGCCACTTGGAGCCGATCTGGTACACCTTGGACATGGTGGTCATCGTCAAGCCTGATTTGGAAATCACCGCTTACCACCATGGTTGACGAATACGAAATGCAAGACCTCGCAGCGCCAAAGCACCAGCAATCAGCAAAGGACGACGATTCGACAGTGCTCACCTGGTCCTTCGCCTGCTCTGCCCTGTCAGTTACATACTACCAGCTCGTCAGTTCGCCTCTGACCTCGTTTCCAGACTCACCATAGCCTCTGGAACACTCGTACTATCGCCCCGGCTCCTCCTCTTCTTTGCCTCCGAACACCGCGAGCTCACGTCCTTGGAATCATTCCTTATGGTCCACTTTGGCATTTGCCTCTTCGCTGTGGCTCTCGCCTTGGTTCTCAACGTATGTCCCAGGCTCTTCCATGCTCGGTACCACTCACTTGTTTGCAGCATTCCCTTCTACTCCCACTTACCTTGTGCTCCTTCATCTCGTCGTTTCTCTCGTACAACACGACAGATGTTGGTTCTCTCGCCACACTGGCCTCTGTGGCGGCTGGTGTCATCGCCATCTGGGGTCTTTGGATCGTACGCCAGTCATCTGCATCTCTTATCATTGCCCTGCCTTGACACGCATATAGCTCGTTTTTGGGAATTCCTCTTCGATATCCAAGACCACCGGTGCCGATAAACATACCTCCTCATTCATTTTTGGCAACACATCTTCCGCGTCCGCCCAGAAGAAGAGGTGGAAGAGCAATCATTCTTAGTCTACTTTCTCCATCTGTTTTTTCTTTCTTGGTAATAACAACTATCTAACTGCGGTTCAGGAACTACCTAGCCGACGTCGGCTCCGTCGAATCCTCGTAACCCACATGCAGCATCTCAGATGCAACTCAGATACTCCCCCAGATACTTGCGCCTTTCAGCGCCACAAACGGACTCGGATACGAGCTTGCAGTCGTTTTTGTTTGCGGGTACACCGACAAAACCACATGGGGCTTCTTCCTGACCCTCTGAGATCATCGCCACCGAATTCCTAGCCTCGTAACAACTCTGGTACGTGTAGGTTACTGCCGGCGCCATGGGTCTTCCATTCTTCTTCCAACAACGGCAGTGGTCAAGGACCTGAAACTAAAAACTCTTTCTAGTCGAACTCAATCTCAGGATCTCAGGATCATGTCAATGCTTCTAATTATCTATCCGCCTCGTGTATGTTGGGTTAACATAACACTCTCCGCCTCTTTCCCGTAACGTTTCTTGGCCTCATTTATCGCCTGTAAAGAGGTCATTGATGTAGCGAGCAGACTTGTCCTCTTACTTCTCGGTCTTACCGGGTCCGTACACGTTGGAACGCCATTTTGCCTCGGTCATCGATTTTCATATCCATAGTTCTGGCTAAAGTCCGCCTATGTCCTATGCACCAAGGACACCCTTCTATAACCGGACTAGTGAAGATTCTTAGCTATTAACGCAATATGAGACGGGGAAACTTGAATTCAATAGTCATTCATTTTTCCCCGTTTATATGAAATGGTCTCGTGAGTTTTTCAACTTGTCACATAGACAGGCTTGTTCTATCCGCAAGCTTGTATGTGCGGAACTTCGCGTCGGCGAATGCAAGAAAGTTTGATTCGTCTTGCGATCCAGACTTTGGGGACATTCTACTCGCGCAACCTAAATAACATTTCAAGTTGCAACCCCATGGAGTCAATCGGAACATGATGCATGAAGGGGAAGTAGTTCACTGGCAAGGATGATAGAACATCTTAACGAGTCTCTTCAATACTCACTGCTACCTGCAATATGCAAGGATATCGCGGATAGTTTCAAAGGTTTAAAAGTAGATATTATAAGTAGTTTACATTCCTTAGTTAGTATGCTGCACAAAACCCATACACCTAAATTGTCACCGGCTCCAGATAACTCGCCAAAGCCCACCCAACCTCGCCACCAACCTTGCGCCGCACCAGCAAAAGCGAATCCGGCTCCTCCGAGTCTCCATCATCAACATGCAGCAGCAACCCCCGACTCAGGTGATCCTTCGGATGCCCCGCCTCCTTCAACACATCAAGCATCTCTCTCTGCCCATTCAACGTCAAAAACGGATACGAGTCATAGAAATACTTCTTCTTTGGCGGATCAAACGGATACACCGACCGGACGACATAGAGCGCCTCCTTTGCCTTTTCCTTCACATTCGGATCTGAGAGCTTTCGTCGGAAGCTCTTTTTCCGTGGTAGTGATGGCATCGACGTGGAAGGCCGGCGCAGCTTGGGCTTCAGACTCTCAAGTGCACGACTCTTGTAGTCGTACATGTCGTATTCGAATTCTGACCGCGTCTTGGACTTGACGCTTGTTCGCTTGGGGTCTAGCGATGATAGGACGCTCCCAACTGCGGTGGTCGCATTCGATAGCGAAGACGACGCTGATGACGGTGACGGTGGACGAAACTGCACACATCGCATCCTTGAGAGCACCGCATCCACCTCTTCCCACCGATCCCACCAAATCTTGACCGTGTTCCCAGGCTCGACGCTTAGCATATCCCACAGTTCTCGCCAACCGGCATTGACCTGTTTCCAGTATTCTTGCTCTGCCCGTGCCAACCGAAAGACGCACCCGCAAAGAACCCGATCAGCCTTTTCCACGAATAATGGCAGCTCCTCTGCAAGCTTTCCCCGGAGAGCTACATAATCTGCGGAAGCTTTGAGCAGCTCGGCAGAGGGGCGGTTCTTGTGCGACACAGGCATATTCATAAGATGTGTATGCAGGGGCAGTAGAGTGTTTTGTAGTGTTTCAACGAGATGGAGGGGTTTGGCGGTCGCGTCCAGGAGCTGCGAAAGTGGAGTGAGGAGGTCCTTGCTCAATGTTTGTGAAAGTGTTGTCGTAAGTGGTATTAGATGCATGGTAATGAGCGTCATAAAAGCTTCAAACGAGTCTGATTGAACCTCTGTGGATATTCCAATGACGTTCCCGAAAGACTTGGCAAACGCGTGTAGCTGTGTCGAGGTTGCAGTCACGGAACGCGACCAGTGGAGGACGTTCTGCGCGAGCTGGTTGGAAAACGATTGGACTCGCAGCAAACGGGCGTAGTAGTTGATCATGTCGCCAGTGAGAGTGGCGTTGGCAGTAACACTAGGGCCCTTGACGCTCCTGACGCGCACGACATTCCGCTTCAGCACATCCTTGACAACCTCTGCCCTATGGCGCTCCTCGTTCACCCTGAAAGCCAGATCCTGTACCGCGTCTCTCGCCAACCGGAGATTCTCCTTGTCAGGATGTCCCTCTGGTGTTTCCTCATAGATAGTTCCGAGCAACAGCGGGTACTTGAGGAGCCTCTGCACGGGCTTGATGAGCAGGGAATGTAGATCCCAGGCGCGTGACATGGAACTGGCTATTGTTCGCGTTTGTGTGTGGTAAGCTGTGAGGGCAGGTGTGACGGGTAGTGAGCGGAGATGGCGGGAGGCGGCTTCGTGGCGGGCAATGTAGGTCTTGTACGGGCGCTCCATGTCGGATACCGACTTGAGAAAGAGCGCCCCGACGGCGTCAGCGTCGAGGGCGGCTTGCAGGGCATGGTGAAAGTGGCTGGCAAAGTCGGAAAGCTCGGATATGTTGCCGAAGATGAGCTTGACGTCGGCGGACGTCATTGGGGCGTCAACAGTCGAGGTTAGGGTTTGGTCACCTAGATGTATTGGCTTTCCTTCACCGTGTGTCAATCACAGTTCATGTTACTGTGAAATTAACTCACCCAAGGCTAACGGTATATGTACCTGCCTTACCAGCGCGAGATCAGACCCGTACGACTTTTCAGAGGCGAGTAGCTCTTGCAGCGCATGCTGTCTCTTCGTCACGACCGCCTCGCTGTGTTTCTGGGGCGGCGGTGGGCGCAGAGGCGACCTCGCTGGAAGAGGAGGCATAAGTAGGTGGTCGTGGTCCGACGGCTGTCGGGTGTGACGGTTACACGTTACCTCTGCCCATGTGTTATCAGGTTCCCGTCTCGTCCACGGATTTAATTTCACCGTATTCGCTTGTTCGTCGCCATTCACTTCTGAGCTGCATTTTCGCGACGTTATCGTAGAACGGACGGTGGTGAAGGTAAGGAAACAAGAGCGGTGATGATACCTTGTCTCCGTTGGCGATTGTTTCCAACTGGGTCAAGTGGTTTCTAACGTTACCACCCTACCCTGGTTTTGTTTCATTTTGCGCGTCGTCATAAAGTACATTATACAAAATAATAAATATTGCCGCTCTACCGTCCCGGTCCGCCCATACCCATCATCTTGAGCATGTCTGCCATCCCTGGCATGCCTCCCATACCCCCAGCAAGCCCACCTAGGCCGCCTAATCCACCCAGTCCGTTCCCCATAGAAGCCATCATCCCTGGAAAGGTCGTCAGCACCACCGTACCAGCACAGGAACAGATCTAACTTACTTTGCATCTCTTCCATGTCCATCTGGTCTCCCCCTTGGCCTTGCATCATCGCCTTCATCATCTCTTGCATCCCACCCCCGTTGCGCATCTGTCGTTGCATCTGCTGTAACATACCAGGAGGCATCGCCCGTTGCATCGCCTGGATCTGAGCTGGCGTCGGCATCCCGTTCGCACCTCGGCCTTTGCCCCCAGCTGCGGCCTGCATTTTTTGCATCGCTGACAGCCTTCGAGAAATTATCAGCTTTCCAAGTCAAAATATCGAAAAGGAAGGTTCACGTACCATCCATTCTTTCCACCTGCTTGTTTCGCCATGTTCGCCATCATCCGGTATTGACAAAGCAGTTCTTCCACTTCTCGTACACTCGTTCCACTCCCTCGAGCGACCCGTGTCACACGCCACGTAAGTCCAGTCGGTTTACCATCTTTCCCTATCTCCATGAATGGTGTACCGTCAGAGTCCAGCTCCACCGCAGTCATACTATCCGTTATGTATATCATCCGTTTCATCCTCATTGCTCCCTCTTCATCCGACCCTTGCAATAAATCCTGAGGTAGACCTGGTATCATTGATGCAATTTTGCTTATCGGTCCCCTACAATATGGACCGTGATGGTCAGCACTGAGCAATTTCCCGGGAGAAGGTTTCACTGACATATTCATAACATTTGATATTTGCTCTCGCCAGTCTCGAATACTCAGTTTACCTTCTTCCAATTTCTTGGCCATTTCCTTTTGCTTGTCTGGATTTTGGGTCGCCAGATCTTGCATGTGTTCCATAAGTCCTTGAACATCGCCCAGACCCAAAAGCTTTGATATGAAAGGCTGGGGAGAGAAACGGTCCAGATCGTGTAGATGTTCGCCTACACCGAGGAAGATTATTGGCGTCTTTGTGGCTGCAACACTAGAAAGGGTTCACAAATCATTTCGCTTCAGCGCCAGAGACGACGTACGCGGAAATGGCGCCTCCACCCTTCGCATGACCATCCATCTTGGTTACGATAATTGCTCCGAAATTTGCGCTCTCTTTGAAGGCTCGACTTTGCGCCTCGGCAGCTTGACCTACATAATGGATCAGATTAGTGTATATTACTGATAAGGTTTGCAACATACCGATGCTAGCATCGAGAATGAGAACGGTCATATTCGGATTGACTGCTTCACCGATTTGTACCATTTCCTCGAACAATTCAGACTCTTGCTTATGCCGTCCAGATGTATCCACGATGATAACCTCAAATCGTTCCTTCTTAAACTTTGCAACACCCTGAGCAGCAATTGCCACTGGATCTGTCTCGGTGTATGATCCAAAGTACGCGACCTTGGCTTTCGTTGCGGACTGTCGTGTCTGATCGAAAGCACCGGCACGGAAAGTATCCGCACAGACGATGGCAGACTTGAAGCCTCGTTTTTGGTAATGTACAGCAAGCTTTGTACATGTCGTAGTTTTACCGTTTCCCTGGAAGCGGATTGGAAAACGGTTTGAGAAGATCAAGTAGTAAGACTCACTTGCAGACCAACGGCCATTATCACGTTCGATTGTCCCTTCTTTGGTTTGTAGGGCTCTACGCCGGGATCCACCAGGTGAACGAGCTCATCAAAGACAGCCTACAGAGACATAAATCAGGATAATGTCGTGGCAAAGTAGTCCGACTACCTTTTGAATGAGATTCTTCCGATTAGTTTCCTTGCCCTTGTCTGCGCTTTCAAGAGCTGCCTTTACTTTTGCCTTGACCTTTTGCCGCAACGACGCAACGAGCTTGACATTCACATCCGATTCGAGGAGAGCAGCAGTGATTTCCTTCAGAGTTGCATCGAGAACCTGCAGGAAAACAAAGAGAGTCAAGGACACAGGCGAGTACTAATGAATGCGACTGACCTTCTCGTCGACGACGGGTGCCCTGTTGAGGGAAGAGAGGGCGGCATTGAGCTTGCGGCCCAAGTCCGCTAATACCATGGTCGCGGTTCTTCAAGGGGCAGACAAGCAACGTCACCAAATTTCAAGTCGCGCGGCGATCATGTGCGTGCCGCCTTGTTTACCAAGTTCCTCATCATGCCTCCCTCAGACACCGAAGACGACGTCCTCGAAGACAACGAAGACGACCTCGATGAAGACGCTGAAAATGACCTTGACGAGGAGCTGTTCGATGCTATAAACGAGGAAGCCACGGAAGACGGAGACGATGTGCGTGTTCGCTGCTTGTGTTTCTGTGCAATGCTTTATTCTCTGCAAGGACTCTTCTAGCTCTACCGATGAAGGCTTTTCTGACGATAATGACGACGACGACGATGAATCGGAGCCTTCGAGAGACATGCAGCAGCCTACATCACAGCAAAGCTCAGTCCAGAACGCGTCCTTGCTGTCGCCTCAATCCCAATCCCAGCCGTCTTCTGTCAAACGTGCGAGGATCTCTTCGTTTTCATCTTACTTACTGTTGACGCGAACAACAGAAGCTTCACCACCCCTGGTTCGCAAGAGATCCCTCTCACCTGCCCAAGCTCGGAAAAAAGCTCTTTATTATCCGAGAGGGTCTGACGTACCCGTCTATCGTGCATGCATCGTCGAGGCCGTATGTGCAATACCCCACCCGGTTCCCATCCATGCACTCGCCTCTTCTCACTGCATGACCCATCTTCTCACTGGATCTGATGATGGTTATATCCGTGACTACGATATTTTTACGGCTCTAAACGGAAAGAACTTCTTGACGGCGCCACAAAGACATCACTCTGGTGTTGTGGAGGGAATCATGAAATCTGGGCAACTCCGTTTTTGGTGGGAGAATCCAACGCCTCAAGACGTGTCGACTGCTTCGGCCGAGGATGAGACAGGGCTGTCCCCGGTATATTGTTTAGCGATGCATTCAGACGCGCTGTGGGCTCTTGCGGGAAGCGACGTGCGTTTTCCATTTTTCTCCCCAAATTCGCCTCACTAACGAGCAAGCGACAGTCTGGCCCCATCAGCCTCTATACAGTGAGGCATGATCCTGGACGTTTATGTCATGTCATGAGTGGTCATCGCGGCCCCGTATCTGCGCTATCTCTGGACCACGATGAAAAAGGTTTCTTTAGTGCTGGATGGGACGGTGACGCGCTTGTAAGTAATTGCATGGTTGGAATTTGGAATATAATGAACGAGTTTTCAACAGCTGTGGGACCTCAACACAGGCCAGAAAGTAAGAAACTTTACATCTCATGGTGCCCAGCTTACAGGAGTTGCGGTACGGCCGACAAATGCGGTGTTTGCAGAGCCAGGACCTGCAGTCGTCATCCGGCCCGAATCCGAGGTGACTTCGACTTTACCAGACGAAGGTACCATTGCATCGGCTCCCGCGATAGCGCCACAACCCGTGCCACCAGGCGCTTCGGTAGCTGCATCTGCACCTGATTCACCATCTCAATCAGATGGATCTTTCGATGACCTCTTCGACGAACCGGAGAACAATACACAGGGTAGTACCCAAAACAAATCCCAAACCTCAGCAAACGGGGCTACGGGGCTAGCTGTTCCTCCCCCAGCTCAGCCCCAACAACCTCCGCGTCCCAATTTCGGCTCAATAGCACCATCCAAGAATGCGCCCCCTTTGCTCGATCCTGATACTTATATGAAATTCTCGCCGGATATTTTATTGACGGCATCTATAGATGGCCAGGTGATCCTCTGGGATAAAAGAGTAAACACACCCGGCACGGGAGTTGGAAGACTATGGATGAATGAAAAGACTCCCCCCTGGTGCTTGTCGGTGCGGATGCTGTGTCTCTCCCGAAGCGTACTCGTTTTGACATATTATTCCGTCACAGGCATGCTGGTCTGCGGACGGCGGCCAAATATATGCCGGAAGGCGTAACGGGACCGTTGACGTCTGGGATGTACGCCAGCTTGGTCGTTCGGGTCCTTCTTCCACCCCCAGGCTTCTGAAAACCCTGAGAAACCCACCAAGCTCCGGAGTAGTTTCATGTGTGGTCGCGTTTCCAGACAACAAACATATCGCCTGGTAAGTGGTCTGGTCCCTGGACGCATGCGAGATGTCTTGACTCCGGAACAGCGCGTCCATCGATAATCTGCGTCTGTGGAATGTGGATGTTGTCGAATCTGACCCTGGTAGACCAAAGGCTGGGATGCAGTTCAAGATCATACCAGGCCACCACGGGGGGTATATCTCTAATCTTTGTAGGTCCCTTCTTTGGTGTGTTCGATAAGATCTGACTAACCATGCGAATAGTGGTCGATCCTGGAGGCAGATTTCTAGTAAGCGCTAGTAGCAACCGCGGGTGGCATGGGGAGTCCACACGGACAGTATTTGTGCATGACATAAAGCATGTTCAATAACAGCGATAGGTTCACAACGCCGCAATTTGGACCTTAAGGGTTGAAAACGCTGACTGACTACTCTCTTCGTCATATTTGAATCATTTCTTCTGCAAGTAACAAGATATTTTGCATGTTCGCCGCCAAGTCACGAGGATCAGAGACCATTTCACATCCCGTCCTGTGCTCCATCCCGCCCATAATTAGCTTCCGAGCGTGTATTGAGAAGTGAGCATCCGAGGAACAGAACGACCTGTCAATAATGAAGTTCAATATAGGACTTGCAAGCTTCGCCGGACTCTTCTACATCAAAAACAAATCCTTGAGATCTAGACCATACATTTGTCTTCTTAGTGTGTCTTCGCCTCTTTTCTCCTGCCACAATTCCCCCGAATAGCGTGAATTGTTCTCATCAGTTAATAACGGCAACAAAGCCTAACAGAAACCCGAGTGTGACGTGACAAATATACTGAACTGTGCCAATCGAAGCTTCTACTTTTCCTGAGTCGGAGGGTCAAAAGGACTTGTTTAAACAGGCGCGAAAGTATGTAAAATCTCCCTCCTGTATGTATGTTGCGCCAGCCTCTCCTTCCAACTGGGGAGGAATTAACGTATGTCGGAGATGACGACTCTGAATTCTTTCGCCATGTACATGGTCGATCGTTGAACACTTTGAACACATCGTATTTGCTCCCGTGCGTGCCGTTCTCCTGCAACGCGTATTCAGATACACTGACGTGTATAACAGCTCTGATCGCGACGAAGTCCAGGCATGCCACTCACTTATACACGTAGCCTTTTTATCTTACGCGTCGCACTCTGTAGCGCTCTGAATACCACCACCGGATGCTCAAGTTCGTGTTTAACGGCCAAAATTATGTCGGTCCCGTAAAAGAAGTTTTGCAGTTCGGACAACAGCGTCGAGGTGTGTTCATCAGCGAAAATCGAATTCACGGGGCTGATGATCCGTTCAGTTCTTGATTTAGGAACGGGAGGAGGTCTTTGGTATGCTTATTTTCGTCTGCATCCAATGACCAACGGTGGGGGGGAATTGACGAAGGTCCTGCTTTCTGTTCAGGGCCATCGAAATGGCAGACGAATTTCCTCGTGCAGAAGTCATTGGTATCGACCTTGCCCCAATTCAGCCCCGGTATGCCTCTCAAAAATCCACATTCGTCGCCTCTGTGCTCACCAGCACCACCCAGCGATGTCCCTCCCAACTGCACGTGAGAGTTACCGGTCTTTATGCAGCCATGCCGTTTCTTAAAGTCCCTCTTCTTCCTCTTCTTGCAGTTTCGAACTCTGTGACTTAGACCAAAGATCCATCCCTTATCCAGATGGTTATTTCGATCTTATTCATGCTCGCTCGATGTTTATGGGGGTAGGTAAATTTAGGCGCCCTATTGCCCGGGTGACGGTCTGACCTCGTTTCTTCTGCAGATACATAATTACCCTCGATTCCTGCGTGAAGTCTCGCGTCTCCTCCGCCCTGGCGGTCTAGTCATTCTTGTGGAACCAGACCTGACTCCCACTATTGATCCCTCTTCTCCCGCTATCTCGTCTCGAGCCGACGCATCGGGCTGGTTCACCTTCTGGGAAACATACCATACTTGTCTACGCCGTCAGAGAATAGACCCGACTGTTCCGCAACGCTTGGGTGATCTGCTCGCTGCTACCGGAACATTTGAGAAAATCTTTAGACGGGAAGGCAACATTCCAGTTGGTTCTTGGCCAAAGGGTGAGCGTTTGCTATTCAGGCTTTCAATAGCAACAATTTATATTGACGATTATTCTAGATCCTGTAACTTTGACGGTTGGACAGCTGCAATGGATGGATTACGAGCTGTTGCTCCCGGCACTACGTCCCTTTTTTCTTACCGCTGGACTACCAGAGAGGAAAGTTAGAGACATCGTAGCTGGCGCTCAACACGATTTATACCACCCTTCTGTAAATTTATCATGTCGTATCAACATCGTCTACGCCTCGAAGCGCCTGTAGCTATCGTCATTATAAGTACCGTATGCATTTTATTATCTACTCACGGACGATATACCGTTACTTACGTTCTTCATAATAATGCATCAGACTGGCCTGCAACCTCCATCAATTCCTTGACTTGCAGGACTTTCTTAATAAAACATCACACACTTCGTAATCATAAAGCAGCAGTTGTTCACCTCTGTTCCTGTCTAAAAAGTACATATGGAAGAAACGACACACACCCAAACCCTAGAACAGCATATGACGATGATGTACAAGAGGGCCCAAGACATGGAAGGTCAAGATGATCAACGAAACGTATCAAAACAGGCGAGTGCGGGGGTGGGGAAGATTGACATCAAACAAAACGAAAGGACGGATCCAAAAGCGGTCCAAAGATAGTGCGACAGGCACAGCTTACTCTTCCTTGACGGTGTAGTCATGGAGAACAGGAGAGGGCTTCATTGACCTTGCTGTTCATCGCATCGTTGTTTTCCAACAAGTGAAGCAACTCGGCGTTGTCCATCTCGAGCAACATTCCAGTAATCTTGCCTGCCAAGTCGGGCTGAGAGCTAGTAAAGAAATTTCAGTATCTTCACCATCATCAAGCTAGAGAAAACATACGCCGCAATCTTCATGTAGATAACTTCACCGAGCATTTGCTTCTGCTCCATCGGCGACGCGCTTGCAAGAGCAGCTTGGGTAAGCGCAGAAGTCGCGTCAGGGACGGGAGGAGCGGGCTGAACAGCTGCACCAGCATTACGAGTCTGAGGGTTAAGCTTGTAACCCTGTTGTTGGGGTGGTGCACGGCCAGCAGGGGCCGGGGCTGCAGCAGGAGGGCGGGGCGGGCCTTGAGGTGCACCGGGAGCACGAACATTGCCATTGACAGGCGGGGGACCGTTGGCACGAGGGAGAGGTGCAGCGGGCATGGGAGGCGAAGTACGACCTGCAGCAGGACGAGGTCCACCGCCACGACCCCCTCCAGGGTAGCCTGGCATGCCGTAGCCCTGGGGGGGTGGCTGGCCGTAAGGCGCAGGAAGGGGCATACCGGGAACTTGCCCATTGGTGGGGGCATAGCGAGGACGGGGTGGTAACATTCCAGGCTGACCGTATCCCATCATGCCACGACCTTGAGGAGGATACCCAGGACCAGGTGGGTAGTACATCGGCCCATTCATATACCCACTGGGGATACCAGCAGTCGCGGCCTGCTGCATCCTGATCTGGTTTCGCTGAGCAATCTGACTTTCCAGCTGTTGCCTGCGGACTTCACGGCGCTGGGCAAGCGAGACGTAGAGGGGTTTCGAACCAATCATCTTGTTATTCATCTCGGCGACAGCCTTGGTGGCCTCGTCAGGAGATGCATAACACACAAAGCCAAAGCCTTTAGAAGTCCCCTTGTCGTCACGCATAACTTTGCAGCTCGTGACAGTACCGAAAGGCTCAAACTCGGCACGGAGCTTGTCATCATCGACATCGTCCTCCAAATTCTTGATGTACAGGTTGACACCCTGGTACTTGCTAAGTTTCTCCATCTTAGCCTGCTCGTACGACTTGCGCAACTCTTCTTCACGTTCTGCCTTCTTCTGGGCACGGGAAACGAAGAGCTTCTGACCGTGGAGCTCAGTGTCGTGAAGGGTCTCGACAGCCTTCTGAGCAGCTTCGTGAGTCTCGAAGTTGACAAATCCGAAACCCTTGCTCTTGCCCTCCTCATCGGTCTGGATGACGGCAGAAGTGACCGCACCGAATTGTTGGAAAAGTTTGTCAAAATCCTCGGTGGTAACCTCGGGAGAGATGTTCTTGACATAGAGGTTGGTGAATTGGGCTTTCATCTCGTCGAGCTTGGATTGACGTTCCTGCGAACATTAGTAAATAATTAGAATCAATGTCAAAGACGTAGAGAGACATACCTTGCGAGAGATGTGGTGTCCGACGTACACCTTCTTGTCATTGAGAAGCATGCCATTGACGGCCTTGATGGCGCTCTCCGCGGCCTCTGCGGTTTCGTAGTGCACGAAACCATACCCCTTCGATCGGCCTTGTTCATCAGTAGCGACCTTGCAAGATAAGACGTTCCCGAAAGCGGCGAAGGTGTCATGAAGAGCCTACAACGCCGTCATTCAACAATGGCATTCTGCGGATGGAGATGATAACACACCTTGTTGTCAATTAGTTCGTCAAGGTTCTTGATGAAAATGTTGCCTTGGCCAGTCTTGCGAAGGGCAGGATCACGCTGAGACCACATGATACGGCTAAAGAAAATTTTATTTTAACCATAACGCAGTTGAAGTTGATTCAGACAGACCATGCACGGTTTTTGATCAATGAATAATTGAGCTGCTCGAGAGCACGCTCACCTGGGAAAAGACGTTAGTCCGGACCGATTCAGTGGCAAACCGCGGAGCTCACCATCAGCGGTGTTGAGATAATTAACGTAGGCGTAGCCAAGGGAGCGACGTGTAACAGCATCACGGCACACACGGATGCTTGTTCGGACATAAATGTCAGAGCCTGAAGCGCATATAACGGCAAAAATTGAACAAACCTGGCGACAGGGCCAATCATATTGAAGATCTCGAATAACATAGCCTCCGTGACAGTAGGGTCTAGTTCTCCGACGTAGAGCGAAGCGCTCGGAGTCGACGAAGTCGTTTGGGGGGCGTAACTTGGAGTGGCGGGCGCTGGAGTAGGCATTGCGACGACAGCAGGCTGGACTGCTTCGGGAACGGGGGCAACGGCTTCAATGACAGCAGGAGTGGACATGATGGAAAGTTTCTTTTTTTGCAAGCAAATAAAATTTGGGTTTTTTGAGAGATTTTGGGGTCGTTACTGCTATATGAACTTTTCTGCGACTATTCTTGAAGTCAGCGAGGTGCAAAGGAGCCATGAAATGAGGACATACACAGGAGGAGCAACAAGACAACCGCTTGTGATAAAAAAGGGTTTTTATGTTTTTTATCGGCTTTTTAGCTGAAAACGAAGGCGAAGCTCTGCATCAGCGACGACGACAACGACGATAACAGTGGACTAACCTTTAGATGATGGTGGATGAAGAAAAACCAAGACCCGCTTTTTGATTCAAAGCAATTCAAATTTCAAACTCAGCCACAGCGCACTGATCATTTGCCTTCTTGGGCGAGCCTTTGTTCAAAGTACAATAACAGAAAGTCCAATAGAATTTTCACTCAAGGATGACAAGCTCCACAATAAAATTTAAGGTAAGAAGCTAAGGAACAGATCCTCGAGATTGTAACTAAGTGGCACAGTTCAACCCCGTGTGAAGTATGCTTTCGCGCCGTGGGAGGCCAGCTCCGTTTTAGCCTAAAGAAAGTGAGCGCGCTACAGGGACATGAGGCAGAAAAACCTACCTTCTCCATTGTATGCCCTGCAGCAGTATGGTGTGCATAAATCTGCATGATCGATTGGAATAAGTCGGCAAAATTAAACGCATATAAACAAATTTTACCTGGCGGTAGTAGAAAGCGTTACCAGCTCCTTGAACGATCCATCCGATCGTGGCCACCAAGCCCAAGATTGCAGCGACCCAGTGGTGGTTCACGAACATTTGAATCGTCTGGATAAGGCCTGCAGAACCAGTGCTGCGAGGAATGATGAGACGCAATACAATGCGGCAAGAGACATTCGGTTACCTAGGCACTCCAATGATCCTATCAAGGCAGTAAACTACTGGGCAGCGAGCTGGACAGGTTGACTCACATGTAAATGCTGAACAGGAGATGAAACCCGCCAAAGAAGAAGTAAAGGTCTGGGAAAGAGTAAGACACTATCAAAGGCACCTATAGGGTACGCACAATAATACAAGGCTTGTTCCTGTCATTGCGTGAGACGGTGCCAATTATGACTACGCATTGACAAACTCACCTTCATGTAACCGTTGTAAATCGGACTTTTTCAAGGCAGTTAGACAGGCTATCGAAGGACTGCGGCCACACATACCGATACCAGAGAAGAAAGGAGGTGACGGAGATTACGAACAAGTAGCTGCGCGGAATCGCAAGGTGAACATGAGTTACGGCAGGGGAAGCACAGGGATTCAGACTCACCCTATACTAGCGCCGACGTCGCGCCCACCATCAGAAGACCCAGCAATAAGAATGAAAATACAGGCTATCATATTGAGAATAAGTGTGCCAAGAAGCACTAGCCATAGTTGATATAAACGAGTTATGAGCGACTGCGATGCCTCTGGTATTTCTTCTGGGATGGAATGGAAAATTAAGGGGAAAACTAGCGATACGTGGACGTTAGACAGACAATGACGACGGAGGAGAAAACTCACAAGGCGGCCAGTTGTTCTTGCCATGCTGCCTTATATGCTCGGCCTTTCTATTAAGTTCCTGTTCGCGTCGTTCTAGGTCAAGCTCGCGTTGTCGGAGCTCCTCCAAACGGGTGTCAGAACTCTGCGACTGCGGGGGAGTTGGGTCGTCGAATGGATTTGTATCCAGCGAATGGGTAGAAGCAAACGGATTCTCGGCGTAGCCTGACCACAAGTGAGTACAAGGAAAGCAAAACGAACAGAAATAGATGTACTCATGTTCAGGATGGTGTCAAATGGAAGTATGTAGTTAACCCTAACCCCGAGCGATACCTACGTGTTTGCATCGGAAGGAACAAATAACGCCACGTGATTGCCGACGGCCGCCCAATTGCGCCACGGTTCGAATTCGTCAACGATGCTGTACCAACTCAAAACAGGGTGCCGGCGAGCTGGCATCGTACACAGCATTCATATTTACACCTCGACCGACCCGTCCGCGAATTACTAAGTAGCATCGGCAGTAAAATTTCCATCGATCAGATGGATCGGGAGCGAGTCAAATCCGAAGGCAGCCTCGAGCATTCATGCTGCCTGGATAGAGCGTCCGTTTTCCCATGGAACATCCAACAAGATGGCAAAACCTCGCATGTATACCTAACGTCAGCCTCGAGGCTAAAGGTTGCTACCTCCCGTAGGAGGGATGGAGTAGCGTAACCATACTATAGATTTGACTTGATTTTCACGTTATTTCACAATCGATCGTCCCTGATAGTAACCTCGGGCCTAACACAAAGCGATGCCTAGTTGCTATTTGGGCACGATTTTGGTAGAAAAAGAACATATTTGGACCGATATCTCCTTGATACGGAACTAATATACACAAAAAACTAAGGAAAACGTGTGGGTCGGCGGCCGATCTCGGCATGGTCGAAGCAAGTATATAAGTTGGAGCACAAGGTAGATGAAATTTTGCGTCCTTGCATCACCTTCCTTCTGCCCGACCTTCCCTACGGTTACTCTTGTGCGTTTCTCTCGCTGGTCTTGCTAACCCGTACTGATTATCGGCTGCAGTTATTCCACGACTTTATTGTCGTCGCATACATTCCCTGACCTCTCATTCCTTACTTCCCGCCCACGATGTTCGCTTCCGTCGCCACTATTGCTCTTGTTACCATTGCTGCCGTCCAGGCCACACCCCATTTCCCTCGTCGCAGCCTCCATGGCGTTCACCATGTTGTTCGTTCCAAGCCTGCCGACTACGCCGAGGGTTACCTCGAGTCCTATGATGTTTACCACGCTCGGTATCTCGCCATTGGTTGCCAGAACCAGCACAACACCCAGTTCTTTGACGACTGTTGTCACCCTCTCCTAGTACGTGGCCTCTGCCTAGAAACTATAGTGGAGCTAATCTACTTGTCCCATAGGCTAATGAGACTGTTGCTGCTAATCGTCCGGCCTACTGCTCTGCTACAGCATCTGCTTCTTCATCCGCCAGTGCTGTAGTGGCTACCTCGACAGATACCTCGGATGACAGCGGTGAATATTATGACTGTGACGACGATGCGTCCTCTTCTGCGACCTCTTCTTCTACCGATTACGTACCTGCCACCACTTCCTCTTCCTCTTCCGAGTTCTCTCAGGCTGCCAGTACGTCAGCTCCGGAATCGAGCTCCACAGTCAGCAGCAGTAGTTCCAGTGCGTCTGTAACCCAAGATAACACTTGGACTCAGGACACCAACACCTGGGCTGCTGCCACGACTTCGTCAAGTGAGAGTTCCTGGACTCCGGAACCCACCACCTCCTCTACCTCCTCTACGACCCAGGAGCAGAACACTGACGCGCAAAAGAACACTCAAACACAGGAAACGTCGACTTCCTCTTCCGCTACTTCTCAGTCTACGGGCACTTCAAACGCGTCTTCGGGCAGCTCGTCTTCTTCCAGTGGAACTTTCTACTCCGGTGGCGTGTGAGTATTCTCATGTGGGATTGGCTTCTTTTTCTAAATATCTCTTCAGAGGTACCTTCTATTATCAGTATGGTGTTGCCGGTTCGTGCGGCACTGTAAGTTTGTTTCGACTCTACCCAAACATCTACTTAATCACTGTGACATCTAGGTTCACGCTGATTCGGACAAGATCGTCGCTGTTTGTAAGTTACACGTCTGTGATGATGTGTTCTGTTCTGACCAGAGCTTTCCACTATCACAGCTGCCATCGTTATGAACTCGGCCCTCTGTGGTAAGACGATCACCCTTACCAACACTGCCAATGGAAAGGTTTGTTGTAGTTTATAATGGACAGTCCAGTTTCACAAGCTAACAATGCCTTCACAGACTGTTAACGCTGTCATTGCGGACACATGCCCAGGCTGCGGTGATGGAGGAGCATCTATTGACTGTTCTACTGGTACATTCGATGCTCTTGCTGATGAGTCTGATGGTACTTTCCCTGGTAAGCCGATCATTTGTCTTTGTTGCATGAATCTGACGTCCTTTCCAGTCACGTTCACTCTCCCCGCGGTTTAAGACCGTCCCTCTCGTCAACGGCTTGACCCTGTTCATACACATATACCCCAAGGCCAGCCGAGACCTTTCACTTCTTAACGTCTTTTGCTCTTATGAGTGAAGGGCGCAGGCTTAAAGCTTTTCATTTACCATATACGATTGATACGGGGTTTCACGACCAGAGTTAGGAACTGAGCTACCTATGGTGGCTTCGTCCCTAGCACTGACATTATCATTCTTATTCGTCAGTGTCGAATTTATTATTAACGTTTCTATGTTGCGCTTTCATGTTCTCTTTTTTTATTTGGGTTTACATTATTCCCGTCATTTGCTCGTCGTATTGCAACCATCAGACAAGAATAATCTTCACTTCATTTGTTTTGTAACCATCTTGGCGGGACGAGAGGATGGGATAGGGAACTGTGTTCCTGCTGGTACCTATTTACGCTTGTAATGTTGATCATATACAGCGCTGGCTAATGGAATCTGTTGACCGGATGCCTTCTATATTGAACTTTAACTGTGTGATCGGCATGATAGAACGTTCATCGGAAGGTTTGGAAGCGTAAATGCGCACGACGGCCAATTAGAACCGTGTTTTGAGTGCATTTATCTCCGTAACGCCAAGGGTATCTGAAGGCCAAGGAAAGGTGCGCTGGCAATGGGCGGCCGGGCTTGTTTCAACCGCTGGATTTTTTCCACGCCTTGTTTCCCAATACGGCTACTGACCGATCTTGCCATTGCATAACAAGTACTTCGATGAGTGCTATGAAAAGAATTCTTGTCGTTGGCGGGAATGGCTTCATCGGTAAGTGAACAATTGCAAGAAAAGATTCACCAACGAGACTTGGCATCCATAGGCTCTGCTGTGTGTCGCGCTGCGTTGGCGAAGGGCATGCAGGTTACCTCTGTGAGGTTAGTCGTCCTAATCGCGCTCAAGCCGTACTTGACACGTACCTATAGCTCATCTGGGCGCCCATATCGTACGCCCCGGGGCCACAGTCCAGCATGGACAGAAAAAGAAAGTTGCTCTCTTCGTTTTTCTCACGAAGGCGACACTTTGACGGCATGCGAGTGTAGGTGACGTGGCTGCAGGGCACGGCCCATGACCCGTCGACGTTTGCAGATGCTCTGAAGGACACCAATGGAGTGGTGCATACGCTTGGGACGCTCCTTGATGATGACAAGTACAAGAAAGCGGTGAAAGAAGGGAACATTGCAGGGTTAGTTGGGAGTTTGATTGGCTCGCAGAATCCCTTGGAGAAGAAGACGAGCAGTGGCTATGAGAGCTTGAATCGTGATGCAGGTTAGTATGCTCCGGTGTCCTCTGCTTCGCTTCACATTGCTTGCTAGCTCTTCGGGTCTGTGAAGCCTTTGTGAATTCTGGGACAACAGAAGGCCCTTCACCTCGTCCGTTCGTTTACATATCAGCAGAGGATATCTTCCGTCCTATTATCGCTGCCCGATACATCGAAACCAAGCGCGAAGCAGAGGCAGGAATCGACAGCCTTGTATCTCAGAAACCTGGTCAATTCCGCGGTGTCTACATTCGACCTAGTACGCCGCCATATTATTACTGGTGTTACAGTTAACGTTGTATGTTATACAGGTCTCGTCTATCACGCGCACTTTCGGCCCCTAAGCACACCTTTTGCGGCGCTCCTCGAGTTCTCCGCTGCCATGCATTCCAAGGTTCCTCGCGGGATTCCGACCCCTTCTAGTGTTCTTCGTTCGATAGGGTCTGCATTGGCGGTACCAGAAGTGACAAACAGCATGTCGAATGCTCTTACTATTCCACCCATACATGTCGACCATGTTGCCGAAGCAGTCTGTGTAGCGTTAGAAAACGATGAGATTAGTGGGGCAGTTGGGGTGCGACAGATGCGAGAAATGATAGGATGGATGGCTACACCTAGAGACGGATCACTGAATGGAGCACACTAAATAATATATTTTCTGTCGATTGTGAGAGAATTCGGACTTTGAGCCTAGGCCCGGGTAAGCAAGCTGACTCAGGGGCTATACCCCAAACTTTGCGACATATTCCGCCTATTATTTATTTCCAACAACTCAGCCCACTTTCTTCCCCGCCTTCCCCACTCCCGTCGCCATGCTGTCTTTCCCCGTCGCCAGACCGCGTTCAGCGACGGTGACGGCGACGACGTCCAGGAGACTCCTCTCGTCAACGGTCCCGACTCGGAAAGCACTGCCGCTTCTTCCTCAATACCCTTCGTGCCGCAGCTCAAGAGAACCGTGAACGGGACCTCACGTCCAGGGGAAAGACGCTCCGGATGCTCATGTTTGGCAAGCCGGGAGCTGGGAAAGGCACCCTCTCAGCGCGTCTGGTGAAAAAGTACGATATATTGTCTATCTCGACAGGAGATCTGTTGAGACAGCATATCCAGGAGAGGTGCGTCTCTTCATCGATATCCCTGGTCCTTTGCTCACGGTATCACAGAACCGAGGTCGGTCGACAGGCAGAAGACATTGTTGCACAGGGTGGATTGCTCCCCGACGAAGTTATGCTCAGGGTCGTCACTACCAAGCTGGATCTTCTGCATAACAGGGTAACTATCCTACCTCGTGTTCGTCCCACTCGATGTTGACGACTTCGGCAGCACTGGATACTGGATGGCTTCCCACGAACGCTAGGCCAGGGCGAACTTCTAGATGCCCATCTCAAGTATGCTTCTCATCTGCTGCTTTATCTCTGCCCTAAATCTAACTGCGAGTAGAAAACAAGGAACACCATTGAGCCTCGTCGTCAACCTCGATGTCCCTGACCAGGTCATTCTTAGCCGCATTTCTGACCGTTGGGTGCACTTGCCATCCGGACGCGTCTACAACATGTCATACAACCGACCCAAGGTTGACGGTCTTGATGACGAAACTGGGGAACCCCTTACCAAAAGGCCGGATGATAATCCCGTTCGCGTCCCGTTTCCGTTCCTTGTTAATCACATTGCTGACTTATCGTTCCCAGGAAATCTTCGCAAGGCGGCTAGACAAGTTCTACTCCACTACTTCCCCCCTTTTATCGTATTACACCACATGTGCGACTAACTCCGAGCCTGCGCGGAATTCACATCAGCACCCGCACCAACTCTCGTTCCCAGTGAGGCCGCAGCATCAACTCGTGCTCAAGACAATCTCGGGAAAGACGTCTGATGAAATTTGGCCTCAGCTAGATTCAGTGCTTAAGACGGCCTTTCCCAGTATCAGCGAAAGGGCGGAGGTGAAGCGGAGGCATAGTCTTACTGAGGCTATGTTAGGGGACGGGCGCCAGGTTGCGGGGAGCCAGATGGAGTAGTTTTTTGTTTTATAGGATGTTTGAGTCACTGTATTTGTTACTGCCGCGATGCTTGGGCTTAGTTCTTTTTTTCATTTGCCTGTATTTTTCGATGCAATGATATATCCTTTTATACACTGCTTCTTGTACATCAAACAGCTTCGCGGCTCCGAAGAATCATTACGCTTTTATCGGAGAGCATACCTAAGAAATCTAATGAGTATGAATGTTTCGGAGGCGAAAGAAGGAACAACCGACATTTTTACGGTATACAGTCCTTCAGGTAATCCCTCTTGGACCTGTTCTCTCACCAGCCTCAGGCCTGCTTGCGTAAATACGGCCTTCCATGCGCTATCAGATCTGTCGTTCGGACGGTCAATCTGCTGCCAAGGGAAACTAGACCATCCAAGTCTGACCTGGTCAAACTCGAATCCTGATCATCAAACGAAGACTTTGGACCACCGTCTGGGGCATCGGAGCACACATTTTCTTTCACCACAATCAAACTCTTGCCCTTGTCTTTTTCTCTTAGAGCCATATGGCTCCGTCTGAAAAATTCGACAAGCTGTGCATCATTTAGATGACCTAGACACCATTGACACCATATCACGTCAAATCCGCTGTCAATATCCTCAATCGATTTTGAAGGGGAGTAACCAACTCGTTGCAAGAATTTTGCTGGTGGATTAGCAAGCGGATGGGCTGGATCAAAGTCCTGCAACGTCCCTTGGACGACGGAAACGCTCGTACGTTTATCTGCTAGCCCGGACCAATTTTTCTGGGGTGTGATGGCTGCGTGTCTCGCACGTTCAAGTGCTTCTTGGATAAAGGGAGTCACCGGTTCGAGCAATAGAACATCGGAGACGAGGAAGAGCAGAACATCGGCGGTTACTCTGCCGATACCTGCCCCCACATCCAGGGCGCGTATCCGGTGAGATAAATGTGATTTATCTGTCGGCTTGAAAGCAGAGTCGACCGTACATAGCTCTGGAAATAGATGTAGAAGAAATAAGCGTGATCCCAATGCATCGACGCGTGGTAGAGACTGCCAGGAAGAGATCAGATGCTGCTTTCGAGGAGTGGTTGTAACGTACGCCAGTTCCAAATCCTCCTAGGACACCGTCAAGGCTTGCTGGTTGTGATGTCCAGTATTCGATTCCATCGGTAAGATCTGGCTGCAAGGAAGAGGCCATAATGGCCGTACTTGTTGAAGTGTTAACACCGGGCCGGACTCACGATGCAAAGTACAGATAAAAAATCACTAAGGTAATATTACAAGAGAAGAGGCATGTTTCCAAGGCTGCTTGTTCATTCGTTCCAACTTCTCATGATAACGAGCTCTAACACCTGTTCTTCAATTTTTTCGTCCAGTTGCTCCTTCCATCTGGTCTCGTCCTCAATATACATATCAGCGTTACGCTTCAAGGCGCTCATATGATACAGCCCTCCCCCAAGACGCTCCCATGGGTGTCCGTTACCCTTGGTGCACTCCCAAGATTCTTGCTTCTGTTCTGAGATGACCTGATTCGCCTTGGCAAGGAGGTCGAGGAGATGGATTGTATAGAGATATGTCGCATGCTGAGCATAAAATTTCTGTTTCTCAGGTAAATGAGGAAAACCAGAGGGGTCTGTAAGATTTAAAGTAGGCATAACGTGGACAGCAGGCTGATAAGGAGGTATGTGGATCTTCATCGTGGTGGTACTGAACAAGGCGAGACAGGAGCTATTTGTCTACAGTTGGACACGCTTTACGTAATTAACGCGTCTCAATGGCAGACCTCTTCGACAACCCCGACGACGAACTCATACCAACGACACCACCTCGGAACACGGCCCCGCTCTTCTACCAAGGCAGCGAAGATGGTTCTCCCAGGAAATCTCCCCCAGTTCCTGACATGTTCGATGATGCCGACGAGGTCAACAAGATATTCAACGACGCCGACATATTCAAGCTACCAGAGGAGAAGAGCTTTGATGTCGAAGAGGAGAGGAGGAAGATTGCAGAAAAGTACAAGAACAAACCCGTACCACGAACGCCGATGACGCCGCACGAGGTTCTACCTAGCAGTTCACCGCCACGCAATTTGGACAAGGAGAAGGAAAAGGACAAAGATGACAAGAAAGAGCAGAAGAAGGAGAAGAAGAAGATTGCAAAGTTGAATGAAGCTTTGTTGGTGGGGCCGTCTGGGTTTCCACAGTTGATCAAGGACACGAAGGATTTCAGGATTAAGGGAAAGGGACACGAGGCGCGTCTTTTGTTACATTTTATCTGGTACAAGTCACTGAAGTGCTATGGATATTGCAGGAGGCAGATCTGAATCGGTTGCTACAGCGGTATCAGTACTGGACACAGCGGATGTTTCCCAAAACGCAGTTCACAGATACGGTAGCAAAGATAGAGAAGCTCTGTCATTCCAAAGTTATGCATGTCCGTCGCGCTCTTTTTTTGCCATTCCGTTGAATCAATATATTGTCCAGTCACATATGACCAGTTGGCGTGACGAGGTCATGGGTGTGAAGAAACCCACGGCTGATAACGAGGACGAGGAGGCCAACGGCAATGAATCAGAAGTTGCAAATTACGCTTCATCGTCACCTGCTCCTCCTACCCGGCCACCGTCTTCACCTGGAGTATCGTCGGGGCCCGACGAGGAGGACGCGCTCATACGTGAGGCAGAGATGGATGCGGATGAACGTAGAGAAAATGCCGTCAAGGCACCTGCAGTGGATGATGACGAAGAGTTTTGGCGCGATGACAGTGGGCCAAGCTCAGCACCTGATTTTGATGAGGAATGGGAAGCTATGGATGACATGGAAGCTGAGAGTTCCGCGATGTCGTCGTCTCACGCTCTGGAGAGACATGTCAATGAAGATGTTGAAATGGAGGATGTGGCGAAGCAGAAGGAAGCCGTATTGATACAGGCAGAGCCTTTGTCTACGCCAGACCCTTTGAATGATTTGTACTAGTACTTGAGCGGTCGAGTACCTGTACTCGTGCTATACCATTGATATTCGCGTGATGCTCAGCATTTAAACATTAAAGAATTCCGAGAGCCGGATAATTCTGCCAAAATTCGCCGAGTTCACCAGTGCTAATGAGTTTCACGTGACCGCTCGGCGTCTATCCAAATCGGTGCAGCCTCCCCTGATCCAGTATCCTTGGATTACACCACAAATAGCCTCCTCCACGTTGCATCCAAGCTCGTACACCGACGACGTGTGTATTCGAGGGTAACGACCACGACCCATGCCACGACTATCGCGTGCAGCCCTGTAACGTCCACCTGCTCCGACCCTGCAATGTCCTTTACCCCAGCTATGTCTTGGTTCACATCCTGGCTCCCAGAGCTTCCAGCAATCAACATTTCCCTCCCAACTAGTATACAGAGTCGCTTCTTATCCTTTCTGCTTAAGAAGACTCTTGGTCACTTTCTCAAGCCCGGCCAGTTGGATGTGCATCAAATAGATTCTCAGATTGGATCAGGATATGTTCAGGTTGCCGACTTGGAGTTGAGTAATGAAGTATGTGATATTCTGGTATCGACGGCTACGAGCCTTTGACCCGTTTCTAGGCTATCAATGAGCTCTTGAATGGTATGCCGATCGAGCTGCATGATGGTAGCATAGGCTCCGTCATTGCTAGGATTCCCTGGCCAAATCCTTTGACTTCTGCAGTCGGCTTATCTCTCGAATCTCTCCATCTAACGTTCGTTTTGTTACCCTCATCCAAACGTACCTCAAATGCCTCCAACCTCGCCGACTCGGTAGCTTCAGTAGCTTCAGTAGCCGAAACTTTCATTCACGACGAATTGACGCCCCGGGAAGAATTCAAGTTGCGCGAATCATTTTATTCTGAACATTCCATTCCCGATGATCCCAGTGTTCCTGGTGGTCTTGATCCTTTCATAACATCCCCAGAATATGAGGATGCTCTGCCAGATATCGATCCGGCAGGCGTCTCTATGTTCGCAACATTAATCGAGCGCCTCCTCGCGAGGTTCGAATTCGATGCAACGAATACCAAGATAACTCTTATGCAGCCAGGTCGCACGAGTCTCACATTATCTATCGCAGACATACGGTATCGTACAGAAGACAGGTCGGATGACGAGGAAGATGGGAAGGTGCGGTCCGTATCCATCACTGGCATCACGGTTTCCGCACGTAACCTTCGGCCAGCATTCGATATATCCTCGTCTTCCTTATCCATCCGACCAGTATCTTCTCCTACTAGCACACTTCAGTCGTCATCTAGTACGCCTCGATGTCCATCACCGACTTCATCCTCTTCGTCGCTGGACGAAGACACGCAAATTGCCATGTCTCAATCCCTCGCCTTTTTACCACCCCGGCCTTCCTCTCCAGCAAGTTCGGTGGCTAGCAGCATGTACCAGAGTGCAGTTTCGATGCAATTGGAACATACAGCCGACATCCAGGCTCCTCCCCCGGAACTCTCGGACCAGTCCGACCTCGGACAGGCCAAAGACGATGATGCAATAGAGCAGGATGAACACATCATCCTCTCGTTTGGACCTGATCCAATCTCACTGCGATTGACTACCCCAGGTTGCTCCCCCACACGCGAGAATATTGCATCAAATGAAAACTTCAAGTTTTCTGTAACTGCAGGCATCATAGCCTGTTCGTTCCGTGCTTGGCATGTACGGAGTATCATGGACATCGCAAATGTTTGGACATCACACCAGCGGCCTTCTGCCCCTCCAGCAGCCGAGACTTTACCATCTTCACCGCCCTTAGCTATGGGATTAGAAGTGGCTTTGAATGTTAGAGGTTTAATCATCCTTTTCCTACCGTCGACAAGCCCTGATGCGGCACTGGCAAGAAATGGGATAGCAGGGTTCTTTGAAAGGCCCCTAGTTCCTCCCAAGCTACCCCAAGGCTATCTTCGATTTCACGTCGAGGGTATTTCTTGTTCCGGGGAAATATCTTTAGGCTCAACAGAAGCTGCGAGGTCCAGTTCGTTAAAGGGCAAGAAGAATGCTTCTTCTACGTCATCGACCCTTTCAGTGTCCTTGGATGAGATTTCTGCATTCGCATTCCGATCCAGCGAACCTTCCTCTCAGGATGCTTACGCCACACCCATTTTGATCACTGACTTCCATCTGCCAGAATCATATCACGTACCACATCAGCACCCGAATCCTATTTCGAAGTGTGGCGAATGTCCGGAATTACCCTCTTTCGATATCTTGGATTGGACTGACGACAGGCACCATCTAAATGGAATGAGGCTATCGCAATGGAGGACTAAACACAGACATAGATCAGAGAAGCCAACCGAACCCAGCAGTCATCCCGCAGTCATAATGTCCATGTCTCAGGGCCTCTCGCCGTCTGAACGTGAGAAGGATAGGAAGTTCCATCAAACAAATGTTGAGGTAAAAATCCTCCCTTTGCATGTATTCGTGGATCTCCGGCAAATCCTAGCAACGAGCTGCATGATGGAGTTCTTGGACGAACTTACTACGTCACATACTTCTTCGACTCTGGATGATGAGGATCGTTTCGATAATGATAGCGGGGATGAGGACGCCGGCGACGCCGAAGGGGATACGCCACCGGCTACGCCTCATGGTGGAATACTGAGACTCAAAGAAAGGGAAGCGGAGAGGGAAAGACGAAGACTTGAGCAACTGGTTTTGAAAGATCTTGATCTTGATTTTGACTATCAAACTCAGAAACTACCAGGGATTGAACAGAAGCGCTCAGCGCGAAAGGTTTGCTTTTCTCATAGAAAGGATTTTGCACAATCTCATTGGCAACCAAGCGTCGGACACGGAAGCAACAAGAGGCTTTACTGAGCTTTTCCGTCAAGGTGCCTTTAGTTCGTCTGCAAGTACGATGTCCACCCCCTGCCGGATCATCGCCTCGCTCTGGTTCGCTCATCCTCGACTTACATGATATTCGTGTCGCAAATGCACCTTCGAGGAAACCGCCCAGCGCCAGGTTTGCTGATGAAACTTCTGATGCGACTGAGGGAGATGTACTTGCCGCTGTTGAGATTGGACGTATTGTCATATCTTCTTCGACACAAACGATTGGGAAGGCTGCAGCACTCATATCTATCGGGCCTTTGGCTGCCTCTGATGATCATGAAGAAGCCAGCACATCTTTACTACCTCGTGTCGTTGTGACCAAGTCGGCGCGTACATCCACTCTAGCCTTGACTATTTCCATCCCATCGGTCTGTGTCAATATGTCTAAAGCTGCACTCGACGGCTTGCAATATTGGGCAGATGACGTCACGCAGTTGTTAGAAAAGGCATTTGGATCTACGCCCATTAGTGACGACGGCGATAAGTCAAGTATCATCGGCAGCAGGTTTTTCACCCAGTCAAGGAGCGGGAGCGGTAGCGAAACAACAACTAGGGCCAGCAAACCGAAACAGACTGAAACGGCAGTGAAGGTCACGATCGCTGAAGGTTAAGATTACCTGTTATGAGTAGGACAACCCTCTGATTTACCTCTCTTCAGCATTTATCCGATTAGCTCTTCCTCGGAAGTCCGAGGCTTCTGTACCTGTTCGGCCGTTAGACTTGTACGCTTCTGACGTCGATATCCTGGTCGAAATGAAGCCCGATGGAAAGGCGAGAATATGCATACTGATATTAGTTTCCTCTGATCTAACGCCCTCCAAGGATGAAACTGTCGTCACAGTGGGGATCATGGATTTGACTTTGAAGAATACTGATGCTTCGAATGCTTTCGAAACATATCTATCGTTGACTGCTCCTCGAAGTCTGGTCAGTTTCTTTCCTCTGCATCTCTTTCGCGTCTGACCAGCCTCTCGTCAGACTGCGACCCCTCAATGCCTGCTCCGTCTTCAGTTTACTTCCCTTGTTATACCGGAGACAACAGCAAAGGAATCCCGCATAAAGATCTCGTTATGGGGATTTACTTTCAAGCTCTATCCCAATATTGGTTGGACTACTGATATTGCTGAATTCGTTAAGGCCCCTCCCGGTGTCAGTGGTCATTCCCTCGCTATGTCTATATTTCCTAACGAGACTCCAGGCCTTTGAATCTGTGATTCCAAGCGAGCGGACCCGTATTTCAATTCGAATTTCTGATGGATCGATCAACACTGTAGCCCCCAAACACCCAGGTTCTGTCGTTGTGCATATTGGCGATCTGGAATTTGGGACAAACCTTGTCGGATCATCGTCGGACGTCTCATTCCGTTTAAGTGTTCCGGTCCTTGCATTGCTCGCCATCGACGATATCTCTGACATCGCTGAACCTAACTATACTTCGAGTTCTCGTAATGGTGTTTCCCACTGGAGGGTTCGTCCTATGGTTCTATGCGAATGTTTTTGACTGATGGACGTCCTGTAGAAACTCGGTTATGCTTTGCTTGCTGAAGTTGCTTCTCTTGACCTACATTTTGCAGCCACACAAAGGTCAGAAATGAAAGTGCGTTGTAATTGATGGTGTATGTACTTGCCTGCTCATCCATGCGTGTATTTTAGGTGATCGTGGATCATGTTGGCCTTCGCTTGCATCTTTGTGCTGATACTTTGGAGGAGTTGATCGCTTTCATCGGTGACCTTACATCTGCTTTCAAACCTCCGACAGAACAACAGTGAGTGGACTAATGTCAATCTTCTTTTCTACTTTTTACATGTTTTGCGCCTAGGGAAGTCAAGCCGAAACGAAGACCAACGATGATCTCAGAACAACCATCAAGTCGCCAAAACCTGATGTGTATGTGCTGTCCTCAACTTACGCCTTCATTCTCATAAAAAAATCCTTAGCCTCCATTGACGATCTTGCCTTCAAGCGTGTTCCCGAAATAGGACCAGCTCCAGACATGATTAATGACGACCTTCCTACGAATCTCGATTACTTGGATGAATCATTCAGTGCAGCCGCAGGTTTACGTGAGCTGCGTGATGACGACCTTGAGGACTTTGATAATGAGGATACCGATGAAACGCAGACGCCTGACGACCAGCTAATTGGGATTGTATCAAAGGTGGGCGGGGAGACCATCAAGATGCTCCGTCCGGAAGGCATACATTCGGTTGAGCATTATTTCGACAGTTTGCAGCCTGAACCTATGGATGGACAGATGGAGTGAGTGTCTTCCTTCCTGTTATTGTCGATTCTCATCATCTATGCCAGGCTTGGAGGAAGAACAATGCGCATACAGCTGATCGATGCGGACATTAACGTCTTCCTCTACGGTGGATATGATTGGGCCAAGACGAGGCGAGCTATTGAAGAGGGAGTCAAGGAGATGCGGAAACGTTTGGCGAAGATCAGACAGCTTGTTGCCAGCGGACAGACACAAGACACGCTGGAAGACGAGACCAGTGCATTACTCTTCAATTCCGTTTACATAGGTTTGGACCAAGACGCTGACGAGCTAGAGCCCGGTGCTCTGATTGCTGCCATTGACGAAGAACTCAAGGATGATTATGAGACGGCTAGCCAAAGCTCTTGGCAATCCCTCAAGCCGTCGGCAGTCGGCAAAACACAGATCAAGGCCGCTCGAGTCCATGGCAAACGACTCACTCGCGCTAAGGGACCTAGCATTGAGTTCCGTTTGGCTGGCATGAAGCTCAGTGTTGATCAGTATAAGCCAGAAGAGCCGACGGTGTCCAGGATCTTTTCTACCGTGCGAGATTTGGAAATTCTTGATCATATGAAGACATCGACATGGAATAAATTTTTGACGAGCATGCGATCTGATTCGCGTGGTAACGTACGGGAAACAGATTCAAATATGGTTCGCCTTGAGCTTCGTATGATACATCCTGTGCATGGACATTCTTCGGAAGAAGCGAGATTGAAGGTGATTCTCATTTCGAACTTAGCTTGATGGTCGTCTCATCACTTCCCTAGGCAAAGATCTTGCCCCTGAGGCTGCATGTTGATCAAGACGCACTTGACTTCCTAAAGAGCTTCTTCAGTTTCAAGGATCCTCATGCTCTCCCTTCCCCACCCAAGGATTCAGATGATGACATATTTTTCCGTAAGTTTCCAGGATAATTAGAGTGGATGCCTTTCGATAACCTTCTACTAGAACTTGCTGAGATATTCCCTATTGATATCAAGATGGATTACAAACCCCGGCGTGTTGATTACAGGGCATTGAAGCAGGGCAGGACCATAGAATTGATGAATTTCTTCCACTTCGATGGCTCTGAGATGACGCTTCGACATATAACTCTAGCGGGGGTAAGTCAGCCGTTACATACCTTTGCCATTCCCTGACAGTATATGTAGATTTCTGGTTGGCCGCGTCTCTTTGACCTCTTGAACGATTTATGGACACCAGACGTCAAAGCTACGCAGTTGGTTGATGTCATTTCTGGCGTGGCTCCAATACGTTCCGTGGTCAATGTCGGATCAGGTATTGCAGATCTAGTACTCTTACCCATAGCGCAGTACAAAAAGGATGGGAGGATCGTCCGAGGAGTACAAAAGGGTGCCACAGCATTCGTCAAGTCGACAGCCATCGAAGCCATCAAGCTTGGTGCCCATTTGGCCACCGGAACTCAAGTCATACTGGAGCAGGCCGAAGGAGTTCTTGGCGGACAGTTCGACAACACTATCATGGCGGAGACATTGCAGGGAGATGAATTTGTTCAGTATGGTTATGGTGATGAAGATGAAGCAGCAGAGATGATCAGCAAGTACGCTGAGCAGCCGGCTGACATCAAGGAAGGCGTACAGTCAGCGTACAGAAGTCTGCATCGAAACTTGAATTCGGCTGCGCAGACCATTTTGGCTGTTCCTATGGAGGTATACGAGAGATCGGGCAACGAGGTATGTTCCTTTGTCAAATGCCAATTGGCCGCGTTTCTCATAAAAAAGTACAGGGGCCTGTTCGTTCTGTTATAAGAGCAGTACCAATTGCAGTCTTGAAGCCGATGATAGGCGCTACTGAAGCCGTTAGCAAGACTCTACTGGGTCTTCACAATACTCTAGATCCTAATGTTCGCCACGACAATCAGGCAAAGTATAAACAGCGCTGATTTTATCTTTACGATCTTTTTACCGCCCCTAGCATTTTGCATTGAACCTCCTTACGGTAGAATAATACTTCAATTGTGTATCAATAGTGTATATGTGGATTATGGAATACATGGCAGACGCGAAAGAGAAAGAGAAGACTATCAATCTATATCCATGGTCATTGACCGACCCTCTCCCTGTATGAGAGCGCTCCGACTCTTTGAAGGAACCTTGATTTTCTCCCGTATTTTTGATGATTCTGGTGATTCCATAGCCACGGGTTCGACCAGGGCGGAAGATGACAGTTTGGCTGCTTCCATAGTCTTTTTGCGGTGAGCCTTTTGTTTTTCTCGGCTGGCAGCCATTCTATAGGAATAGGTATTAGCAGATAGCACCTCGCGTAAAAGAATATTCCACGCACCTGCTCTTCCAGAATGCCCGCTCTCTGCGCTGTTTGATTTCTCCGACTCGCTTCATGGCAGTAATCGTGGTCTTCATCAATTCTCTGTCGTAGCGCACTGGTACGTTTCGTCGCTTCTCAAAGTCGATGGTGGAGTCCTGTTTCCATTGAAATGAAATTCCGGCCACGCCAACAAATGACAAAATACGCACAATCGTCATTTCCTTGCCCGCAGCCTTCCTAAACGCCTTCGTCCACCGTACTTTGCGTGGGTTCCGCTTCATCCTGCGACGTGGTTTTGATATTCCAAGAAGTGGGTCATAGAACGAGCAGCTTACTTGAAGTTCTTATGGCATCTAAAGAAAAATGAGACTTTATGCAACCAGAAATTTGAGATGCATACGCACTTCGAAGTGCAGAATCTGAAAACCTTGGCATCGTTTCGAACAAACGCAGACCCTAGGAAGATTTAGTGGAGTATGCAATAGTTGTAGAGAATCTAACATACCATGTCCTGGATATACGCTAGTCGAACAGAAATAACACTTTTCAATCCGCATGGTGGTAAGAGGAAACTATCGAGTACCTCTGGCAAAGATATTTTCAGTCACGTCACAGGTCACACTCATGTCCACTACCACCACAACTCTATCAGCTATGCAGGCCGAATCTGTTGCAAATCAAGGGTGAACAGAGTCTTTCGTCGCTGTAACCAGCTGTCGTATGCAAATACAATCGCCGTTCACTACGAATGCTGCATCAATGGAGGGTGTGATGAGAATGGACGCAGTATGGAGTCTGGAGATGCTGACTTGCTGCCAATCGCCTAGGTATTCACCTTCAAAAGCGTAATTCGACTAGCACATTTATCCTAGGCGATTCTAGCTAATACGTAGTCTTATATGCTTTGTCTATTTTGACTTTTAGTATTCAGAGTTGCTCTTCTGCGAATGCTGAGATTCGGCTTTCTTCTACTTATCTCAAGTACCTATAAAGACGGGTCCACGGTTATCGTGTCTTCGATCCCCCTCTACTCAGTATTCTCGGTGCGCTTATGTCTAAACTTCCAAGTGCGTCTGCTCCACTCTCTGCTGCCCTCCTAATACAGTATGTATGACACATGCGGGTAATCTTTCGGAGATGCTTATTCTGGTTTTCATGTCCCTGAGAAGGAAGAGTCTTCTAACGCGAGAACATGGCCGGGATGTGCCGAAATACTTAGATTTTCTCAGTACACCGAGATAGATTATGTCGTGAATCGTGACGAACGCCGTCAGTGTCTTACGCCGACAGACGAAGCACCAGCTGCTAGAAATTACTCAGTGAAGTGGCGTTCAAAAAATGAGTGGCGGTTATGAGCAAACAAGCTTAATGATGAAGTCCTTTGGAGGTGAGTCTTCGCACGGGGCTTCTATCTTGTTACCTGGTCTCATGGAATCGATCGGGGTTGCCGGGGTACCCAAAATGTTTAATGTATGTCCTAGAGTGACGTGACAATATTTCGACAATGTGGACCTCCACAGGCATGCGGCAGCAGCCAAGAAGCAAGGAACCCGCGAAGACGACTCCGAGGTATTCCATGGAGGCGGAAACTTACTTTCATGCATGTCAGGATGATATGTTGTTTCTGATGCTTCTTGATATTCGGTTGGGCGATCAATATAATATACACATAAAGTTTGCATACAGCTGGTATAGACTTACGAGTCCAATCTCCTGGTGTACGGCTGGATCATTCAAGCGAAACCTTAAAGGCTTCGTCTTCTATGGGCACCCCAAGTGGACGACGAAGTTCTAGAGATGCTCCAGAACAACGAACGTAATTATTTTCATCCATCAGGAGATAACTAGAAGGAACATACCGTATCTGGAGTTCCGGCTTCGGGCCATACACGACCGAAGTCTAAGTGCAATGTCAGGAAGGTATATTTGAGAACTGGGAAGGTGGGTATTATCACTAGACACCACACGAACAAATGCCGAGACTGCAGCGAGGTAACCAAAATAATTTTTCTTTAAGGAGTAAGTGCACCACGGAAAACGTTTTGCACTCTTGGGGGTAACGTCTTTGGTAAGACTAGTCACGAATACATACTCCCTTTCATGAGCCGCCAGGTATTCAGTGATGTCACGGTATCAGGAGAACATTCGGAATAAGCTTTAATGGCGATAGGAATGTTGCAGGCGCTGAACTGGAAGGGCATCCAGGAGTTGGCGGGAGGATCCCGGGATGCACCTGCTGGCTAATATCCAAGAGAGTTGTCCAAAGAATTGTGGTGTTTTCAACACCCGTCGATACAGCATCCAAGTCATGGGCGACGTGTTATAACAACAGATTTTTCAGCCCCATTATCACTGTATATGTGGTGGAGTAGATGTACATGCCGATGATAAACGCTGGCTGCGCATAATTGCTTCAGCAGAGATTCAAAGGGGGCATCCAAGATTCCAGACAACGGGTAGGTTCGGTGCTCCATTAGTGGCGGGCATATGATGACATCGTCGTGAAAACGCAAGGATGGGATAAAAGTCGCAAGCGACATCCTACGACAGAGATCCTGAGCATAGGAGTGCGGTGGGTCCATAGACACTCCAAGGCACATAAGGGGCGCGCAGTAATAGTCAGGTGAAGTGAAAGAGGGGTTGTTCTTCAATCCTCCTGGAGTACGCATTGAGGCAATAGCTGGCTGAGATTCAGAACAACGTAATTTCAAAAGGTGGGTAGGGGTCGTGATACCATAGCATAGGCTAGAGCGGGCGAGTGTTAAAAAGCCGCCTGTATCAGTCGAGTCGAGAATAGAAAACGCGAATACGCCATTCGACGGCTCCAGACTGGTCAGTTTTTGGAGTAATCACATCGGGAGCACAAAAGGAGCGCATGCCGAGAAATAAAAGGGTCAATTGGTGACCGTGTCGAAGAGGAGAGGCGTTCAGACGTTTTATGGTACAATTGAAGAGATTCCGGGAGACTCTGTTGGGGTAATGAGAGGTGGCATGGTAAAGAAAAATTGCTTACAAGTAGAGCGCAGATTGCAAGGAATGATAACAGTTTCTTCGCGACAAAAAAAGTGATGAAAAGGCACAGATACACGGTCCATAGATTTACTGGGAGACCAGTAAGACGCGTAGATTCGAGGTCTGAACAGTTTCTTCAGAGGAGCAAAAATAGATACCAAGTGTCCATGATTTTAAGGGTTTTTCTGACAGCGCGAAGCAGAGCACTAGGATCGGGTAACGCACAGACAGGAGGAGAAGAAAACTCAATCCATGGAGAAATTTGGAGCCAGAAGGACGGGTGCGCTGTCCTCGTAAAATACCCTTCGTCTTTGGCACAGAGGAGAGCCTAAGACAAATATAATGCCATTTACCACTTTCGGGAAGACGGACGTCGAATCGGAGATATCTAGGGAGGAGTTTGAACCCCAGATTTGTGCTAGAAGTGTTGAAGCCAAAGACTTGCCGTCGGAAAAAAAGGGATTAGCCTCAGGAATCGAAAGGAGGGGTGAAATACATACTGGAGATGTTGGATTTCGATGTGTGAAAGGAGCTAGGAAGCAAGCAAGTCAGCGATAAACAGAAAGTGAGGTCCTTGAGAGAGTTTGAACGAATTTCTCAGGAAAGTTCTCATTCCGCTCGGCACAATAATTGGATTTAGCAGAGTGCAAAGTCGCCGCTAAGTCTGGCATCGTCGGACAAACAACAAGGCAATACGGGTGGCTCAAAAGAACCTAAAATTCAAACCGCGACAAATTGGGAATGAGCATTTTGCACGGTGACAGTTCAAAAAATCAACATGGGCGATTTCTGCCAGGTAAACTGTACCGGTAGACTGAGAATTATGGTCATTAGCAACAGGATATTTATTAGAATAGAGTAGACAAACGCAGGGAGAGATATTGCGGCAAAAAATTGCGATCGGCAGTTCCGATGGTTCTGATTTGTAACCTTTTGTAACCCTATTTCTTCAATCGTAACCACAACCGCCACCATCGTCGACACTGCCAGCACGCCGACAGCATCGTCTGCTGCAGCGAAGGCATCTGGTTCAGTCTACAGCGATTACGATGGATTTTTCTCACCTACAAGGCTGATCTTGCGGGTTTTTACCGTGGCTCGTTCTTACATGTTGTGCCTCTTGAGGGCGATAGACGCATACAAGCCTCTGGTATCGCTCCTGGACTATCCTGGTGACAAACAAGACTTCAAGAGGCAAAAATGTCGAGGACAGGCAAGTACGATGGCGCTCAGACGTAATCTTACGGCTCGATCGTCAAGATAATCGGAGAATAGGGTCTTGCGACAAAGGGGGAACTCTTCTTGAAGCTTTCGACGAGCAATACAGACGGCAAGCAAGATAATTGTCCCTAGGAGCATGGAGGATGAGGAGGCGACATTCTCAAAGCTGGATTCTTAGAGACAAAGGGTTCGGCCAGAAGGTGCGTTGCTGTATTCTTTCCTTCATTGTTGAAGGGTAATCTTGCGTCTTGTAATTTAGATGGATACCATGGCATTGAGCTCTTTGAGGTCCGTGCGCAAATGCGTGCCTACTTGGTGAGTTGGCAGGTCGTTATTGTTGATGAAATTTGCAGAAGCCGAGTCTTGTCTTGATGATTCACTCCAGTATGGGGCACCTGAACGACGCTGTTCATTTCAGTGGTGGTAGTACATCACTGATACAGGATAACGCGACATACACACGGTCCCGAGCCTTTTATTGGTGTGACACGACATGACTCAATCTGTCACGTCACATTCGCGCACGCGTCCGCGTTAATTCCCCAGGCGCCAGAGATACGGCAAGGATTTGAACAGAAGATGCGAGGGTTTTCCTGTCTCAAAAGTTACAGAGGGTTCGGAAGAAGAATCTCTCACCTGTATGGTGTCTTGCCTGGGGATATTGCTGTGGACTGAGAGTAAGAACGAGGAACACATTTCCTCAGGCTGGCCTGGCGACGTCTTCGACGTTTTGAATAGCTAGCAACGGTATCTGTTTCAAGATGAGGCGGAACAGACCGAACATTTCCTGGTCATCGTATCCCCGACGTCGTGGTCGGCATGTCCATTCTGATTATTCGGCCTCGAGGCTGTCAGGCGCTCGCCGACGCGCCCCTACAAATTCGACCCACTCTTCCGGTTCAGGACCGTTACTTCGATGGGAACGGCGTCTACTGCCTGTAACTGCAAACCTGTGCTGTGTCAATCAGGATCGGAAAGAAACTTCTTCGATTAGGGCCCCTCACGACTATCTGTGGTCCGGACTGGCG
The DNA here is from genome assembly GCF_030435595.1 of Desarmillaria tabescens. Classification (NCBI taxonomy): domain Eukaryota; kingdom Fungi; phylum Basidiomycota; class Agaricomycetes; order Agaricales; family Physalacriaceae; genus Desarmillaria; species Desarmillaria tabescens. Next base: position 879,479 of record NW_026848313.1, read on the forward strand.
CAAAAGCAAACAAAAGGATACCAATTTCGGCTGCTTTGCAATCCTTTTTACGAAGTCAGAAACCTAAAATTTTTGACTATTTAAACTGCGTGAACATTTGGGTTTCCTGCGCCACCCATTCGTCCCCAAAAATGCCCTGCCATCGCTCCTGCAAGCAATTTGTCCCTCGCTCTACTCCTCCTACCTACGATGAAGCTCTTCACCAGAATTCCTCTCTCCACCTTTCAGTCGGCACGTATGCCGCGCGCTACCAGCCATATTCTCTTTCTTACAGGGTACAGTCTCCTATGACCCTTTCTTCGTTGCATGCTGATTTGTTTCAGTTTGAAGGAGAGTACACAGATATACCTGTCCCACAAACGCCTGCAATCGTTCCCCAGACTGACCGAGTAAGTCGGGTGTAATCTTTGTTGAAATTCCACGCTGATCATACTAGTTCATCGTTCCTCCTCACTTTGATCTCGATGACTACCTTGCATATGACAGTGAAGAAGTGGATGAGGATGAGGACGCCCGGGACAGTGATGATGAGGACGACGACGACGTTGAGGAGAACGGGGGGGCATCACTATCATTATGATGGAACACTCAAAGTGCTCGCTGCAGCACCGCTGGTTAGTGGAATAATTCTCCCTTCAGACGCCGTTTCTCATTGCCATTTCTCACATCAGTGTGTTCTAGTCCTTCTTGTGTGGGCATCTTACTTTGTTTGAAAGATGCTCGTTTTTTTCTCTTGTTTTTATACCCTAGTGTCTTTGTAACTATTTTTTTTACCAGTGTCGTTTCAACAAACAAATGTTTTCTTGTATTGTATGGTATCATTTCCGCTGCTATTTTATGATTGGGCAAGAAAAGCTGTATGTCATTTCAGTCGAGGTTACAAACGGATTCTACATGTCTACAAATTCGGGCTCTAATACTTCTTCTGTGAAATAACCAAGAACGTCTGGTAAGGATATTCGAAAGTGCCTTGGCTTTCGTCTATCCACACTTTATCATCGCCTTGCTCTACGATGGCCTTGACGCTATCCAACACTTTAGACCTGACATCGTCAGGTAAAGTCTGGATGTAGCTCTTACTGTTTGCTCTATCCACCGCGAGTGAGACGTTGCAGGGCAAGGTATACGCCCAAGTCTTCTCCACTGGTGGTTCAAAGAGCCTTTTGTAAGAATCAGTATCAAAAGTCTTGCGCCACAAGCCTAGCCGGAACTGAGGACTGCCGGCTTCATGCTGCTCGATTTCATTCCTCAATTGAGCAACCCATCGTGCCGCATCCCTGATTGGCAAAGGTATGAGATGCATGGTATGCGGTATACAGAAGGAAGGAGCCTACCTATCTTCGAGGTTCCAAATGAAGGCGACAACTCCACCAGGCTTGAGGATCCTGGCGAACTCGGCGGAGGCAGCGTCGTAGTCCGGGCACCAATGAAATGCCTGTATTAATGAAGTGAGAAGTTCTCTACCCGGGACAAAATGACATGCCTGAGCAATTGTGACGAGGTCAGCCCAGCCGTCTTCAATATTGGTGGTATCAAATGTACCGTCCCTCGCAGAGGCACGCTCGTCTTGAACGGTCTTGACGAAGACGTCGCGCATTCCGGCGCTAGGCTCAACAGCCTTCAATTCTTTGATTGAGCTGGCGAAATCTGGGTGCTTGAGAAGCGCCTTGGTGAACAGACCTGTTCCGGCACCGATTCTATGTTCGTGGATGGGCTCAAAAGGGCGTCTGGACTCGGGATGGTGCACGTACTCGGCGACATTAAACGGAGGCGTTGCCTTTACTGCTTCCCTTATCGCAGACAAGGCCATAGATTGGTACGACGGTCGCGCGCTGGACGCAGCAGTAAGATAATCGACCCGCATGGACGAACATGACACGTACCGGTCATAGAGTTCGTTTGTGCCGGAGCCAAATCCATTCTGTGCAACGTTGTGAACGACAGCCATACCTCTTTGGAGAAGAAAGAATAGGGAAGATGGCGCGATATGCTGCCTTTTAAGACAAATCATTGGAGGTTGGCGTCATGTGGAACGAAGAAACAGTCGAGTCATGCGGCTTTACGGTCCGATGGATGACTCGTTGTCTGCCCACACCGCACACATCTCTTTGGGTCCTCTCGCCCGTCTTGCGCGCGAAAGAAGCTGCCTACATATTCTGGGACGCGTTGACTCGGGCTGGGAACAGCATACAGAATGCAAGATCAATGTTCGCCAAACTTCAGAGCTTCAGCACAAGGAATTTATACGGATTTCTGTTGCAATGATGCCACCAGGGCACCAAGTCAGCGAGGGGGACAAACGAGCTTACACGTTCCTGCTGAATCAGAAGAAGGGCCAGCCGCGAACCAGGATTTGCTTAGTCATTATGTTGTCGCCCTCCCTCTCCACAAAAAGGAACGCACGCTTTCATGTTTCTCTTAACACGTACTAACTCGTAGACCGCTTCCGAGTTGTCGAGAGGATCAGTCGACACCCACCCTCCCATACTACGAACGCTAACGCTCGCTCTTGTGGGTTCCCCACTGTCCATATTACATGATTGGTACACCAATACTATGCGCAATGCGCGTATCACACCGTCCCCTCCCCATCATGTCGTCTCCGTCTGGGTCCAAATTCTCGCCTCGCCACATCTGAAAAGCCTCTTTGTGTGCTGCAAGACGTTGCATACAGCCCTGAGAGCGTTTGCTTTGATGGATGGCTCGCGGATTACCCGGATGACGCACGATTCGACACTTTGGCGGCTGTGGACTAGATCCTCGCCAGGAGTTCGTACCTGGAAGTGTTCATGGTCTTCTGAGGCCTCTGCCCCAGGTGCCAATGACCAAGGGGTGAGCATGTCAAAATAACTAGCCAGACGGACGGCCTTGGCTCAGGTCCTCGTTTTATGCCGACCCTTCACGTTTCTATGCTCTCCAGACTTCGAACACCCTCAGAACACTGTCTTCCTGCATGTCGGTATCTCTAGCTGCTCTGTGAGCACTGGGATGAGACACCAGGACTGTGGGTGGTATACTTCACCCCATCTATAGGGCTCTGAGAGGCGACCTTACTCAAGCTTGTGCGCTGAGTAGGTCCCCTCCCCTCGACTGGGCGACTCCAAGCTTGTGCGCTGGGTCACTCCAAATGGTTGTACGGTGTTCAGGTTCAATTGACTGTCGCTGAGTTAATTTTCTTGACTTGCGATACTCATGGGATGGCTGTCTGGATATTATGCCAGACGAGAAGGTTGAGGCTACGACTGGGGATACATCATGTACTTTTTATGTAACAGGAGATAACATCCTTTCTGTTTTTCTTCTGCTCTATAGTCCTTCCGTCTTGATGATTCATTATTTAAGGTTCATGGATAGGGGGAACTGTACAGTTCTTCGGGTTGTTGGGCTGTTGCTTTAGTCATCATCTTGACGCAATGACTCACGCGAGGTTTGTTTTCGGACCACCCGCAAACCTCGTGGCAATCTTGTTCTGCCAAGCACTAACGTTGATGGGAGAGACCATCCTACGCGGACTGCAAGTTTATCTTGACACTTTTGGGCCGTAGACCTCACGTAACAGTTTCGCAATGAATATCCTGAAGTCTACAGACCAAATGTATGTGTTTTGGGAAGCTGCTGTGTCCCCTGCCACTCCTTGGCCAGATACTAGAATGGATGAACCAGCATAAATATCTCGGAGTTCATGTTACCTCCTACCAGGATGACATTTTCTCTGACCATTTTGATCATAACTTATAACGTGGTGAAAGTGGCATCGGAAGTTGATCGGAAGTCACTAACGTCACTATCAAGGTTCATGCTCTTGAACTTGGACATATTTCTCTGCACCGTAAATCGTTGACTTAGAGGAACGATTCCGACCTACTGCTGAGGCTGGGTTGGTAGGGGTAGGAAGTACTACTGGAACAAGTAGAGCACAAACCGAGGAAGTCACTGTGATACACCCAGGCATGAGCAGTGTGACATCATAATCATCATACTTATCTATAGCAGATCTCACGGCGTTGACGCTAGTGCTGAAAGGCCATACCTTGCGGGGACGTGACTGTATCAGTGAGGCCCAACGTTCGTTCGGTACCATAGCGTAGTGGATTAGGTAGGTAATGCACGCGTAGTACGGACTCTGGTTAGTTTCCTTCCTAGGGACAGTGATCAGAATAAAAACTCCATCCATCCTCCAAAAAGGACAGCAGATCTCGTGTTGAGATAAGCGGTAATTCTCCAGCCGCTCACCCGGATATAGCAGGGAACCCTCGCAAACAGGCGAGGGTCATCGTCGTTTGTCTACCTATTTATCTACATACCGTGTACACTAATAGAAGCAATATGATGTAATAAGGAAAGCCAAGGAGGAGAACAGATGAATGGTGCTTCCTACTGAAGATCCCGATGTCGACTGCACCATGATGCGCGACACTTGACATTCCAACACACCCCCGCAAGTTCGTGCATCAATCCCAAGAAAAGAAGAGAAAAATGAGAGGAGAAAACATACAATGTACACCCCCGGAAGGTGAACACCGTGGTGGGAAAGAGTAACCTAGAAAGTGACATCGGAGTCACTCTCATAAGCCAACCCGGCGAAGTCCGCCGCCACAGTCTTCCCTTTCTTCGACTTCCGCCACTTCGCCCTCTCCTCACAATCCGCCTTCAAATGCCTGGCCTTATCGCAGAAAAAGCAAGTGAGCTCGACTTGACTGTTTCCCTTCAGGCCCCTGGATGCCTTGCCACCGCGAAAGGCGACTGCCGCAACTTCATCATCATCACCTATCCCATCCTTATCCTTCTCCGAACGTTCAGGAGCAAGCAACGCTTGGCGCATTTCTTTGTTCAGCAAGCGAATAATCACGTTCGAGAGTGTGAGCTGGTCGGGAGGGGTCGCATCAAAGTTGATAATGACATTTTCGTAGGAAGGGGGGAGTCCCATGGTGAGTGCGAGGATTAGATCTTGGTCGCTGACATCGATACCAGCTAGTTCCATCACCTTTGCCATTCGCCTGATCTTTCCAACCCAAGCCTCCATGCCCTGGCCCTCAAGCATCTTCGCCGTCAAGAACTTCCTTCGCAAAGACAAGCTCGTTGCAAAGCCCTGTGCACGATGCACAGTCTGCAAGTTCCCCCAAATCTCCCGTGGGTCCTTCGAGTCCATGTGCGCCAGCTGCCCGACATCCACCCTCAAAATCATCTCGGCCCTAGCCTCCACCATCTTCTGCTTATCCCGTGCCTTCAACTTCGTCGTGATCTCCACCAAGATCTCTGACTCCGACTTCCCATCTCCATCAACCTCAATCTTGACAATGTCAGTCCAGAGCTTCCGACGCGTGAGCTCAGCCTCCATCATCACTCGCCATTCCGCAAAGTTTCCGACCGATAACTTGGGAAAACGCGCACCAAACAACTCATCCGACATTTTGCTCTATAGGCGATCTCGACGTGGCAAACAACGAATGTGGAGAGCAAAAAATGAACAACTGGACCATCTCGTGGACCAGAAAAGCGAACAGCTGGACCGTCTTGTGGACCAGCAAAGCGAACGACCAGACCGTCTCGTGGTCTAGCAAGTGACAAAGGTGATCTCGACACCAGTGTCGGGGTGGCGGTGTAGTGATAGTCTCGAGAGTCAGCACAGAGAACAAGAGCGACAAGGACTGTGGGTTATGCTGCCTGTTTGTGTTGAGATAAGCGGTAATTCTCCAGCCGCTCACCCGGATATAGCAGGGAACCCTCGCAAACAGGCGAGGGTCATCGTCGTTCGTCTACCTATTTATCTACATGCCGTGTACACTAATAGAAGCAATATGATGTAATAAGGAAAGCCGAGGAGGAGAACAGATGAACGGTGCTTCCTACTGAAGATCCCGACGTCGACTGCACCATGATGCGTGACACTTGACATTCCAACATCTCGCCCAAGTGTAGCCATACCGGCCTTTCTTACTGATATCTTATGCTTATAACTTGATACTTATGCCTTTATCTTTTCCTAGTTTACTTCTTCTTTTTGTGTTTTCCTTTTATTTGTGTTCAGCAACGAGTCGACGGGGTCTTTGATAGTAATTTGCTATTGTTTACCCGAGCTTGTATATAGCGGAGTCGACCAATACAACAGTCTTACAGTCTTCCACAGTAGTTTACTATTGTTTACCTGAGCTTGTATTAGCGGAGTCGACCAATTCATACTGTTTTAGGCCCTGTTCGGGTGACACGGCTTAACCCGGCCCCAGAGCCAAAGTTTAAACCGGCCGTTTAAGTCTGCTTAACTTGGATTATTCAGCATGTCACTCCATTGTCACCTGCATCCCGACACCGATGCTGTGCTCGCTCTGCCCACCCTCCCGCTCACTATACACAATGACTACAACAATGCCAACAAGACTAGGAAACATAGTACTCCTGTGAATGAAATTGAATATCTAGACAAATCAACACAAATTTGGAAGAATACTGCTGCCATTGTGTTGGTCAGTGAGTGGCACATGCGGGGAAGCGCTGGGACACCCTTCGACGACGTCGGTGGCAGCATTGACGATTGCTTGACATCATTCGGACATCATCTGCATTCATCCGAGTTATTCTGATCTTGTGACATTTGTGACCAATTCTCTTAGCCTGGCCTGGCCGGGTTAAGCCATGTCACCCGACCAGAGCCTTACTGTTTTACTTTACCTGAGCTTGTATTTAGCAGAGTCGACCAATAGTAACTGTTTCACTGTTTCTTACTGCCAGTATCAGATAGTAACGGTATCACACCAGCGACATTCCACGCATCATGGACCCTCTCGCTCATAGAAACATGTCAAACCACTCCCTCCTGGTCCTTAGCCTCTCACCATTATGTCCTTAAGTGAGGATAACATATACTTTGAGCAGTGCCCCAAGCGTCGGGTCGCTGCCAATCCTGCTGTTAACGAGGCGTACCAATAATCTGTTTGTCACCATTTATACTAGTCAATAACCCTGCTACCAGCAATGGCTATAAATGCGTCTGTGTCAATATCATGATGCTGCAAGGACGATTCACACCTCCCGACCATCCCCCACGAGATTCTATGCCATGGACCTCACAGGTTCATTGATTAGTTGCTTTATTCCAACGCATATACTCACCTTTTTTTAGCTGTTGGGAACACCTGGATGAAATGGATAAGTATATCCTTCCAAGTGCTTCCAAGGATAGATTGGCCAGCATTACAAGATGAAGATCATCAACCATTACATGCGCAGCATGCACAACGATGCCTTCGAACGCTATACACATTCAAGCCCGGAGAAACCCGACTGCAAATCGTGTCTTTCTCAGGCAGGAATTGCTCGCAGCCATCACTACTGCCTGTTGCACAAAGTGTGTCTCCTCAGCATCATCATCGACTGGTTCCCATTTTACACCACTCGCATGCACTTACAGCTTGCACGTTGCTCTCCTAACTGTGGGAAGCGACCGTACAGGGGGTATTATGGTTGTTCAGCAGACAAACAAGAGAACTTTGTATGGCTTGTCGTCATCAATCCTTCAGACTCCCTGGCCCCTCTCTCATGTCAATGCGTCGCAAGAATGGAAAGAATTGTAGATGCATATTCCAATAATTGTCTTGTCCGTCTTATCATTTTCTTCTGACCATGACTGCCCTTATTGTTTTGTCGTGGGGTACTGGAGAATTTTAAACAGCACAATAGTTTTTCTTCAAGCCTCATTCTTCCGCTCTCTGATATATATATTTATACAGAACCCTGTTTGCACAAATGCTATCAAATTACTCAAGTAACTGATGGCATCAAACAATCAATGGCTCTTGCTGCAGGTTGAGATTTTAAAGTTTCCATTTGCCTCGGTACTTAAAGGCTGTACGATGATGCCAAGCTCGCCCATTTGCATGACCAGGAGGCTTTTTGCTCACATGTTTCCAGCTCTGTAAACAACCGGGGCAAGAGAGCACTTCTGAAGGAGAAACAGATAACATCTTCATCAACTTTGCAAGACTTTAGTGAGTTTTCAAGAATACTACAAAACACGGAGGATGCCTTTGGCATAGGTATTGGTCAATAAAAGCTTGTGGCATTGTGAGAGGTTTTTGTTCTCTATGCCTCGATCACATTTCAGTCATGACACTTTCGTATGTACTCTAGAGTCTAGAATCTAGAAGTATCTTGAAATCCATATAGCTTCAATGTAGGGTTGCGCATGAAACCCTAGGTTTTGATACACCTGGGTTTATTCCCGGTAAGTTACCAGGGTAAGTTACTGGTAACTTACCCCCCCTCGCCAGAGGGGTTTTCGTAGGACCTGTGTTTATTCTCTCAGAGGTTGAGGCAAAAGTCTGGACAAAATTGGCAGTTTTTGGACCAAAGGTTAGGGACAAATCTGGACAAAAACACCTGTCAGCGGCAAGAGGTTAGATCAACAATCCGGACAAGGGATGCACTTTCAGATAAGGTTAAGGCCTAGTCCGGACATTCTTGGGATACATTTGATCTTACATGCATTGTCCTGAGATTGCTTCTCCATTTCTTCATCCATTCAAAGCTCTTTGAAGACATTGTGCCATTAAGCAGGACAACAATAGTTGCTTTTTGTGTGATAAGTAGCCACTCTCACCTTAATTGTGCGGAAAGGTACTTAAAGCTGTGATATTTACTCATTTCCAAAGATAATGTCAACAACATGGGGAGACGCACTATCCGATGTGTTGAGCTCTAGGGAGCGATTTTTATGGATTTTTTTAATGATTTTTGACGAAATTTGATGTTAGGGTGAAAGTCCGGACAAATGGCGAGGAGGGGTCAGCTTAGGCCAAGAATCCAGACAAATTTCAAAATTTTGCAAAATGAAAAGTCCAGACAATTTTCTCAGTTTGGCAAAAATCCTGCCCTAACCTCTGAGAGCATAAACACGGGTCCTGTTTTCGTTGAGGTAACTTACCTGTCATGTGACAGGTAGTTGAGCAGAACAATTTAGTACTACTACATGCATATTTCAATTTGGATTGTATATTTACAGATGAGTGTCTTTACAACTGAATTACCCTGCATTACATCAAGAAAATATATAAAAACACGAAGACAAAGGTTTTGGAAAAATTTGGCAATTGCGACGTGTTAGTCATGTGATAATGCACGTGATAAGGTAAGTAACGGTAACTTACCATAGCAAAACCACCCCCCTGGGGAGGGGTCGGTAACAAACGGTTACTTACCCCCCCTGTAGGTTTCGTGCGCAACCCTACTTCAATGTATGACTAAAAAAACAAGATGCTAAACTCATCAAACAGGTCTTACCAGGGTTCGAACCTGGGTTTCAGGAAGTTGATTACATAATTAACCAATTTCAAAATCCTGAGTGATAACCACTACACTATAAGACCAGATGGTCAACTTTATAAATTAGTAATGGCTATCGGCAAAGGGGGGCCAAACTCAAATAAGAATTGAATCACTTCAGTGAAGACAACAAGGATGTCTTCGCCTTTACTAAAGTTGTCTGACAGTTGATCGCCATATTGTATCAAGAGGGGAGTCCGAAAAGATGCCTTCAGCCGCATGGCGCTCACAAAAATGACCACCGCCAACCGCTGAAAGAACAAAGCTAGTAGTTATGCGGGAGGGCGAAAGAATGTATTACTATGCCCTACATTCCATGCCGGTTCATTTTGCTTTGCCTCTGGTTTTGGTACACAAGCTCGCTCGTAAAGTAGGACAGTTGTTGCTAAATGCTGATCTCGCTTTCGGATATAATTGGCCTAAATTTTCCAAAGAATCCGAGGCGATAACCACTGCACTATAAGACGTCCCCGACAAAGATCTCTTTATCTTTGCGTATTAGCAACGATGATTCGATATGAGATGCGTCAGCATTCATTTACATGCACATTCGAATTTTTGCAGTCATAGAATGCGATCTACAGAGCCGAAATCCAGACGTTCGATATCCTGCTAATTTTCCATTCCTATAGTGGCGGGTAATCCTCGCGATAGCTTTGAAGCCGCGCCGGCCCACCGTATCATTACTAGTATTTCATCGGTAGCTCAAATTCCTGCAGTGCGTTATCGCGAATGAGCCTGGGTACGGAGTCAAGCTTTGTCCAGCTCTTGCCATGAGCTATCCTTGGAAATGGAGCCTTGATATGGTCGCCGTATCGAATAAGCCTGGCCTCGCAGGCACCCGAGTATGAGCGATACAGCGGGGAGCTTGGTCGTCGTCGCCGCGGCGTGGGTCCTTGCAGCGCTCGCGCACATGGACGTTCGTCACAAAGTTACTGATAAGAGACGATCATGCTTGCCCCTAGCACCTTTGATCCCTTTCACTTCTGTCCATCATGTCTGCGACTGCTGGTGCACCCAAGACCTTGGAGGAACTCAAGGATATTTTGAAGGATGATATCAAAGTCAAGGTTGCTGGTGAGGACTGCTTGAATTACGAGTTGGCTTTGGGCCTAACACTATATAGGAATCGACGGTAGGAGCTCGCGTATTGCGGCAGTAGTGCATTTTGACGCGTTTACCAGTTGATGGCGTCCTTCGTGGCAAGTTCATGGTGCGATGTCCGTCTTGTTTTGTTTGAGACGCGTGCTGAATGTCTCTTAGAGCAAAGATAAATTTATCAGTGCAGCATCGTCGGACGGATTTGGCTTTTGCAGCGTCATATTGTACGTTCAGCACGCCTTTCGGATCTCGCAAGCTCAACGGTGCCCACAGTGGCTGGGACATACATGACACTGTCTATTCACGAGAACTACTCGTATCAAACAAGGCAAATGGCTACCGGGACATCCTAGCACGTATCGATCTCTCCACCTACCGTCGCATTCCCTGGGAAGATAATGTGCCCTTCTTCTTGGTGTCCTTCTTGGATCCCGATACCAAAGAACCACTCGTGGTTGACCCAAGGGGTATCTTGAAGATCACGACTGAACGGGCGGCTTCACTAGGCTTCGAATGTTTTGCTGGCGTAGAATATGAGGTTAGCCGTTCCTCCATTCGTGGATATGAACTGACGTACGTTCCTATCAGTTCTTCAACTTCCAAGGCTAGTCATGCGACCAGAACTAACATTATTCTTATACACTGTCGACAGAAACGCCGGGGTCATTATCAGAGAAGAAGTACCACAATTTGAAACCGCTGACACCAGGAAGTAAGCCGTTTTGTCAATACTTCGATTCTCTTATTCATATAAACTAAGTGCACGGGTACTCTCTTCTGCGTACTCAACTGAACAACGATTACTTTCACGACATTTTCAATTTGGGCGCCCAATTTGGCGTCGACATTGAAGGACATCGTGGGTTGTTCCACTAGCACCTGGCACTTCCTGAAGCATATACCCCAACAGACACCGAAACCGGTCCTGGCGTCCTGGAGACAGCCTTGGCTTACACTACTGCTCTTCGAATGGCCGATAACGCTATACTATTCAAGTACCTAACGAAAAGTATCGGTATGCAGCGAGGTGTCATTCCAAGTTTCATGGCCAAACCTTGGAACAATGTTCGTCACTTTGACATATTGACGATTTCACTTTCTAACCCTACATACAGCTTCCAGGTTGTAGTGGGTACGAATCCTCTGAATTTCCCTCATCCTCCACCACCTAACGGCCCTTATAGTCATATTCATGTGTCTCTGCGAAACAACCAGGGTCAAAATATATTCGCACTTCCCCGATCAGAGGCTGCCGTAGGACGTGAAGGAGCTGCTTTCGAAGATACCAAGTTCATAAGCGAGGCAGCTGAGCAATTCCTGGCCGGTGTTCTTGACGGCGTTGCTGACGGTCAGTACACTATCACTTACTATCAATCCTTGCTGTGATTGTTGACTGACTCCGTGCTAGTCATGCCCCTGGCAAGTAATCGACATTCGGACCAGTGCTATTGCTTTTCTTACTTCCAATACAGTTGGTCCCTACCATCAACGGCTACAAGCGCCTTGTAGGCGGCGAAGCATTCTGGGCTCCAAACGCCGTTACATACGGCTACGATTCCCGCGCTGCGTCCATCCGTATCCTCTCGCCGCCTTCAGTCCCTCCAGCGGCGACGAGGTTCGAAGTTCGTATACCCGGAGCGGACATGAATCCATACTTCGCCTTGAGTGCAGTCTTCCTCCTCGGTCTAAGAGGTATCGAGAAGAAACTCAAGCTCACAATACCACCTATCAGTCATTTTACGCCTGAGGACAAGAAGAACGGGAAGGTAAGCCGTGCGGCGTCGATGTTGCCCCCGCCCTGGGGTCTTACAGCTTTGATTAGGTGAAGATGCTTCCAATATCACTTGAGGCAGCCACGATCCGGATGATGAAGCCAGAAAGCATCGCCAGAGAGCTAGAAATGCTTGGCGATGTGTTCGTTGAACACTATGGTGGAACGCGAGAACATGAAGTCAAGTTGTGGAACGAGGCTGTTACCGATTGGGAGGGTGAGTTTATGACTCTTGTACGGATCGTGTATCTGACTGATTTGATGCAGTGGAACGCTATATTGAGCTGGCATAAGTCCGTAGAGTTACTTGTTACGCATTGTTGGACAGTTTAATAGACATATTTAGCTCTTTCGAGGAATGGTTTGGCCCAGCCATCGCTGAAAAAGCTACCGATTCCTTGACTACCCTTCTTTATAATATGAAGAGGCATAGGCTTTTTCTCCCAACACAAGCACAGTAATCACTTAAGCAAGGAGTTGTAACAGGATAAACTTGAAAATTGCTGGCCCCAGATAGCGTAGTCTCAGGGTGGACTTAGAACCACTATAACGCATCATGCAATCAGTCAGTTTTCCCCCCGAACAGATGTGCAGTAGTATATGTTCCCCTAGATGGATTGTACGGTATCTACAGCTAGCATCCCCAACAAACCGAACCTCATGATCGGTCCCTAACGAATCCCAAAGTTCCCAGAGACGAGGCAATCAACTCCAGTACTCTTTCACTCTCCTTCCGTTGTACTTCCAGAAGCTTCATCATATCCGATTGGAGCTCGGAATTTTCAATCAGTACATCCCCATGAATACGGAGGAAAACATTTTGAAGAGCTTGGACAGCTTCGAAATCTTTATGCGAAAGTAGCCGTTGCTTCAGGGAGTGAATAAATAGCTGAAGACTGTCGAGGGAGATGAGTGAGCGAATTTCCAAGTCCAAGGCAGCTGGAGATAAAGATTTTATCAGGTTGAAAAATGTTTCGTCTGTTTGAAAAGGTCAGATAGCGTTGCGGAGTGGACGTCATGACCTACAATCCCTGTCGCGAGGTTCGGAAATCAGCTGTCCGTGGAACTGGCTCTGTGAATGGCTTGCAGCATTTTCCAATCTTCGCGTTGACTTTTTCGAAGCTTTCTCCTGTTCGGGGGTCTCAACAGCAAACCGCGTTTCGACACCAGGAAGGGTGGGCAAAAAGAATGGTGCCTTTTCTGGGGCTTTTGGGGGTTCCTTCGGCTTATTACGATGCTAGGGAAGGGCTCAAAAAGAAAGTTATGTCTGACCTAGAAAAGCGTACCTGTATCACTTCTAGGTTGAGCAACGTTTGCCATCGAGATCGGGGAAGCAGCGTCAGCGTTATAAGCTCTCCATCTAGCTGAGGAGGAGTCATGAAAACGTCGGTAGCTTCTTGTTGTGCAGATAGCGGCGATAGAGAATCAAGTGCTAAGAGTAGGTAGCGTTAAAGCAATCCGAGTATTGATTATCTTGGCATACCTTCGTCCTCTGCAGTTCCTTGCATTGAAGGAAGCGCTGTGTCCGCCAGATCGTCGTCGTTGACACTTTGGAAAGAGACAGTGTCATACTGTGCACGGTTTGCCCTGTCAATGATCGGTCAGATTGATAAAACTGCTCAGCTATTTCAAGAGACTCACCAGAGATAAATGCCGACGCTATCAACATGTGAAGTGGCGAGGAAGTCATTTGTCGGAGAGAAGGAAATACTAGTAGCCACACTGGGTGTCCTGAAAGCGTCGATCAGCCGACCAGTTGGGACATCATACGTTCGGATAACAGAATCCAGGGAACTGGCAATTAGCCATCTTGAATCCGGGGAAAACGTCTTAAAAGATTTGTGAGCACTAATTCGAAAAAAGGGACGACCAGCTCCCATACAATATCGAGTATTCGGCCTCTAAAGCCTCCCAATTCTCGAACAACTTTCTTCGTTTCAATATCGAGGATGCGAACTATCATATCGTCACATATGACTGCCAGCAACCCGTTGTCCCGATGCAGCACCATGGATACAATGGGCGAAGGAACAATTGTAGTGCGCTCCAACTGGGCAGTGTGGAAATCAAAGAACTAAATCACGTTGACGTTAGCCCTGCAATTGGCAAGACAAGAAAGACGCACATTGATGGTTCCATCCAATGTGCTCACTATAACAGCTCTGTTCAGTGCATCCGTAGCAATCCCAGTAATGGTACGCTCATTGCCCTTCTTTCCGGCGGTGCCTAGTCTACTTGTAACCTCTGCAGGACATGGTCCGACGTCGAAGGTCTTGCGTCGCATACCCGATTGAAGGTTCCACATATAAACAGCACCTATTGAAGAGCCTGCCAAACCGAAGTTTCCGCATGCGGTGACACAAACAGCCTATACAACGGTATAGGTAAGACCAAATCTAAGTGTGAGGTAAAGCATCGACAAACCTTGACTGAGCCGAGAGCTTTTGCCTTGCCTTTACCCTTGACAGGCTCCGTAAAACCGAAGGTATATTTACCCACTTTCTTGTTTTGCATTGTCCAAGACCGCGCAACAGACTCATCCGTATGTGCGGTGAGAATATCATCCCAATCTTTCGCTCGAGCTGACGAATATGACAAAGAAGTGATAGCCGGGAACTTCAGAGAGGCCAGTGGTATTGACAGAGCAGTGGCCTTCTTTGCAAGGGATCCTGGAGAAGTCAATTAATTAATTCAATTGACCGAATGAGAAAAAAGCTGACGGACCCTGTGAAAGTTCAAATGACCGCGAATCACGCACTACCGATGTACATCTGAGACTGCGATCCCTTGAAGCCGTCAGAAGCTGCTTTCCGTCATCACCGTAATATCGGATAAGATGGGGAGGAGCATGATGACCGGAACGGAATTTTAGTAGACGCGGTGCTGCAGTGGGAGAATCGAATAGCCATTGCTAGATGGGATGGTATCAGTAAGTACAACTCGACACCAGAAGAGTCCAGTACCTTGACGCTATTGTCTTCGCCAGAGCTAACTAGGACAGGTTGGCCGGGAATCCATTCTAAAGCGCTTATAGCGCCATCATGTGCACCGCGCATCATATGCAACAAACGACCGCCAGAATTGAGATCCCATAAAGCAATATGGCCCGCGGATGAAGCAGAGGCGAGAATAGGTTCCCCGTCTGGAACAGCGAGGTTTGGTCTTCAGCTTAGATAGAAAATAGATGTCCTGCTCACCACTTCTAAAACCCAGAGCTCTTATGCCGCCGCCCTCCATGAACATACGTATCAGACGCTCATCCGTACGGACATCATAGACAGAAATCTCTCCAGAAGTGAAACCGATTCCAACGACATCAATCGCTGGGGACTGTACCAATGCGGTTATGGATGTACCGTGCAAGGTGGATGGTGAAGGTGCCGAACCCATCGACAAAAGATTTGCTGATGAAAATCTATGTATGCAAGTCCTACAAAGACGGGGATGAGGTTCGGTTCGAAGGAATATAACAGATATCTCCTTAAACTTACTGCGAGCGAATATTCCATAGCTGCATACTTCCTTGACTGCTAGATACAAGCACTTTGTTGAGATACGTAGCAGGATGTAGTATGGATGTCGCGGTGAAGTCTGCGTCAAATTGGACCGTGGCTTGTAGAGCTGGTTCTTAAACTTAGCAAAGGATGGATATCAGAAAAAATAAATTGAGTGATTACCTCCATCCGTGGTATCCCACACAAACATTCGTTCTCCCCTATCGTCCAGTGCCAAAATAAGAGTTCCAAAAATCGTAATGTACGACAATGAAGACTCTAGTGGACTTGATATTCGAAGGACCTGAAAAGTAATGAATTTGAGGTAACGCTTCCTTTTGCGCGACTGACCTCTTTTCCACGGATGTATTTGAAGATGCTGGGTCCAGCAGCAGCCCAGACAGCATCACCATCCATCGCCAAGTAAGATATTGGATCAACCGTATCCGGGCCTATTGAATGTCTATCAGCAGCTTTCCGCGTATATGCACAATTTATTCGCACCAACGAAAAGTAAGGTCATCTTTCCACCTTCCCATAGAGCCCAGGATTTTCCAAGGCACGTCAGAATATGCACTCGTGGTCCATCAGTAGCACCCTTGTACGACCGAGTCTGCAGAACAAAAGGTACTTGGTTGGTGACGAGACCGAGGGCCCGAAAGGGTACGAACAGACGAGGTTCGGCTCGTTGTTTTTGTGCAGAGGTCGAAGAGGCGGTTCTGCGAATTTTCTTGCGAGGCGGTTGGGTATCGTAAGTGGCTGCCATCGCGACTTTCAAGTGAATGGTAAGTGAGCAAGACGCGATCCTCCAAAATTTCCTGACCGATCGGGAAGGTTTGTGTTAGGCATCGCCAAGGTAAACAAATAATAATCCCTCTCCTCCTACCATGGGCGTTCTACAAGTTCTGACAAGAATACTCATTGGGCTCTTCGTATTTTTGGTCGCTAGTGCGTAGAAACGTTTCCACTTGGCTCTTCCACTCAGACGTTCATCCCCTAGTCATTATACTTACTCATGTTTTCAAAACTCGCGGAAATGTAGTGCTTCTTGTTGGCCCCTCTGACGCTGGTAAAACAGCGATATTTTCAAAGGTATGCTCTGCCTGAAAATATCCGTAGTATACTGACGTTTCTTCCTGCAGATTATGTACGACCAATCGCTACCATCACATACATCTTTACAGGCCAACACCTCATCCGTCGACTGGCCTCCGTTCAAAAAGCCTGTAGTCATTGTCGACATACCGGGACATCCAAAGATGCGAGACCAGTTCAAGGAACATATGAAAGAGACAATTGTCGTCGCCTTTGTCGTGGATGCAAGTACAGTTTCGCGTAATGCAGCAGCCGTTGCAGAGTGAGCACACTTGTCAATATATCATCGTTGCAAATAATTCAACCTCCTTCTAGACACCTTCACATCATAATGGACGCTATAGTCAAGTTACCATCTACTCAGAAAACACCCAGTCTGGTGATTGTTGCTCACAAGACCGACCTACTTAAGAACGTGGCCGGGTCAGCCAATGCCTCCTCTAATGCCCTCGCCATCAACCGAGTGAGAACTGTGCTTGAAAGGGAGCTGGAGAAGCGCCGGGCTGCCCATTCAGATAGTTTAGGAGTTGAGGGTTTAGGCGAGGAGAAGACAGAGCTGGGCGGTCTTGAATGTGCGGACACGGCTAAGACATTCAACTTTTCCGACTGGGAAGGTACCAAGGTGCACTTTATTGCCACATCCGTGAAAGAGTCGGCGAAAGACGTCGATGATGAGAAGAGTGGCCCACAAATTGGACTTGGTTCTCTCCGAGAGCTTCTGGTGACCATGCAGCAATAGATCTGTATCTCGCAGTCAATGTGTATTTTATTAGACTCGCAAAGAGTACGAAGGCTCGGCCGGAATTGGTTGTATGTAGCAATTGGGGATGCACGGACGGGAGAAATCGGTGGCCTAGTGCTTCATCAATGTAAGCGAAGGGAATTACTTCTCCATGACGCCTGTGGACGAGGGTCTCTTGTATCCATTCATAATTTCAGCAAGAACCCAGCAATTTCCCACAACATACACCAATCCTCGCAGCCATAGCCCCCAAAACACATTTTGTCCCAGAAACTCTAGCTTGTACGCTTCGCTGAGCCATAGAGCTTGGACACCGACCCAGACGGCAAGACAAGTGAATGCCTTGCGTGTCGACATGTGGATCGAAGGAAGGAGGAGAGGAAGAAGGAGTAGATACCAGAGGAAGTACTGGAATTATATGGTCAGCCCGTGAAGTTGAGCAAGGGGGGATATACATGCCTGTGATGTGCAAACTTTGTTGAAGATAACAAACACGGCTGTTTGAACAAACCATGCGAATACCAAGTCATCCTTTCTGCGGCCTAACGCTAGGCCCGATCCAAGGACAAGCGTCATTTGAGGAAGAAAACTTGTCAAAGGGGAGCGAATGACTCGAGAGAACAATCCTTGAGAGTCCTCAGGATCCCCGACAGGATACGTCAAGTATGTCAGGTAGAAATAAGGTGAGAAATTGTGTCGGTGGTCAAGCCGGTGTAGGTGATACAGGTACGATTCATAGAGGAAAGGATACCCCCAACTACACATTGTTCAGCATCACTTCAAGAAAAGCACACGACTTACTCACACAAGATAGCACCCTACACCCAAGATTCCGAATGTAAAGACACTCAGCAGGCCAAAAGAAATCCCACGCCAATTCACAATTGAGTTGCCCTTCGCAAGGACGGCCAAACAAGCAACACCGTATATCCCTGGGTAGATCTTCCAGTGGGTGCTGACGCCTAGCATGACTGCGGCCGTTTTCCAGCGATCCGTAAGGGCAGCATACAGTGTGAGGAGCACTAGGAGGGATAGAACAGACTCGGAGGACCCTCTAGTCGATATTGAAAAAACCATTGGGTTGAGCATGTGAAGAGCGCTGAAGCGTGTCGCCCGGGTGAGCCGATATATCAGCAGCCCATTAACGATGTCGCATGCAGCGAAGAGATATTTTCCAAAGGAAGGATGTACCCATTCGTTAGGCGCTAGCAGAAGGGCAAGCAGTGGGGTGTAACGGTATGTCTCCCGGGTATACGGGCTACAATGATACGTTTAATTCTGTCAGTGACACGACAGCAAACTAATGACATACTCTCCAAGTTGGATCCAGTTTTTCAAAGGACCTTGAGCGATATTCCCCTCTCCTGGATGCAAAAGAAACGACGCGGCGTCACTGAATACACGGTAATCGATATCGGTGTACTTGACGAGGGAACGAGCATCGTGCCACTCGCTGTAGACGATGAGAACGACGCGTATTACAACGGAGAGAACCAGGACATTGCGAAAAGAAGAAAAATATGGAATTATATGGATAATAGCCATGACAGGAACTACAACATGGGAGTTACCAGTAAAGCTATCGCGGGTAATTTACGTGCAAGAAGGTTCCGGTAAACAAAGGTACAAAAAATCTATCCGCGTAACAATATGTTTTCCACCTTCTCAAATCTATATAGCAAGAAAAAGGCAGTGAGATGACCGGGACACAGAGAGCGGCACACGTAAAAAGACTCACGTATTGCGAGATCCATCGGAAACCTAGAGTGCAACCGTCAAATCACGGCTGAGATAATGAAAACAATGCGGACCGACCTTCTCCATAGCCCTGCCTCTGGACAACCGAGCACATGAACAGTTCCACAGGCCTAATATCAGTAAGAGGAACCTTGCCCTGCATGAAAGATGGGATGAGCGCTGCCCAGCAGACCATTACCAGTCTACGCACCTTGCCCGTCGTTTGATACAGTCCCAAGTGATGCCTCAACTCTTCTTCACTGACAGCACCCGGAGCGTCAATCTTGTTGCCGAGAACGAGGAAAGGGACCTTAGCAAGCTCTTCAATAGAGAGGAGGGCATCAAGTTCAGCCTTGGCTTCTGAGAAACGCTCAAAGTCGGCGCTGTCCACCAGGAAGATGATTCCATCGACCTCTGGGAAGTAGTCGCGCCAGAGCCGACGAGCTGGGTTCGAGTGAGAATGTTTTCACCATAAGATAACGCAGGTACCAACCTTGCATATGTCCACCGAGATCATGGGTAGTGAACTTGACATTTCCAATGGCCAGTTCCTCGGATGCTGCAAGAGCTTTCAGAAAGCATCAATGCCGGACAAAAAGAGTACCTACTCGGGTGCAACGTAGGTTGAAGGGTAGCAAGTCGGTCGTTTTTCAGCATGTGCAGCAACGTCTACCCATCCGGAATGGTCAAATTAAAAGTACACTGGACAGTAAAAGCACACACCGTTTTTCCGGCGTTATCCAACCCAAGGAAAAGAATTTTGGCATTCTTGTGCATCAAACCTGATTGCAAAACATAAACATATCATTAAAGAGATGGCGGAACTGGAATTACCAAGTTGAGCAAGAATATCAAAGAACCAGTTAACAATGAACATGGTCGGTAACTGCGAGAAGTCCTAGCAGAGAGAGTAGAAATACGGATGGTGGTCGAGACGTGGAAGTGCGTTGGAGGTACGCAATCAATGCGACCCTGGTCACGTGAAATCGTCATGGCCAGCTTACCAGCAGGCGCCGCGTATCCAGTGTTCCACCTTCACGCTGAGAATTCATACAGATGTCATTAATGATTGAAAAGGTGAAACCAATACTTAAAGTTATGATGACAGGAGATAACGTGTTATTTGTCTCTAACCCAACTATATACCAACTGTAAGAACATACATGAATACAGATAAAAATACTTATACCCCACGCCTAGTACAGATACGCAGACAGATAGATAGTTGTAAATACAGAGATAAAGAAAAACGGGGTTACCATGCCTCAACGCACTATATTACACCCGTCCGCAGATTTCCAAGCCACAAACACACCCATAGACCGACTAATCCTTCTCACGTTCACCGTGGACTGGCTACACGAGGATGCCATCGATTCAGATCCTTGTGATACCGAACGTTGTATCCTATTGGTATCTTTCTGTCCCCGAGACACAAATAGCTGTGAGTCCCGCTCCGATTCTCCAGTCATTCGAACATTCGAAAGCCTCTGTTCCTCCTCCCACTGTCGTCTCCTCTCCCACGCAGAGTCGAAATTTTTGCGCTCTGGGGTAAGAGCCCCAGGTATGCATGTCCAGTGGAACCGCCGCTCAATTTGAGCACCAAGATCCATGTGGTCTTGCATATCCCTAAAACAGCAATGTCAGTGAGAAACGGACTTTCATGGTAAATTAACTCACATATCAAAACGAACCAACAATGCTTCAAATTCCTCTCGTGTCATGTCTTCGATCATGGCTTTGGGATCATTCGGATCCTGTTCGACTGTCGCTTCTCTCAAATGCCGTATAGCATCGACAGACCTAGACCTTTTCTTTGAAGCAGCATCTGAATCTCGTCTTTTCCGACGTGCTTCGTGTTGATACTCCAACACCCACTCCCACATTGCTTCGGAACATCCCAGAATCTCAGCCGTTCGTACGGCGAGGTGGAGATTCAGCGTGCGCAAGTCAATGTGCAGCTTGGTGTTCGGCAAACGATTTGGCGGGTTTTTTTTCGGAGGTACAGAGGATGTATCTGATGACGGAACTTTATTGGTCGGTTTTGACTTTGCCGAACGGGGTGTAAGTCCAGCTGCTTTAGAGTCGTCAAGAGAAACATATTTCGAAGTCTTATGGAGTAAGCTTTGAACAGAGATCCATCGCTCTTCACCGAGGGCATTATAGGCACCACCCAGAGGCGACATAGCAGAGACGGATCGACCTCGCCTTTGGTCCGTCGACAGGGGCGGCGGTCGTGCGGGGAAGGGATTAATTGCATTACGAGCTTCTTCATCTGGGTCAGAGTCATGCTCATGTTCCGAATGGGAATCGCGTTCCTCATGCTGAAGCTGTTTCGGTGCCAATGGGGGGAAAGCGAACATAATCGGAGGGTGTGTACGCACATCTGTTTAACCATTAATGGATAAGTATCAAGTGTATCAAGTGGAAGGACAGGAACAATATATACCTCTAAAATACATTCCAAGCAGGTTTGGCAATAACGAGAGTGGGGAGAGATTGATGAATCTTGATGCCTGCATTCCGTTGTATATGGTTTGTAGTAGGTAGTGATCTCTAGGGTTCGCGGGAGCTCTAGGCTCTGGCATCGTCAAGAATGATGAGACGTTCCCTTTCGACGCCATACTTCGGCTGGACTGCTGAGTAGCTGAAAAGAAAGGCAGGTGCTGATGAAGGTGAGCCACCGATGATCGTAGCCCTCGAGTTGCGCTAGGTCCTGGACTAGTTTCTGTTGAACTTAAAGATGCAGACGACTCCGTTTGCATGCTCTGCGGTGTATATTTGAATGTACTCGAGTCCAACAGATTCTCCAAGGATCGATTCTGGCGCTGCTTAAAGCGTATTGAAGAAGGTTTATTCGATACTGAGATGGACTTGCGACTTCCATGAGAATTAGCGTGATTGATTGTATTGGAGAGTGTATCACGTTTCTCTTCGTCAATGGCCGTGCCGGACGTAGGCACAGAAGGAAGGGGGAAAGACGCGCTTGGCGGCGTCATGGGTGAATTGGGATCTGTACCACATGTGCTGGTCGTCGCTAATAGACTAGGACAAGCGGCCGAAGGAGAGGCTGGATCTCCTGGCTTTGTGCCACCTGACCGTAGTAGATCTGCCGCATCACTCATATAACGGTCTGTGCTTGGACTTCGAGCAGGCAGTGAGCTTCTAGACAACCTGCGCGAATATAGTCGGTGGTGTCCGTCTCCAGATAGCTGCGGTTCTAAATCAGGATTGCAATTGTCGTCAGGGTCGTCGTCTGGGCTGTGACCGGGGAAGAAGAGGTCTTCCTCTATCATCTAGTAGTAAATGTCAGATGCCTGCAGTTGAATGAGACAAATTTTCTACTTCAAAAGCGCCGCCCGGCTTCATTACGCGGACAATTTCTTCGAAAAGTTTGTCCCACTGGCAGTAAAATTAAGTGGAGATAAGGGGCTACGATTGGGACTAACCTTGTCCTCTGGAACACCCAAGGCGATTCGCTTGATGTGACTACAAGTTTAAGCATTAATGCTATCCCGATAAAACTAGAAAATGCAGACTAACACATAATCGAACTCATCATTAGGGAAGGGCAGAGATTCCAGACTAAGACATTCTCGTATCAATATATGCAATCAAAAATCTGACAGGCGGCACATACAAGTTGGCCTGAGTCCATGTTATGCGCTGTGCAAGATCGCTGGAACCGACTCTCTGAAGATCGGGATGGAGTGGGACGCAATCCAATCCTAGGCGTGAGTATCAATCTGGAGTAGCTTTTGATGAGGAAATTATGCGCACCAACAAAATGGCAATCTTTCCAGGATCGGGCGCAATTAAGTATCCACGCGCCGGTGCCTAATGCCAGGTTCAGTTGGCCACTCGGCAGTGAGAATTGAATGGACCTACCGCACCCGATATCCAAGGCTTTGGATGGAGGTTTCTCGAAGACATGCCAGGTGTTACTCTCGCATATCTGATGGCAAACGGACGTTTCCCATGTATCTCTGGAAGGATTATCAGCATGATAAAGTAAAGGAGCAATGTCAACTCACAGATCCAATACATCCTTTTCATAACATCGTGGATAGGGAACTTGATCTCTACTAAACGGATGGTGTCTGCTTCCGCCGACTGAGCCGATACCACCCGCACCCCACGATTGTGGAATACCTCCTTTTACAACAAACTGCGCATCTCGTGTACTGATGGTACGTTTAAGTTCCTCAAGTACTGTCCGATCAGCAGTAGAGAATTTATTTTCCCTGTCTGAGAGACGAGATTGGCTGGGAGCGGGTCCGGAGGGAAGATTGTGAAAGGGAAAGCTTGCATGATGGACAGTAGGAGCAGACTTTATGGAGACTGGAGGATAGGGAAGAGAATGCAGGGTGGCTGAGCGCGCCGCTGTATCTGATGGAGGTGAATGGTGGGACCTGGGTTCGGAGGTGGTATTGCCCATTTGGTCCAAAGGCCTGGCGGCCCTGCTCCCAATAGATCTATGCCTTCGAACAAAGCCGCCAGTGAAGGCGCGCCCGGACGAGCTTGAAGGTCTTGACTGTAACGGCAAAAGGATTCAGTCAGGAAACTCATGCTAATAACAACTAAGTATAATGAAAGAAGTGTGCATATGACGCTGTATATGCGGCGATTGTGGGGCAAAGATTTGAATATTCTAGGAATAACTTACAGAGTTGCCGCCCGGGCTCTTAACAGCGCTAGGTGTGGTCACTGGGGTCGTCGACGTCGCCCGTGGCCTGGAAGGGACATCGTCATCGGGTGCTGGATAGAGCTCCCAGGGCGTCACGTCCTCTGTCGCGCCAGTTGTAGTTCTGGCCCTGGCTGCGCTCACTGTCCTTGAGCGTGGGGCGACGACTGGGGAACTGGGGCGGGCAGCATGGCGGGGCGGCCGCGGGGGCTGAAAAGGGAAAGCCGGAGAGGGTGTGGAAGACAGATTTGCAGCGAGCGGGAAGAATGACGGAGGAGAAGAAGACAGGGACGGCGGTGGGACCCTGCTCGATCTTGAACCAAATAATGGGCCCACACATACGCCCAGCCACTTGCCGCGTTTCAGTTCTTTCTATATGTCCGGCCTCTCTTCGTCCATGTTAACAAGTCTCGGATCACTTTATGTCTGACCATATCCCATGTCTAAGGCCCCATTCAGAAAAGCGATACCTCGGGCCTTGCAAAGTACACGTTTTCTTTCTTTTCCTCGAATTTCTGTTCGTCGTGTCGTGGGGAGAAAATAGCCTCATCGAGGAACATGGAAGATACGAAAAACAGAATTGACGGCATCCCTCCGGTATCCTTCGGTACCGAAACATTCCATGGAAGCTCGTCGGCAATTACAACTATGGTATACTATCATGACAATTTGCTGTCTATCACCTCCTTAGTGAGACCTTCTGGCCCGTCTCTCACCTCGACAACTTTGCTGATACCAGCCTGAAAAATATCGATCAGCATCATCACAGGCCAAAAGAAATGGCGTACGGTGTTCTGAAAGTTGATGAAGGCGCTAGCATGCAGCGTCAGCAATCCGATTTCACTCGATGTTGGCGCCCAATTAATAAGAACAAGCGGGAACGATTTTCGTCCGTCAGAATGGTTCAGCTCGTAGCTGAGCACAACGTATCGAGGGCTGTTCTCCGGGAGCTCTGCCGTCAATGAGCCAAAGCCTTGTATTCAATCAAGCACATACCCTCTGCCAGCTCCTCGATGCTGATATTATCAAATTGCTCTACTTCCTCCATCGCAAGCGTGGCCTTGTTGATCTTGATTACCAGCGCAGCGTGGCCTTCATTGCGACGGGCAAATCTGAATTTTCGTAAAGTATCCTTGATCGATTGGGGTATGTCGACTGTTTGAGACTACACATTCGTCCGTGGATAAACGTGAGTATCAATAGCGCAGAAGCACGAACCATTACTGCTGTGATGGTGGGATGGAAGAGGTGGTATTTATCGCGGAGATAAGATAAGCTTCGTTCCGCTGACGACATGTTTCTGCCGATTGGTCATCTCTCCCCTGTAAATAAATGCCGACACGACCTCTTCGCGTGGGTATCTCTGCCTCCCCTACTCGCACATCTCTAACTTTCTGCCAATACGCCTCGCAGCAAGATACTACTCTCTTTAACCCGCCATAATGTCGCGTTCGACGGAACACTCGAGGCTGCGAGTACCATCCCAGTCCAGGTCGCGTCCTAGGTCGTTAAGGACAACTGCAACATCAATGCTGACGGATCCGCAAGGGCTGGTATCTGAAGGAGCTGTCAGCGAGCGAGATGCTGAACTGCTGCACGAATTCGTTCACCCTCATCACCATGAAGCCGAGGAGACACTTATCGGAGGATCATCCGACGATACAGAACTTGATGAGGAACTCAAGGCAAGAGCTCGTTTGCCATGGTGGAAAAGGCCCTCGCCCATCTGGTACGTGACTTGCCTCAGTCTTCACAAGTCCATCAGTCTTATCTCTAATCTTCAAGGCTGTTGGCGATGATGCCATTCTCCAGCATCGCTTGGTCTTCTACGATTGCTCCTAGGGTTGAGATCTACACCCAGCTCGCATGCGCCGTACATAGCCCCGATATATACGACGATCAATTGACAGGATTCGTCTCCACCAATACCACAACGGAGGCAACCCTCGATGTCAGGCAGGACCGCTCCGTTACTGTATACTTCCGCGACATGCCAGAGGCCCCGAAGAATGCCAACAAAAATGGATGCGCTTCGGATCCGGTCGTACAGGCAACTGTTGCAAAGCTCGCGGCGAGTATGTACTATCTTACGATGTATCGATCCATCCTCAAGCCTTCATAGCCATGGCTGCGACTATGGGCGTGCTAGGATGCTTGACCACAGCCGGCATGGGGATCCGTAAGTATCCTTCTGAAAACCAACAAGAAATACACCGCTCCTAATACGTATACAGTACTCAGATCGGCATGGCCGTACAGCCTGTCCTTGGTATCTCAGTCGTCGGCCTCCTTAGCACGGACTTCAACTTTCTTGTCGTTAACTCCTACTATGAACAACTCCCCGGCTGGCTATTGGTTCCTCCTTCTTGGTCCAATAATCGAAGGAAGCTTGGGAGGTACTATTTACCTTACCGTCGTCAATCTTGGTTCTGACTGTAGTCAGGATTATCCACGGCCACCGCAGGCTATGCACGCTTATATAGCGGACACCTCCACCTCAGCCACGCGGTCAATAGCTTTCCCCTTGGTAACTTTTCTGCCTGCTTAACGTCGCACAGATCTCGCGTTTTTTCTCTAAGTCTTGGACTCTTATTCGTCGGATTCGCACTTGGCCCCACCTTTGGCGGCCTTTTGATCCGCGCTACCGGACAAACTATCTCGGTGTTTTATGTTACTACCTGTCTTCATATTTGCTATGCTCTTTTGATATGGTTTATCATCCCCGAGTCTCTTACCCATGCACAGAGGCGCAGATCTACGATCAAACACTACGAGTCCGATCCGCAAGCGGGCGTATTCAAGCGCCTCTTTGGATTCCTGAGTCCCCTGAGTGTCTTCCTGCCGGAAATGAATGGCTCGGACAGCCATCCTCTGAAGCGTCCGAAACGCGACTGGAACCTCACACTCATTGCCGTCGCTTACGGACTCGCGCTCTCATTGATGGTGAGCCTTGTGGTTGCCATTGATAAGTAATGACTGATGCCGATTCACGTCAGGGCTCCTACACGTACAAGTTTCAATACGCAGCTGCCACATTTGATTGGACATCAGAGACTGCGAGTGAATTCCTTACAATTCGCTTTACGTCCTAACATGGCAATTAATCAGATCGGATATTGGCTCAGTTTAGTCGGTGCTGCGCGAGCTTTCTTCCTGACTGTGATACTTCCTCGTAAGCTGATTGGAGTCGTATCTTTTGCGCCGAAATCCCCATCTTATCATATGCACAGTTGCGATCAAGTTGTGCAAACCGAAACCTAAAGATGTTTCTATGGGGGAGAGAGAACCGTTCATACCCTCAGAAAGCAACGACTCGAGGTCTTCTCACTCTGATTCGGACCGTTCATCAAGCTTCCATTTAGAACGCCACTCATCTCGCTTTGACTTGGGACTTGCTCGTGTATCATTGTTCATCGACATCGTATCTTATGCATTA
Source organism: Desarmillaria tabescens (assembly GCF_030435595.1). Taxonomy (NCBI): domain Eukaryota; kingdom Fungi; phylum Basidiomycota; class Agaricomycetes; order Agaricales; family Physalacriaceae; genus Desarmillaria; species Desarmillaria tabescens. Next base: position 906,854 of record NW_026848313.1, read on the forward strand.
CTTGGATCTACCGCCAGTCCTTTGATTTTCACACTCTCCAGCATGCTCGGGTCAATGGGCACAGGATTTTCCCCCGCTATCCAGAGTGTTGCATTGGAACTGTATACGCAAAGGGGAGGCACTGAATCTGGGAGATTGTTCGGCGCTTTGAGTGTCATACAGGCCCTCAGGTTCACTCCTTCCTAAATCATGAGATAACTGCTTCTAACTGATTACGACAGCTCCCAGATAATAGGACCCTCGCTATATGCGTTTGTGTACATTAAAACTGTCGCGACGTTTCCGAGGACGATGTTCTTTGTTGGCGTCGCGTCGGTATGCGTGTCCTTGGCCTGCTTGGCGCTCATTCGTCTGGATGATCCAGAAAATCATCCCCATATGTTGGATACAGAAGAAGAGGGTGCTGTGGATGGGAGTGTTCAACGGGATGACACCCTTATTGACATCGATGAAGCGGTCGGCGACCTGCGTGGAAGGACAGGGTCCTCCTCATCTGGGCGGTGAACGGGGCGAGGGTATAATAATAGAGAAAACCGAGGCCCAGTACTGTATTCCTGATTACTCTAGTGTTACGCTTATGTTTTTCTGTTTCTGTCATAGGAACGTGTATTTTTGGTTCCAGAAAGACGCTAAACCATTAACTCCCATCAGGGTCCCGATTCTCGCTTAAAAGGACTGTATAGATATGCATGGTGGATGCCGTGTATGACCGGACGGAAGATTGTCGCGGCCAAACGCTGTTCCGTGCCGGACTCGTGGCCAGGCCAGGACACGTTCAGCCATATGCCTTAGCGATAGCCTGTGGGCACCTGCAGGTCGAGCACATCCTCGTCTGGTTCAAGGCCGTCTGCGCTTTGCACTAGCCTCAGTTCGAGCCTCGTCGTGCATATGGTATGTTGGCGATATGTTGATTACCGGATTTGTCGCTACTATTTTTACATTACGGGGGCCGTCATTCTTAGCACTCAATGTCGCTGCCGTCGCGGGTTAATTTTGTGCACGACCCACAGGGAGATACGAGCGACCAAAAGTAGGCAAATGAGGCAAAGGACTATCTCAGGGAGGGACACGAGGTTCATAGATACAGGCCCGGAAGCGAAAGGATAAAGGCGAAACGAAGCTCCAGAACGAACGAGATTACGAAACTTGCAAATGAGATTTGTGGGGTATCTCACGTGATTATATAATATGTGATGCCAGCCGAAGGATTGACCCCTTTTTGACAGCGACGTTGAACGCTCAACCGCTCGATTTTTTTTTCGTTCCTTTACAGTTTCCTTCCCAGGCTTCGTATCCCTTCCCTTCCCTATCAGCGGACCTAACTATACCCGGACGCTGCTCCCATTCCAGTCACTGTGATACCGTCACCGTCTTCTTCCATTCAATCGGAATATTCAATAGTGAGTTTGATACACATGTTCTCTCGTTCCTGAGCTCATCGATATAAAGACCGTTGCCGCAGGCGTCTTTTTTACACCTCACCTTCCCCCTCCATGGCTGAACACCCTATCATCGCGAGATTATTCGCTTCCAATGCTCAGTGGGCTGCTGACGTTGACCAAGCTGAGCCAGAGTTCTTTACAGAGCTAGCTCAGGGCCAAAGCCCCCCAGTACGTTTCGAGCGTCGGCCACAGGATATGTTGCTCATGGCTCTTCCTTCCCCCCCTCGCAGATTTTATGGATAGGCTGTGCAGATTCCCGCGTCCCCGAGTCTGTGATCACTGGCTCTCGTCCGGGGACGATATTCGTCCTTAGAAACATCGCCAAGTGCGTGTCACCCGTCATATCCAATTTCCTTGGGTCTCATTTGTCGTCTAGCCAATTCCATCTCGATGATGACAGCGCTCTGTCGGCGTTGACCTATGCCGTTGATCATCTCGGCGTCGAACACGGTGCTTCCTCTCTTTCTCTGTCTTGGTAGCATTATCCCAACCGATGCGTTTGCCCCTCCCACCCTCCTGGGAACACAGTTGTCATTGTCGGTCATTCAGAATGTGGAGGAGCGTCGGCGTGTTTCAATGCAGCGCCGTCGTATACGTCAGGCGAACCCTGTGCCACGGTAGCAGGGCTGTCGCCTGAGGAAGCCATCAACAAGTGGTTATATCCGGTCACGGCCTTGGCTGCGTCGCTCCACCTGTCTTCTGCACCGAAAGAAGAGGCGCTTCCGATACTCATTGAAGAAAATGTCAAGATGCAGGTAGACAACCTGTCGCAAACGCCGACTATCGTAAATGCTTGGAAGAACAAGAGTGGGAAAGGCAAGGATGTGTACATTCACGGCTGGGTGTTTGATCTTGCCAGTGGCCGGCTGAAGGATTTAAGGGTGACACGGGGCCCATCGACCAAGTAGACTTTAGAATGCCTACAGGCTGATAAATCGTTGAACGATTAGATTTCTGTTTCGTATATCAACGCACCTGCTTTCGTCGAATAGCAATAATTTGTAGTACAATACTTAAGAAACTCTTGGTGATCGAAGAGGTCGATCCGATCATGATGGTCGTCGGAGTCGCCATTCGGAAGTTATGTCCGTTTGTCAGCGTTTGCCACCGTCATGCACCCAACTGGCCTGCCTGATGACGGCGTGCTCGTCCAAATCGCGTCCTACAATACCAACCTTCAAGGTAACCTAGGCCTTCCTCAAGACCTTGTTGACTGGCTATCGCCTACCTTGCAAGTTTCGACTTTTCTCTCTCGTTCGCCCCGAGCACCGGACATCATCGCTGTTGGCTTTCAGGAGCTTCTGCCGCTGCATCTTGGGCGTATGTATACACCGCAACTTACGACCACTGCGCAGCTGACTCCATTCTGTAGTCTCTGGCCTCTCCAAGTCCGTTATCGACGACCGCAATGCCCACATTCTTTCCCAGCTCGAAGCACATGCCCCCAATAAGGAACGATATGCGCTCATCGCAAAGGTCGTCAATGTTGGTGTAGCCCTGCTCGTCTATGGAAGAGACGACGGTATTGCAAAGACAGTCTGTGACGTTCAGACCAGCTGGACAGGGTGCGGTCCGTTATACATGGGCAACAAGGGCGCAGTTGGCGTCCGTTTCCGTGCCCCAGGAGAGAACGGAAGTGTTGGTGAGGTCTACACGTGAGTTACTTGCCTGCTTGCCTATTGCCGCATTCAGTTACTTCATTGTTTATCAGATTCGTCTGTGCCCATCTCACGGCTCATGCTGAACATCTGGCAGAGCGCGTCACCGACTACAACCAAATCGTCAGCACCCTTCTCTTTCCCTCGTCGTCGTCTCCTCCAACCACGATCTACTCGACTTCTCACTTGTTCTTCCTTGGGGACCTCAACTTTCGCCTCTCAATACCGCCCTCTCATCCTCTGCACGCGTTCTATACAGAACCAGACGTCGCAGCCGTCTTGGCAGCCCAGAATACGCGACAGGCCCTGAAAGAATTCGACCAGCTTCTGACCGAGCGACGAAAAGGAACCATCTTTGTTGGTCTTCGAGAAGGGCCGTTTTGGAACTTCAAGTGCAGCTACAAGTATGATGTTGGCCAAGTAGACAAGTATAGGTGGGTTCCGTCCATCGTTCAAAAGGAGCGCTGATTTCATTTCATCAGCGAGAAACGGGTACCTGCATGGACAGACAGGATTATGTATACCACCTACACTGACTCGCCAGATACCCCCGATAATTCTAGCATCACAAACTTGCTCTACACTTCTGTCCCCGGATACACAGCCTCTGATCACGTAGGTCTTATCCTGGTTCCTCCTTCTATGTCTGACTTTGTCCTAGAAACCCATCGTTTCGCTACTGTTCATCCCTTCTTGTGCATCAGTGACGACGCCCACGCCACCAGTCCTTCATCTCCCTGGCCACTACTTCCCGACGCCGGACCCTTTTGCAACATACAAACGCTATACTGGCCGCGTTTTCGACAGGATCATCGGTATCATCTGGTGGATCTTCACCCTATTCGGTGCAGGTTCCGCGATTGTGGGAATTTTCAACTTTTTCCTCGGTATCGGGGCGTGGAGTTGGTGGCGTTCAACGCCTTCGAATAGTTCTGTATGATCTCGGTTTTTGCGGACTATTTATGTATGGATAATTTATGTGAGATTCTGGGTAAGAGCGCTTGTTCGACCATCGCCTTTTCCTGCTCATCTCTTCGTTTCCAGTGACTTTATTGCGCACCAGCATATGTCTGATGATCTAAGCAAATAGCTATGTACTGCCTGACTCTTACTGATAGCGCAGAACAAGCTAACTCTGTGTACTCAAAAGTATTTACAGTGTACTTAGCCGGTTGTCAGTTGTATGCTGTCAGTTTGTCTTCATGGTATCATTCAGATTGACTGTTGTTTTCCCAACTTCAGCTCGATGCCATAATTATGCGTATGCTTTTCAAGATAAGTACAGCTGGCAGAATATGTACAGAGTGCAGAGTCTGACTCCCGCATACGCTCCCAACTACTGCCCTCCATAACGACTGTTGGCCTAACTCAGTTCGTCATCAAAATCATCACATGAGAAAGGAGACAGTTGAAAGAATTTTCTGACAAGACAACCTTGAGATGCTACGGGGCGCGCGACTTTCTTCTGACAATTATATCAGTCATAATCCTCTATAGAGTCGCTTGAATTGAAAAGTACGATTTGTTCAGCGCCACCGCCTGGCCGCCAACATGTCGTTCATTTCCCCATTTTCTCTTCACTCTGTGCTTCAAGCTTGTTGTTGCCTTTCGACTAGCAGCTCTCTTTTTTTCCTATCATTGATCTCGCTATTGATGTTGTTGAAGTAACTGAATATGTGTGCAATGCTCGATAACATTATCTGCACACTCAAACTAGGCGCTGGTAACCTTATAAGTAGCCTACGAGGGCGTCAGCGCCCAAGGCTGATAGAAACCTGAAAACTCGTAAGCATGTGATTGGTAGGTGTCAATACTAAGGCGTTCCCATTTGACTTCCTGGACGTTGGACTGTCGGACTGAAGAAATAGTGTGTACGATTGTTCTAATCCTGTTGTTTCATGTCTTCATCCCAACTACGACCAGACTGAACATGCAATACCCGAGTCGTGCGACCTGTCCTGAACGAACAGATAGTAGTAGTAATATTATTGACAATGGTGTAGTCACTCGGATCGTGCATCGATCATCCCTAAAACTACGGCCAGGTCAACGCAAGTCCGAACCCGTCCAGAACAGCTCTAGGGTAAGCATGTCGAAATACGTATAAAATGACACCAACTGTCATTCAGGTCTAAGTAACTCGCTGCCGCCATCGCCGCTCTCTCTGCCACTAAGCATGTGCCAAAACGAGTCGAGGACTCGGATTAAGGTTCCCCTACAACGGGCCTACTCCGGTCAAAAACCCGTGTTACCATCTTCGCTTGCCAATGTTCCCTGCGTTAACCTTGGAGCCGATGGACTCTTGAATAGACTTAACACTATCCTCGGAACTTCATACACCCTGGTCACTCCAGGCGTCTCTTCCTTCCCCAAGCACTGCGTCTCCGAATCAAACGAGTATGACTTTGGAACTGCCTATGCCCGTCTCCGCCTGAAATAGTGCAATAGCCTGACCACCATCGAAGACAAACGACGCAAGAGTCAAGCGCGGGACTGGAAGAATCGACAGAGAGCACTTGTGGGAGATTGGATCCTCGTCAGGTCTGATATCTATTCAACAATCGAGTGGTGCCTCATTGGTGGCTTATAAAAGACAAATTACCATGGGCCGTATCGCATGCATGGCTGGACGATGTGCATTTGACAAATGTGCAGACACTCATCAACGGCTACGAATGGCTTGTGCCTTTTCCGAAAGATGCCAACCTGGACTGCATTCGTATCGAATTGCTTAATCTCCGAGTCGGAGCGGAGTACGTGTGGTTGGATGTCCTCTGTTTGAGACAGAGCGCCAATGGGCGGAGGGAGGATAATAGATATGCGCATGGAGGAATGGAATATGGATGTGCCCACCATCGGGTGGGTGTATTCGGGCTCTGAGCAGACTGCGGTATGTTATTTCAGTGGGCTGGGGTTGCCTCTGGATATCAGGATGGCCTGCGACTTGGGTAATGATCGATGTTGGTTCAGACGTGCTTAGACGTTACAGGAGACTAGTCGGCATTACATTATAGGCGGGATACCAGCCAATGACTCGGGAAATCTGGAGGATATCAAGGAAATGCTTGACAAGCAAATGATATCGTTGAAGAATATCAGGCATGCCCTTAAAACGGTTTTTGATGTGCTGATGCACATGCAGACTCGGGTATCAACCAATCCTGCGGAAAAAGTTGCAGGATTGGTATATCTACTGTCCTCGAAGAGCGTACCTGCATACGATGGGACTCGCTCTGTTGAGGATGCCTGGACCGCATTAGTGGATGCAATGCTTGATGGGTATCGTGGGGATCTATTTTTTCTGTATCCCAAGCCTAGGGAGGGAAGTCAACGATGGAGACCTTCGTGGAACCAGGTCATGAATGACGCACTTCCATCAAACAGCGGGAACCGGTGGGATGAGGACGTTCAGTGGGATGAGAGAAGGGGGCCTATCGGTGCTTTGAGGCTGTACTTTGCATCGAAAATGGTGATATACGAGGGTTGGGAGATCCGCAAAAGCGACCAGGAGAGTTGGAAGTCAAAGATGTTGACATGACGGTCCATATATTCAAGATAGTGGCCGCCCACCAACACCCAATATCTGATGGTTCATACACGTTATTAGGTCCCAAAAGACTGGGTAATCGGAAGAAGATTGCCAAACGGCAGGCAGGTTCGAGAAGGTTTCTGTGCACTATGTTCACAGTGACCAATAAGAAAGAGAGACGGCAGCTCGAAAAAATTCGTGGTGCCAGAGAGTTGGTTCAGTATCTTGCCTGAAGCAACTACGAACATGTATTTAATCTTGTTGAATTTTTCAGGGTCAGTAGATCTTCGGGAGACATCGATGTTACGCATGCATACACCTTTTTACGTCTGTGAGAGATTCGGCAAAGAGTGCCTCGGAAAAGTTTCGGTCTTCACGCGGTGATTGAAAATGAAGTCTTAAGGAAATGGCCCTAGCAGGCTCCGGTTTTGTGTCGTACTCCCAGCGATCGATGTCATGACCAGCTACTGTGGCTCACGGTGTCAAAGATCTCCATTGTTATAAGAAAATTACGCCTTGGTAAATGCTACAGTGGTCTTGTTAAAATGGTGCAAGCGGTCGAAGAAGATAAACTCACATCAGAACGTGATATTAAGCGTTGACAATTTATAACTTATACAACGAGTCCCTGCAAAATGCGCATTTGACTTGAACGACTTGACAGTATGAGGTTTGATAAGGAATGACCACAATAAAGCAGGTGGCTTTGGAGGCCCTGCTCTGGCTGAAAGAGAAGCAGTTTAGCAACTGAACGATGAGTACCGATGAATACTCACCTTTCATTTCTGAATGTATCGCTGAACGTGGCTCCGGCAAAATTACAAGTACCTGGACGTCCGGGATAAATGGGTAATTTGGGGGGTCGGGGCCGCTTCTACTGGCGGAAGATTGTAAGAGCTGCTTCACGTAGAGTGATTCGAAGTGATATCCACCCAAGCGATACCGGAGGTAACATAACTTTCTTAGTCTCCAGGAGGGTCAAAGTATAGCGAGAGCGTAGAAAGGCAAGTCAGCATTGTGATGTGATGAAGTATGCAAGAATTCCGTCCAGAAAGTGGGTTTTCAGGGAACAAGTGGAACGTTGAGGCAGAACCAATCCAGTAATTCGATAGATGGCAGTCATCGATAATCGATAGAAGGCTATTACCAAGGCAGAAATGCCAACTGGCACGCTTCTGGGCGACTTGTTGCAATTATTACTGAACCATGAGTGCCCAATCACGATATGTTTGAATGGACAATTGATCTAGAGCGTTTTCGTGACCGCTTTCTGCTTGATCAGGCAGAGGCAATTAGGTCCATCTCGTCGCCTTCGTAACAGTAGAGGTCTTCCCTAAGCCACCGAGGAGGACTTGAAAATCTTGTTCAGGCTTCCGTTTCGGACCAGAAATAGTGTTAAGCCTTCGACTGAAAAATCGACAAGTCCTTGACGAATATCGAACGGGTCTCACGAGAAAGGTTCTGCTCCACTAGGCAGAAAATTGAGTGGGCGAATTTAGGAGTTTCCCTCACAGAGCACCAGGATCAGGCAAGCGTAGACGAGCTCGAGGCAGTAGACTCTAATCCAGAGGACATTTGGAAGCAGAACGATGGATACACAATCCGTATAGTCTCCAAGTTCGTCTTCGGCACGGGGAAAAGCCAAATTCGAATATGTAGCCGATGAACACTTTCGGGACGGACGTCGAACCGGACACTCCTAGGGAGGAATTTGAACTTGATTTGAACCCCAGATCTGGCTTAAATTTGGCTAAAAGGTTTTCACTTGGAAAATACGAGATTAGTAACAAGAATCGAAAGAAAGAGTTTAATAATACATACTGGGTGCTGGATTTTAAAGCGTAAAGGAACTAGAGGAGTAGAAATTTAGTGATAAATGAAAAGTGAGGTCCTTGAAAGACTTTGAACGAGTTCTTCAGGAAAGTTCTTGCTCCGCTCGGCACAATAATTGGATTTGGCAGAGTGCAAGGACGCCGCTAGGTCTGGCATCGTCGGACAAACAACAAGGCAATCCGGAGGACCCAAAAGAACCTAAAATTCAAACCGCGACGAATTGGGAATGAGCATTTTGCACGGTGGCAGTTCAAAAATCGACACGGGCGATTTGTGCGATAGAAACTTCCCTGGTAGGCGGAGAATTATGGTCATTAGCAAGGGAATATTCACGAGAAAGAGAAGACAGACGGTGAGGAGTCAGGAGCAGTCGAGCGGCAAGAAAATGCGATCGATAGTTTCCGAGGGTTCTTGATTTGTAACCCTATTTCTGCAATCGCAATCACCACCACCAACGACCGTCGACATCGCCAACACATTGCCAGCATCGTCACTCACGATGGAGGGATCTCTTTCAATCTACGTCCACACAGATGGATTTCTCTCGCCAATATGGTTCACTTTGTCGATTTTGACGACGGATTGCTCTTGCACATCGCACCTCTTGACGGGCTCTTGAAGCAGATAGTTGTATCCGAGTTTCAGGCATTGCTCTTGGGCCATATCGGCGATGAACAAGACTTCGAGAGGCAGAAATGTCGGGACCAGTTGACGGCGACAGCACTCAGACACAACCTCACGGTTCAATAATCGAGATATTTGGCCAGTAAATCTTTGGAACGAAGGGGATGCTCTTCTTGACGCTTACAGCGAGCAATACAGACAGCTAGCAAGATAATTGACCCCAGGAGCACGGAGGATGAGGAGGCGACACTCTCAAAGCTGGATTCTCAGAGAAATTGGGTACGGTCAGACGGTATGTTGCTGTATTCTTGATTTGCTTCTTGAAGGGTAATCTTGTGTCTTGTAATCCAGACGAATACCGTGGCGTTGAGTCCTTGAGGTCCGTGCGTTCCTACTAGGTCGGCCAGATCAATATTCTTGATGAATCTTGCGAAAAGGCGAGTCTTGTCTTGACGATTCACTCCAGTATAGGGCATCTGAACGATGCTGTTCATTTCAGTGGTGGTAGTACATCACTGATACAGGATAACACGACATACACACGGCCCCGCGCTTTTATTGATGTGACACAAAATGACTCACTCTGTCACATCACACCTGCGGCACGCGTCCGCGTTAATTCCCCGGGCGGCTGCAGGGCAAAACACTGCAGGGATCTGAATTCAAAGGACAAGAATTTATAATATTAGAGGGTACGGTGTCTTCAGGAGGGAGAGACTCACCTACTCGTACATTCTGCGCGAGGATGTCACTGTGTACTTGGGGCAAGAACGAAAAACATGCGCCCTGGACCGACGACAGTTTCTGCGTTTTGGATCATTGACAGCCGTATTTGTTTCAAGATACAGCGGTACAGCGGAACAGACCAAAAGTCATCTGGGCATTGTATTCCCGACGTCTTAGTCTGCGTGCTTGTCTTCGTTGTTCGGCCTCGAGGCTGTCAGGGCGCTCTGCGACGCGCTCGTTACAAATTGAATCCAATTTTCTGGATCAAACACCTTTCATCGGTGGGAACGTTCCGAACGGCGTCTACTGCTGTCGAATGGATACCTCCGTATTGTGTCGATCGGTGTCCAAAAGAACATTCTTTGACGAGGGCCCTCGCGACTGTTTTGTGGTCCGGCCTCACGCATATTCAAAAAGGATAATGGCAGAGGCATCTTCGGCTCCTTTGCAATATCTTTTCACGAAGCCAGAAAGCCAAAATTTTCACCATATAAATCCAGTGATATCTCTCTGCCGTTCTTTCATCATCAAAATGCCTTGTTATCGCTCCTGCAAGAGAATGGTCCCTCGTTATATACCTGCCTACGACGAAACTCGTCAAAATTCTTCCTCTGTTTATTCACCATGCGACCTGTCGTATGCCGCACGCCACCAACCGTACTACTATTCCCATAGGTTCACGGTACAACATTGTTTGGCCTCCATAGGTTCCCGGTTCCTAATTCCTTTCAGTTTGAACCAGAGACTACAGAACCAGCGGTGCCGCAGACACCAGTAATCGTCCCTCAGGACGCCATAGTAAGCCAATTGCAATCCCTCACTAAAGTTTGCCCTGATTGTTCTAGGCTACTACTTCTTTTCACTATGATCTCAATGATGAATTTGAGCTCGACGAAGAAGAAATAGAGCTATCTGAGGAAGAGGATGACGAGGATAATGGAGAGGAAGAAGTCGAAGTCGAAAACAGAGCGGCGCAAGCAATTCTTGCCGCTGTGCTGGTGAGCACGGTAACGTCTTCCTCGTACCCAGTCCTCATCCGAGATGTCCTAGGCATATGTCATACCCGCATTGCTGGCCTTTCTTGTGTGGGTATTCTACTTCGCCTGATGGATTTCTTTGCTACTGTGGTCTTCCCATATGTGTACTCTACTTCGTTGGTAATCTATTTGTTTCTTGGGCAACTTCGCTATGTCTGGCTGGAGCAGAATGAGAGACGCAAGTTCATTGTTTACAACCCCCTCTACGCAACGACGCGTCTGGGCCGTTGAGTTCATCGCCAACGCCAGTACAGGATCTACTAAACGACGTTATGAAAATAACAATAGCAGCGTGAGGACAGCATCATATATATATTCTGGCAGAACTGGTGGTTCACGTTCTTTCGCCAATTGTCATGTCCCATTATCAGCCATGAAAAATGGGACAGACCTTTGCGCTTTTTTTTCGACTTCGTCAGCCGTGAAGCCTCGTGAAGCGTGCTTAGGTCATGTATCGCGGTTCTTGGAACTTAGCTGGTAGCAACAGCGCCTGTACTAAGTAACCCTCGACTTGTAAATGACTCAATGAATGGTGGTGTAAGGAACGGTCCATCCACACGTCTGCTGCGTTCCGAACTACCTCTAGGTAAAGAAGCAGAACGAGGCCTTCCTTAAACGTAAGAATGTGAGTGCCGGTGCATTCTCAAAACATCCTTGAAACAGACTCTCGAGTAATAATAATATGCTTATATGAAACTCGGACGGCCACCGTTAGGCGAGTAACAAACTTTACAAGTCTAAAGACTCATCACCAAGTGGACAGTCAAACCAAGTCACCGAACGTTTCAATGTGAGCCCTAAGGACGCCGCAGAGCAGAGTCGTTTATGATCCTACTCGGACAGTTGAAACCGTGATGTTGCGTCCGCTCTGCACACGGCGAGAAAAAATTCAGAACGATATCATCGCTCAAGAAAAGCTTTTGGCCTTAGACATAACTGTATGCATTGTTATCATGGATGGGGCAATACAAGCATATAGTAGAATACGACGCCGAACCGCACTCCCCAAAGGACCCCTAGTTCATTTGCCGAATGAGGGCGTTGATGTTGGTCTCGCGGTCACCAAAGTCACCACCCTGGACGAAATGCTTGAACTTCCGTGTCCTCCAGCCACCATTGGGGTTGGAGAGCTTGAACGGCCACAGGAAATTCGATGCCTATACCAAGATATCAGGAAGTGAATGTTATATAGAAGGTGGTACATACCTGCTTGAAGTTGGGACCGGCGGTAGAAATTTCGTGGACAAGGTCCTCGATACAGAGGATGTTGTACTTGCCAAGAGCCTCTTCGATGACGGCGTTGTTGGAGAGGGGGATGCGTTGCTTGTCAACCTTCCCGTAACCGCGCTTGTAGATCAGTTCACGGACGGACTTGAGGTTGGGCTCGCTAAATTGGTGAATTAGAAAGGTAACCAAGTCAAAATATTCATACATACCCGTAGGTGATATAAGGCTCAACAAGACGGAGCATCTGCTGCGTAGCCTTCGTGACCTTGACGAAGACACCATTGTTAATCTGCAGAAGTCGGAGGAGCTGGAGAATTTTTCGGGGCTTGGGGGCGATCTCGTTGATACTGGATAGTCAATGTCAGCACCGACCGTGCAGAAACAAAACAGGCAGACGCACCCCCTAATCCTAACCACAAAGTACACCTTGGGTTGGGCAGGAACGTAAAAGTCACCGGCCGTCCGTGCCGCCCGTTTCAGTCTGATCTCCTCCCTCTCCTTTGCCTGGTATTCCTTCACATAAGCCTCAGCACGCTTGAAGATGACCGTTCGTTTGGCTTTCGATGCCTAGAATCAAGTGGTCAGAAAGGAAATCATAGCAATACGCAGACAGGTCAGTCCCGAAAGATGGTTAATTAAAGGCAGCACCGCGCGATAACGCTAGCCTTATGTCGAATGGTATCGTATGCATCATAAAACAAAGCGAAGCACAGGAAACTCGAGCCTACCTTACGGGCAGCAGCAGCGGCAGCTAGGCGCTCTTCACGAGCCTTTTCATTTTGTTTCCTCTTTTTCAAGAGGGTTTCGGGCACTTCGATTGCCTAGGATGAGTTGAGCGAAAAATTTTGCATATTGTGATATGAACATACCGAAGCGGTGGGGACGCTAAGGTGATACGAGAAGGGCCTGTAAGCAAGGCATGCAGCGGCAAGGAGGCGGGATACTCACGTCGTCGGGGCCATAGAAATCTTGAGGAACGTCGACGCTTTTGGGCCTTGGTCGTAAGTTAGGTTCAGTTCGGTGGCTACTGTACAGTCTGACAAATACTTTCCCACAGTAGTAGCCGGCGGGAAATCACGTGACCCTTCTATCAAGGGTTGAAGCCAAAAATAATTAAATAATTATTCAAACATCTCTCACTCGCTAATTGCGCTGTAGCTGAGTGCAATTTAAGCGCCGGATTGCGGTTTCTACCGCCTATCCACAGTTCGGAACTTCTATCATCACTCTAACATCTAGAATGGCCCGCCGAGACAGTTCTTTTTGCGATTCTAACCTTGTGATCAACATATCAAGCCATTACATTTTACCGCCCGAGGTTCCGTGCATGATTTGAACATTACGGTTGTATCGCTCGTTTTCTCAGGCTGTAGCCTGCTTATAAAAAGGCAGAATGGCTCTCCTTACACGGCTACTGCCATGCTGTTCCTCCCATGGCGCACCTGGGCTGTCTTGTTTCCACTTGTGAAACTTGTACCGTTGGTTGCTTCTCAAGTAACGCAGGTAACCTGCAACGCGTCCATTGACTCCAATTGGGTGGGTTGCGTTGGATTTTGTACTATACACCGCTAAAGCATTGATATCAAGTCATACAATTCCCTTAATCAAAGTTCCTGCGTTGTTGCGTCATATCTCGGAGGCGTATGCAACTCTGGGAGTGAGTATTTCCATATTCTATGTCCACATCAATGTTCAGGGCATCTCGTAGATTTTACTGTCACTCCTTTGAGCGAGGGAGACCTCTACGCTGGTCCCACTCTTGCACAGGCCAATAGCTGTCGATGCAGCTCTGTGTTCTATTCTTTGATCAGCGCCTGTGCGCTTTGTCAAGGGCGCATATATGAAAGGTGTTGATATTTACATGTTCGAATGGTTGCTCGCATCATTTACACGAATCTAGGTGGTCTCTTTTTCATACCAACTGCACCGAGAATCTAAATATTCCAGTCGGAAAGTAAGTTTCCATATGTTCAATCACACTGGAAGAACAGACCTTTACGATGATAGATTTAACGATGCTATACCTGCACAAACGGCGGTTCCGCATTGGGCGTATCAAAATGTCTCAGTATGCTGCCTAATTCTTAAGAGCATCAAAACCGGCGTTAACTTCCACCCTAGGTGACTGATACTTTTGATGAACAAGAGGCTAGGTCAGATTCAGGCAAGCCAACTGGTTTTTTGAACTCAGCAACCGACTCAATCGCTGCTATTGTAGATGCTCCTGAGTCTACCGCCCAGCCTACCTCTACATCAACATCAACATTCCCGTCTGCATCCTCCGGCGTAACATCCCAGAAACGTACAAACGTTGGCGCCATTGTTGGAGGTGTCATTGGAGGGGTTGCTCTTATAGCTTTACTTGGATTAGGTATATGGTTCATACGGCTGCGCTTCAGATCGAACCATGAATCGGAGCCCATTCTCGCTGCTGATATGGACACTCATCCCCGCAACTTTATCACCTTACCTGTAGGCCAAGCCGCTCCGAAGCTATATGTAAGATGTCGATGCTGTTTTTTTTTTTTAATTGCCGAGACTCATTGTATGCCCAGGATCCTTCTGATCCGAGCACTTATCCTATATCTTCGCCATCTCCCGTGTCTTCTGCGAACACACATACATATGGAACACATCAAACCGTGGCATCCGCTTACTCCGGACTTGCTCTCCCCTCCAATCGTACGTATTCTGGTGTTCCCGAGCTGTGATTCCATCGCGTTCCATGATCTTTACCACTTGCTTGTCGTGTGTAATGATATATTCCCCTGATTTTTCTCATGATCCACCGGGCGCTTCAACCTACTTCTATGATTCCGCTCCTTTTCCCTTTTGTTCATCAGACCTCCTTTTGAGGCTGTCCGAAACTGGATGCTACTAAATGTGACCAGTGATACCTGAATCGTACACTACCGTTTGGTCAGATTCGCAAACGATGGCTTTGAGTGTGTCCCTCCTGTTATTAATTCTTCCTGCCCTGAGTCCGTGTCTCGTGAGAGGCCAAACGACGAATGCCACCTGTGTTTCCTCGTATGGTTGGGTGAGTATGAGCTACCACATATCTATACAAGCTTCTCGCGTTGAGACGTTCTTCTAGGCCAACAATACTCTTGGACAGTCTCCTTGCTTGGTCGCGGCATATCTCCAGACTGCATGCCTCAATACATGTAGGTGCTGTTTAACCACTGCAACGTTGATGTACAGCTCAGCTCTAATCCTTTATCATAGCGTTCATCGTTCCAGCACTGCCTGAGGGCACCCACTACACGGGTCCCAGCACTGCACAGGCCGATCTGTGCAAATGCAATACCGTCACATACTCACTCATCAGTGCTTGTGCTGATTGTCAAAATCGCCAATTCCTGAACTGGGGCAACTGGACGGCGAATTGTGCAGTGGTTGCTATAGGCTTGTACGTCGGATTTTCAATACGATGGGGACGAGTATCGAGATTGGTTGTTATAGATTCCCAAAACCCGTTCCCGCTGGAACCGTCATCCCGCAATGGGCGTATATCACCATCAACTCGGTACGGTTGCGCTTGACTTGTTAACCTGCCCCTGACAGGGTTCTCCAGACTAGTGACCTGTACAATGGGGAGGAAGCTGAAAAAATTGCGGAAGAAGGCTCGTCGACTGTTAGCTCAACAGCGTCAACTTCGCTCTCAACAGCTTCTACCCTGTCATTGACTACTTCCTCGACACTGCCTAGCAATGCTGCTGCAACAACAAGTACATCTTCGAGCGGCTCCAACGCGGGAGCCATCGCAGGAGGCGTGGTTGGCGGAATTGTATTTCTGATGGGAACGTCACTTGTGATGTTCTGGTTCTTCCTTCACCGTCGCCGGCAGGCACGTTCAGCTGCAAGACCCTCGGACATGGTAAATTATGCTGACAGTAACCGCGTCTCCTCTCCTCCGATGCAAGAGACCTTGACTGACCGACGAGGGCCATCTCCGTTGTCGACCGTCGTATCGCCGTACACATATGTTCGTGGTTCCTTGGATTTATCAATTGTTTTACTGATGGTACTAATTGAAGGAACCCTCGCAAAGAAGTCCATCTCCTCCGAGTCCATCAGTACATGCAACATCTGCAGTTCACACGACTTTTGGTTCTATAGTATCTCACGGATACTCCGGTGCTCCCGAAGTATAATGAATGTAACGTTAGCTATGCCGTAAACGCTGTATTGCAAGCATCGCCTCAACAGAATCCGTCTCTCACACCGTCTTCTCTACCATGAGTGCGAGCGATTATCTCAAAACAAAATGATGAAAGTTTCTTGTTCCAGTGTTGAAGATCATTATGGATGGAATCGTCCGGCAAGTTCGTATAGGTCCACAACGCATTCCTTTAACTCCCATTCGATCAAGTGACTGATATCTTTTCAGCGCAGAATCGCCCGGGAGCTATCCATGTTGTTTATGCGTGCTTTAGCGCGTCTAAAATAGCCCTTACCGCTAGGGCAGTTCATGGGATGTATTGGCCTATCATCCTGTGGACCGCACAATCCGGTAGCTGTTTTGGTCCTTCTATAGGTTCCCGGAATCGGATTAGATCCCTAGAATCCTGATGGGAATGAGAAACCCCTTGGATAGCCCTTCTCATGTTCAGAATCTGTCGTTTTTGCATTTTCGTGCTAAAGCTCCTCGTTAGCTTGCACTTTTCGATCACGGGGACAAGCTCTAGTGCCGCGTCAAATGTCACCTGTTTACCTTCGTATAACTGGGTATATCATCAACCGCCTGCAAGTTGAGGTGTAACTAACTTGTTCTTACTGCCGCAGACCCACAATGACTGTGATCAAACGCCTTGTGAGGTCGCTGCTTGGCTTATTTCCCAATGTACCGACCAACGTACGTCATCCTCTACCAACTATTCCACTGACGCCACAGGGTATATCATATGCATTTCACAGCTTTTACACTTAACCCGCTACCAGAGAACACACACTACTTAGGGCCAACGTCTCCGCAAGATACCAACGAATGCGAATGCAGTTCTGTTGTTTATTCTCTTGTATCTGCCTGTGCAGTATGCCAGGAGAGGAATTATCTATCGTAGCCTTTGTTTCCGTCTTTGTGGACACTGAACTAAAGACCATCAGATGGGATGCGTGGAAAGCGAACTGCTCTTCGGTCTATTACTCTATGTATGTATGAACCGCCGGCAAGAGGACCGTTTCCAACTCAAAACATGGCTCTAGTTTTCCTAAAAACATACCAATCCAGACGACGGTTCCCGTATGGGCATATGCCAACTATTCAGTTGCGTAGCTATCTTTCGCGATTAGGTCTGATCAGCTCATCTTGCGTGTAGGACCTTGATGAATTCGATGTTTTTACTGCTCAAAGTCTAGCAAGTGAAAGTAATGTCATTCCTTTCAATCAAAAGCTTTTTCATCCTAAATTGTCTGCACAGAACAACCCGACTCGTCGTTTATACCAGAGCCTACTACATCAAATAACCTTCAAGTACCTCATCCGGCTAGTACCACAACGACAACTTCGAGTTCGACAACGACAACACCTACGGTTATGACAACGTCTGCCGATTCGCCTAGCCCCACGACAAACGAGAAGAACGTCGAATCGGCAGCACGAAGCCGTACGATCGGTATTGTTATCTGGGTTATCGTGGGACTTGTGGCAATCCTAGGATTAAGCATTTTGTCCGTCTATCTCACGAGACGGTGGCGAAGATATCAAGAGAGGAAGCTCCTCACCCCGCGGTATCACGCCGTGCATTCTCGGGAAAATTCTCAGCCTGAAGAGATGAAAGAACTCGTGCGTACCACCGCAAGGTACTTTGGCTCGTTCAAGTTTGCCGTTGTGTGCTAGGCACTGATCCCGTCCTTCTAGCTCAAGAATATCCATTCCCAGCATGATTCCTTATGTATTCTTTTTACTGTGACACTTTGTGCACTTACCTACAATGTTTCTGTTCCTAGCCTCCGAGCGACGCTGGTTCTGTATTACAGCTGTCGCCTGCGGTGGAATCATCTACCTTTTATACTTCACTTGAGGAGGGAGATGTGACAGTGAGAGAGCGTGGTGGGGCCCCGCCCGCTCAATGGCATTACACGCCACAGCGGTTTTTAGCATAATCGGTATGTGCTACACTCCGGTAACTTAGAAGGACTTAATATCTGGACAATTAGGTCTGCAATGTACGTGTATGCAGTAATATGGACATATAAACTCTGTTCGTGTATGTTCTCATGTAGACAGCTTACGATCGATGCATTTATTCAGTGTGTACGATGGAAAGTCTGCTTGCCTTCTAACCAATATTATAGTATACAAGTGCACGACGACTCCCCTTACTAGGGTATAAGAGATCGCCTAGTCTGACCATTAATTAATACAAAAAAAATGCCGCCTTATCTCAAAGCCCAGGTGGAGATTTCTTCTAATGAAGACGATGAGAAATGATCCATCCAGTCATCGCGCTTAGCTTACCTGAAGAGTAGGAAGTCTTGACACTTCCTCTACGTCGTCCTTGCTCTTGTTGTCCTTGTCCTTGGATTCGGACGCCACTTCTTCGTCATGACTGCCTAGACGACGTTCACGTCTTCGGTACGTCCAGATACCGACCAAGCCAATGATCGCCATAAGACCGAAGACGCCGCCTGCAATACTCCCACCTACGACGTCACCGTGGTTAGAACTACCTTCCTGAGTGGGAGTCGGTGATGGTGTCGGAGTCGTCGTAGGTGCAGTCGTTGAGGTAGGTTGTGGTACAAAGGTTGATTCCGTGGCGTCTGTCCAACGGCTAATTAGTATTTTTGACATGACAGGCAGGGCAGCGAGCACTGACTCGCGTCCTGTTTCGCTTGGTTGATGTCAAAGTTGTCCTCAGTCTACATCGGAGATATCAGTACAAGTCATGACGGATAAAATTGTGCCGCGTTACTTTTACGTCGAGGTATGCCCAGGCAGGCACGCGAGTGCCATTCGGTATTGGCTCGGGGAAACTGATATGCAGAAGTCAACATCGCGTCAGGCAACGCGTCAGGGGATGTAAAAAATCCTACCCTCCAATAGCTACAGAAGCACAGTTGACACGCCATTGGCTCCATCTATGGCAAATGAGGGTGCATTCGTAGAACTGGTTGTGACGCAACTTACTGAACAAATGTTCGATTTTGGCAGGCCGCACACGCGCTGATGAGGGAATAAGACACGGTGCTACATTGACAGGGATTGGCCGCGTCGACGCTTGGGCCTAGATAGTGAGTCTGATCGGGTAAAGATTGGAGGGTATACGCTAATAAATAGACATTAGATGCTAGTACCGTAAAGAAGGCGACTATAAACTTACATCCGCCGTTGCATATACCTAGCAGAGAGGATGCCACATCACAAGGACTCTGCGAGACCGAATTGAAAGTCTAACAAGAAAGAAAATGTCAGTTTATTTGTGCCTCTTAATAACTGTTCATACCCAGTGAAAGTCAGACAAGGTACAGGTAGCAGTAATATTCGTCTGGCCAATGACTCCTAGTGGGATAAAGACGGTGAGAAGCAGCACAGAGAACGACCGCATCTTGGAGGGCATTGGCAACTTCACGTAGAAGACGTCTGGCGGTCTTTTAAGAGGTACGAGATATAAATTTACATGGCGAACAGGACCTGAGGAAGAGCAGTAATTTCCGTACTGGCCCCGATTAAACTGACAGTTCTCAGTACCTGCACGCGAACTTGAAGGTACGATCCAGGTACTCGGTTTTATATAGTGATGAATCAATGACCACGCGCACGTGAACCTACAGCTTAGAACATTTGTGTTCGACAAACTGACAGTGATTGACCTGGCGATAATATTAGGCCCATCCAATGAATTCGTCGAGGTGTTATCATTTAAAATATCCGACGACTCACACAATACTGTTACAAGATTCTGTACCACTCCTTCTATCTACGCTTCGCCAAATACATGACGCATGAAAATCCGCTTGTGAAGCTTAGCCCCCGCCTCTTCGATCGCAGCGATATCTTCAGATGTCAAATCTGTTACGTCAGGAGTCTTGAGAGTCTCTGTGATTCGCGCTGGCTTCGATGTGGTCCTGTATTTAGGTAAGGAAAAGAAATTCCTCAAAGGGCAAAATTCTGGCCGCACGTTACTACAAGGATGCCTTTCTGGAGGAGCCACTTGGTGTAGACTTGGCTTGGAGAGATCTTGAGTCGCTCAGCGATGCCATTAACGACGGGGTCGACCGGTCCGCCTGGAGCCCGGACAATGGGAGTAAGGCCACCATATGAGGCAATGAGAATCTTGTGCTCCAGGGCGTACTTGTAGATGGGCTCGGCAGCTTTGAATACATATGGGTGGAATTCAATCTGGAGAAACATATAAGGAACGAGTATGATCGGCCAGTTGCGAACTTGCCTGATTTACGGCAGGTAGAATGGTAGCAACCTCGATGACCTCCTTCATATCTTCGACTCTAAAGTTGGATATTCCAATGCTCTTCGTCAAACCTTGGCTCTTGACTTCTTCCATCTGCTTCCACCACGCTTTCAGCTCCCCTTTGGCCGACGTGGGGTCATGGATCAAGAATAGATCAACATATTCCAGCCCCAGCTTCTTCAGCGAGATCACCAGCGTATCCTTGATAGTCTGGCCCTCCGCAAGACTCTTCAACTTGGTTGTCACATAGAGCTCCGAGCGGGGCTTTCCGGATGCCTTGATGCCCGCACCGAGGGAATCTTCGTTTTCGTACATCTGCGCACCGTCGAGGTGCGTCACGCCATTCTCGATGGCTACACGGACAGGCCTCTGCAGCATCCTGCTTATAGAGAGCAGTGCCGGTGCCGAATGCGAGCCAGGGAATGGTGGTGCCGTCGTTGAGGGTGTAGGAGAGCATGTTGGATCGAACTGTAGCGCGCATGAATAGCAACCAGGAGAATCAGACATGGCTCATTATTTATACCACAAATGACGCGATAAGTCGCTCTAACCTTAGTAATCTAAGAATGTCCAGCTGCTCATGAGAACATCTCTACCCTGGTTTCATCAACGCCGCTTTTCCGATGTATTGTTAGCTCATTATTATCGCATCCAACGGCAAGGAGTACGTCTTCAAAGACCATATTGAAGCCAAAAGAAAAGTCAGATAAGGAGGACAAAGGAGAAACCATTTACTCAGAGCGGACCGACAATCGTGCGATGAACGGAACGCTTCCGTCCTCGGCCGAATAAAGGACCTGCCCTAAAGATGCACCCCAAAAGCGCCACGACAACAATTTTTACTTTCTATCTTTTAACAACTACCAGGCGCTGTATATACCACATGTTAGACTGTCCTTTTCTTCGGCAGTCTCTCATCGCGGCGGCCTCAGATAGACGGTGCGCTCTTTGGCTGGACGTCCGTAGTTTTTTCCATGGATGAATTCGGTCACCTAGCGTTCCGACACATATAGCTCAGTATCCACATCATGTATATTTGACTTCTGGTCTTTGAATAGATTCTATTCCTGCCAATGAATGTATCTATGGACACTAGAGAGTCTCCACCACCGGGGACGTATGTGGGCTCTACCTTTCAGTCGGATTTGTTGGTCTCCCGCGAACACGTTCTCAGGATTGAATTTTTAGTCCGCACACAAGTCCTATATAGCCCATCCAATGCGAATCAATGTAAACTGTATGTAATACAGTTGCTCCATAGGCGGTTTTGTACGCTATAGCCGATGCTATTTCTTCGACGAGGCCAAAGGAGAACGGAAAGAAGAACGAGACGCCCAGCATAACAGCAAAATTGCTATACCTAGCAGTTCTCAACTGTTCACGGCGACTTTTGGGACGCTCCCGGTGGATGTCCAAGCTGACGTCTGAATCGCTCTCAGGCTACTCACGGTACCGGTAACAGCGACGAACTCTGATGGATCTGCATGATTCCAAGGCACTGACGGACCCAACTTTTTGGATTTTTTAGTGTAGATGATCACTTGCGAGCCTTGTGATACTGATGAGCGGCTTCGGAGTCAGTGCACCAACAGTCCACGGTTGTCATGAGACGGCGTACTTCGCTCTCAGATGATCCATGATTAAAGCTAAATTAAAGAGCAGTATTTTGATACACTCCGAGGCTCGCCGATGATAGGTACACTTGAGAACGATACACGGCTCCGTTACTTACGAGTGAATACACGACAATCGGGCACGAGCTGTTCTCGGTCGGCGGCCGTAGCATTCGGAAGAGTGACGATTGAATCAAAGCAGGATGATCCTCAAGTTCAGGGCATGTGCCATGTTGTAAAACATGGATCTACGCACATTGACCAGCGCAGACGATCGCGACAACACAAGGAACGCCTGAATCGCGTTCATCTGTGCAAAAGAAGGAAAGAGAGCTGCAGAGTCAATATAATCAAGGAAGAAAACGTGATCTGTTGTCTGTATATACTGGATCATGTCCAAGCCCGTTTGGGTGGCCCAAGGATTCGGACGAACCTGCATGCCGATGTTGGAGGACGAAAAACGACAGCGCCAAGTAGATAGAAGCGAATTAGCAGAAAAAGTCACATTGTCAGCGTACCACCTAGACGATGCCGGCCACCGATAACGACAGTAGCCGTTATCCAACTTAATCGAACGAGAGCATAGTACCAGGATCTGTCAAGCGTAGTTGACTTCCCGAAGTTTGTGTATCATAGATTGTCAGCCTGGTAGCGCTCTGTCGCCCTGCCTGCACTGGAGGAATATGTGGATACGCCCCACTGAAGAATAGGCTCGCCTCGGCGCTTTGTGAAACTCACGTTGAGATTCTCATGTATCATGTGGTATTTACTGCTAAAGTCCAGATAGAGTGCCAGCAGCAATGATAGCCCCCACTAAATACAAATACCATCTCGAGAAGAACATAAATATCATGGTGCAGGCACAGCAGTATAAGTGCGGTGCACTACCTTTCGAGCACGAGAAGATGTTGCTTGGTTAGAGCCTGCCCTAGAAGGCCTGGAAGACTCGTGATGGGAATTCTTGTGCCTGTGACTGCGTCGCGTCTGATGAACAGGAGGTGTCGCACGTTCAGAAGCTGTCCTAGAAGGCCTCGGGGCTGCGGTGCGTCGATGGTGTGTGTATGGAGTCTTATGGATCTAGTTAGTCACGGGCAGACAGGCAGAAAGGTTGTATCTCACAGGCACTGTGGCTAAAATTTGCGTAGTCTGAGGTACTGATCGATACTCCACCAAGTTACCGCGGGTTCTTTTGCTTGGTTTTGGTTTGTGACGTCGTCGGATTACTAGCCATATAACCAATCCAAGTACCGCCAGAAGGACGAAAGCTCCTACGACGGCTCCGATGATTATGCCAGACTTCACTTTTTCAGATGCTGTTATGGTCGGTGTAACACTGCTTGTCGCGGTGGCACTTGGAACCGCCTCTGTGGATTCAGACGCGTCTAAAAATGTGGCCTATGAATAACTAAGCACTACCCGATATAAACGTCGTGGACTTGCCGGTGTCTGAAGCAGCGATTGTCTCATTAAAATCGTTATATATCTAGGAATGAAGTCAGAAGGTACGTCGAGGTCATGTAAGTCGCTTACCGTGACATTCTGGTACGCCCAGTGCGGTACCGCAGTATTTTGTGGAATTTCGCCAAGATAGCTGTTGAAGTGATCAGAGGTTGGTGATTCACGATTTTAGATAACAACTGACATCGATACATAGACACTAGTGCAGTTTGTGCTCCAAGACGACCAGCTACGTGATGTCAGTAAAGGGTGTGAATAGATAATTATGAGCTTACCTTGCATAGCTACGATTCTGGCAGAAAGCGCATGCACTCAACAGAGAATAGTACACGGAACTGCATAGACAAGGAGTGTCGGATCCTTCCCAAGGGCCATCGTAAATTTGTCCTTCTTGCAATGGTACAACCGTGAAAGCTATACAAGACAAACGTGAATCTGAATAGTAGGCCAGTAAAGTGTTTTGTGCGTACTCACTCGAAGAAGTACAAGCGCCCATAAGGGAAGAGGCTATACTGCAGGTGCTCTGATTAAGAGAATTATACACCTAGGCGCCGTAACGTGACTGGGCCAATGAAAACATTCAACATACTGCCTACCCAGCTATGGTCAAACGTCGCATTGCATGTCGCCTCCTGGGCCAGGACCAGCCGCGTCTTGAAGAGGAAAAACAGAATGCCCCAGGCGAACACCAACATGACAACGGAGAAGAAAGTGGGGCCCCGGTTATCTCGTTATCAGCATGTTTCGGAAAAGGTGAGCAAGGGCCTGAAGCTCAAGCGCCTTGTCTTTATATGTACGCCGTTGGCCGCCGAGGGTCGAGAAACGTACAATTTGTCGTGCGCAGTAGCTTCCCCCACGGCACGCCGCACGATCCGACACACGGAGACTCCAAACGCGTGAATAAAGCAAGGTAAATTAAACGACGCTTTTTTGTGAAGTCAAGGCTTCTCAGAGGACGTACGCAACAGCCGGTTCAGCACGCGTCGTGAAATTGGAAGAAAACTGGAATGGAAGATTCTGATCACGGGCCCCTGGCACGCCGAAGGGTCAAGTCCAAATTTGGAGTATTTGTCTCTGTTGTCCAAGACCCTGCGTATGAACGCGTTCACGCTCCTTGTTCTTTAACTTCTCCTCTACTGACGAACGACTATCATGGCATCGCAGCAGCCTCCACTCCAGCTCCTCAGCCTTCCAACGTACAGTACCACCTCATCATCGCGGCTGCAAGCACTTTACTCGAATAACATATCCTGGCAGAAGAATTCGGATCCCGCTGGATTTCACGCGAGCATCGAATGGTGGCGGAGAACTTTTGAAGCTTTTGTCGCCTCTGGGATACAAACCAACATATCTAGCAGACTGGTATTGAATGCCTCTGCGAGGATAAGTGAAAGCCTGAGGGTCGAGGGCGTCGGAAAACCGGCTGGCTTGAGTACAGTCATTGTGAGTCTTCTTCACCACGTTGTCCTCGTCACTGACATTGCCTGTCAGCGAAGACTGAACTAATAGAACCCTCCAGCAGCAAGACGCCACCTGCATTGATTCCTCTTTCCGCTTTCCTATCTTTGCCACAGTCCATCTACGCATCACATTCACTCCTTCATATCCTGCCCTCGCTAGTCGCGTCATATCTGATAGCCAAGCCGTTCTGGTGGGCATTGGGTACAAATAGGTGTCGATGGACTTTTCTTTTCAAACGCTGGGGACTCGAAGTGGCACGGGGAGTATGTCATCATGAGCCTACTAGAACGCGCCGCCGAGAGAATCCTGGCGGAACAGAAGGCAAAATCTGGAGGCCCAAGTGATGGGATATACAGCGTAGAAAGATTCCGCCTGGACTTTGCTGCCTGCATCAACGAGACTCACATTATGAGTGAAATGGATGCGAAAGTTCTTATCAAATTCTTGGAAAGGGATAAGAACATCATTACCGTTGATAAGGAGGTCAGTCATCGTACTCTACGATGTCCTCATTCTTATTTTCTTTTCGTAGGTAATTAAGTTTATCGACAAGGATGCTCCCCCAGAGACGTGGCGAATCACTGCCGTTGATCGAGGCGTACTGGAACTTAAATCGGCCGTCGCCAATCTTCATGGTCAAATCGAAGGCCTTCAAAAGAAGATTGACCTGTGAGTCTTATTCCTCGAAGCTCTGGCTCAACTGACATGCAAAACCTTCTAGTTCCACCCATAAAGCTGCAGAAGCTTTGAGGCAGAAACGACAAGTCAATCGCTCTTAGCTATATTCGATCTCGCAAACAGCTACAAGACGTACTGGTTAAACGACTCGGTGCGCTTGACACGCTAGAGAGCACCCTCATTAGGGTTGAAGCAGCAGCCGCAAATGTTCATGTAGGCGTTTACTGATACTTTGTCGTCATTGAGGCTGACAGCATTTTAGATACTCGAATCATATGCTCAATCTACCTCTACCCTCCGTGCTATCCTCTCACATCCATCGTTGCAACGCGAATCTATCGAGCAAACCATGGAGGCGATGGCGGAAGCCTAATGCCGATGCCAAAGAGATAGACGAAGCCGTACGCATCGGCGGAGACATTGCAGTTGGAACAAATGAAATCTTTGATGAAGATGAATTGCAAGCAGAGCTGAACGGGTTGATACAGGAAAGTAAGGAGGAGGAAGATATGAAAGCCCTGGAGGAGAAGCAACGATTGAAGAAAGACGAATTGACTGTGCAAGACGTGGACGGGACGATTGCTGAGGAAACCAAGAAAATGGCAATCCTCCAAATTTAACTACAACCATCGCACTCATGATATTTAATTACAACGGATAGGTGATTCACTACACATAATACATAAGTTACCTACTTCGCTCGCTAGTGCCGGAAAGACCCATAGCACCTTTGGCCTTTCCCAACATTGATTGCTAAGGATGAAATAAGAAGATCTGCGATGGCAGTTCATGTTGTAACTCACATCATTGTCGTTGGAGTTGCCGCTAACGGTGTCACCCATCTTCTGAGTGCTGGTCTTCTCGCCCTGTGTTGATATCAGCGCACTGCACAACATGTGTGTCATTTTGACAAACCTGGGGCTGGAGCGTAGAGGCCGCAGAGTCGGCGTAGCCTTTCAAATTATCACCCATACGCTCGGTGGCGGATTTCTGACTATCAGGCTGCGAAAATGGTTACAATTAGATGATGCTGCAACAATAAATCGGCAGAACTGACCTTCATAGCCGAGCCAGCCTTGTCAGTGAACCATTGACGGCCAGTGTCAGACATGATATTAATGCGTTTGTTTTGGTAAAGGTTGAAAGTAAAAGTTGTTTGGGTGGTTGAGATGTAAATTCATTGAACTGAATTACCCAGCTTTATATGCTTCGATAACTCCATAGAAGGAGCGATCTGCAATGAACCTGACGTACTTAGTGACGATATGATTCAAACAAAATAGACCGATGAGACCCAAATGACGGTGAGGCTTGGCACGCATGACGCGTCGTCTCGTACATACGATCGTAATTCCATTTCGAGCGCGCATAGTGTACATGGATACTTTTCGTATATAGACTGATAAAGGCAGGTTAAAGCTTAAGACCAACATTGATGTGGACAGCCTTGACTTGTGTATACCTAAAGCCAATAATTAGAACAGATCTTGGCAAGGCAAAAAGGTCACGTACATGTCGATCGCGTACTCACCCAATTCCCTTCCAATTCCAGATTGTTTGTACCCACCAAACGGCATGTTTTTCTCCACAGAGTTAAAGCAGTTAACCTGGAACGCGAATAAGACATTTCACCAGAATCACCACGTCATGTACGAATCATCAACTTACGAACGCCTGTCCCGCCTCAAGAGCATGTGCTACTCGAATCGCACGACTTGAGTTCTCCGTAAAGACAGCACTTGAGAGACCATAGACCGTGTTATTCGCCATCTCGATGACCTCTGTTAACGTGTCAAGCTTGTCCGCAGCCGATGCTGGTCTCACTCACCTTCCTCAGTCTTGAACTTGATGACTGCGGCTACTGGACCAAAGACCTCTTCTTGTACGATCTTCATGTCAGGTGTACACTCCGTTACGATCGTCGGCTGGATAAAGTAGCCCTCTGAACCGTGTCTCGAACCACCAATATGAATATTTGCACCGTCGTTCTTTGCTGAGTCGATGTAGCCCATCACGCGCTACATTCATCAATGGAATGTCACGTTAGACAAAAAATTTCATGGCTTACGTCGAACTGAGTTTGTGAAACCTGTGGGCCGTGTTTCGTGGACGGGTGGAAGGGATCTCCGGTGGCTGACTGGAGAGAACGAGCAGCCTGGGCGAACATTGGAAGGAATTTGTCATATATGCCCTCTTGCACGAAAATCCGAGAGCCAGCATTGCAGTTTTGACCTGACGTTTGGTCAGAGGGATGTAAAGAAAGGGTGTCTTAAGACGAACCCATATTGGAGCTAATAGGAATAAAAGTGAGCGTATTGAAGGCTAACAAAATCCGGATACATACAAAATGCCCCTGGTGGCCCATTTGATCGCTTGCTCAAGGTTAGCGTCATCGAAGATAATGTTTGGGCTCTTTCCGCCAAGCTCCAGAGTCACAGTTTTCAGATTGGACTGTGCTGACGCGATTTGGATTTTTCTTCCTGTAGCTGTACTTCCCGTAAAAGCAATCTTCTCAATAACAGGGTGTTCGCTGATAGCCTGTCCAACAGTATGTCCTAAGAAAGAGTAAATTGGTTGACACAGATCTGCAGATAAGAACGAGGATTACCGTATCCATTTACGATGTTAATGACGCCTGGCGGGAAACCTGCTTCATTACAGAGTCCGGCAAGCCTGAGAGCCGTCAGTGGGGTCAATTCGGAGGGCTAAAAAAAACCATTCAGATAGCCCCACAGCCATATATATTGAATTTCATCCCACCTTGAGAACAATCACGTTTCCGGTAGCTAGAGCAGGGCCGATCTTCCAAGAAATCATGCTCTAAGTGTGGTATTCAGCACTTAGGAAGAACAGTACGGTTAGCAGTACGCGTACCAAGGGATAGTTCCAGGGAACAATTTGGCCCTACACTTTTCTAAGACAATCGCGTTGAAAAGGACTAGTAGGATACATACGACGACGCCATAAGGCTCGTGTCTGGTGTACGAGAGCTTTTGTTCGTTGGTCTAACAATGTGTGAATCAGTAGATGAAAATACCAAAAGGATATATAATGTATTTACCTCGATAGTTTTACCTTGGATTTTATCAGCCCATCCAGCGTAGTAGCGTATAGTATCGATGGTAGATGCGACGTCAGCCATCCTTGCCACTCCAAATGGTTTACCTCGACGCATGGTGAGTAACCATATCTAAAATGTATGTGGGCCAATACATACCGACATTCAAAGCTTCTAAAGCCGCGAACTCGTCCGCGTTCTTCTCGATCAAATCGGCCAACTTGCTCAGCATTCGACCCCGAACACTTCCAGGTACCTTAAGACCCCAGGAGGTCTTGTACGCCTAGAAGACATCACTTAGATAGGATACACTGGTGATAATGATGATCGACAAACCTGTTTTGCTGCCTTGACAGCGATGTCTACATCCTTGTCTGACCCTGCGGAAACAGATGTGATCAGTTTCCCTGTCGCTGTTGCAGACCTCATGAGCTTATTGATAAGTGCCAGCAAGGACCTAGAAGATTCGTACAAGGATTGACCACACTATGAAGGAAAATCGAGTTAGCATTGATCTTCTGCAAACAGTGATAGTCCAGAACTGACTCAATCTTAGCATCACGGTCAACGGGATCAACAAACTCTCCATTGATAAAGAGACCGGTGTTGAAAGTTGATTTGCCCTTGTAGAGCGGGGTATCGAATGTGTAGGTGAAGGTAGAAGGCATTTGGCTAAAAGACTTTCGCTGGGAAAAACACTGATTGATGCAACTGCCTATTTATGAATGTCTTAGCCCGTCTTAGTAACATCCACCTGGTCTGTCTCGTCAGCATCCTTCGATTTCTAATCAGACAGGGTCAGGAATGGGCATGAAGAGTAAAAGCCGCTGCAATGAGTCGTCCGTAATGTTTGATCATATGGCAGACGCGACTGAGTTCGGGGGTTTCCGGACGCACTTTTAATTGACTTGGATTCTCCTTTCCAACCGTGGGGAAACTTATTACCTACCCTTGTGAGTAATACTAATAGTATTCTTGAAACATGATATGCTCATACTTACCTTCCATCGCCGAGCTCCGGAGGATTGGGAATAATATATAACCGACATCTCCATTCTACACTGTGTTTACGGATTCTCTCGGCAGAGTCACTAGCTTTTCCTGAGAGTTTTCCACTGGACATGTCGCTAGATATCGCACTAGTTGTGTTCACTCCGAGGACTCGTGAAATACGTTTATGTAAGTATCAGCAGCTCGCACGGTGGACCGCACAATCAAAAGGATGACTTATGTTTGTTTAGCCGAAACAACTTAAACTTCAACCCCACTTTGAAAAAAGAGTGACGATCGAAAACGCGTCTTTGTCACCTGAAAGACGTGTCTTTTGCTTGAAACATTCAATAGTATGTCTAATTCTGTTCATGTTGAGCGGGCGAAGAAGTGGGACGCGAATCCTTGGTTGGTCGAGTGGCTCGACAACACCGTGAAGCATTGCAAAGGAAGTGGAAAGAAGTCATTTGAAGCTTGGTGAGCTGTAGTCTGCGCATGCATGTCTCAGATCTTGGCTGATGGCTATGATCAGGGTTTTGCAGGATTCATGGCCGAGTTGAAGGTCGAAAAAAGTTGAGTTATTGTTTAGATCCACCGGTACCGCTGCCTGCCGGTGGAAGATATCCTGGAAAAGGACTCGGAAACAAAAAGACTTGGAACAAAGCAGCTGTACGTCTTTTGCCCCTCCGATGTTCTCAGAAAGTAAAAATAAAGAGCCATAGGTCGAGTTTGGTGCGAATTTGGTGTACATCTTCTGCATGTCGCGCTTACTTGGAGTTTCGATGAAGGCGTCAGTGACGAAACGCTCACACTTTACCACAACTATGCTTCTACAAACGATTGTTGTGCGCCACCGAGAACAAAACCTGCGCCGAAACGCCGACGCTTGGAACCTTCAAGCGAGTGGTTAGCTGTAAGTGGAAAGCTTCCTCTGTGTCCTCTTACGCTCTGGGGCACTGACGGCTTCCTTCAGAGACGTCACGGTATGAATGCTTTATGACCCATCGATCGGGTTTCTTACCCTGTTTCTTAGCCGCTCTATTGGAAGGCTGCAAAATACCCAATCTCCAATGGGAAACTGCAAGAGCTATTGCTGTTTCAGAATATGTAGGTCACTGAGGTCAATGCGCTTTCTGTCCTTGATTTATTAATCAGGACCGTACCCGAGACACAGCAGAAATATGGAGGAAGGACTTCGAACTCTTCCTGCGGATCTATGGCACCAGAAGGCGCAGTATCATACCTTCACCTCAAATCCTTACTTTAGGTGCTGCATACATTGAAATGCATACCTCGGGGGACGCCTTTATTAATCTGAACTTCCATCTTCATGTAAGTCTCTCCTAGCTTTCCCTTCATATGTGCATGATCGTCGCATTTGCAAAAATAGATGGCCAGCAACTTGTGGTATTCCGCCAAGGAACTTTTTGAAGATTTGGCACGCCGTGGTCTGTACACTCCGTTCTCGATCGAGCGCGCTTACCGGAAAGACGATGATCTTATGTGGAGGCTCTTCGCCTGTGGTGTACGAGCCCACAACTACATGCAAATGCTCTGGGTAAAACTTAGACAAGTCATCACGTATTGCGAGTATTACCGTCCCTACTTCAAACGATATAGAGTAAGCTTTCAGCACGCTGAATCCAAAATACTCATGTAGCCGTACTTGTAGGATCAAACAGGCATGTCCCACATAGAAACCAACTACCAGTATTGGAGCACGCACTCGTTGCAGACCGAACTCGACTGTCTCGTCATTCAGTTCATGGGATCGGAGTCAAATGGGTCCTCTGCCGTTGCATTTCATGACGGAATTTCCCGTAAATTGGTTAGTTGCATTTAACAGTCTAAGTTACTCCGAGTCTTTCTCATGTCACACGGATCTTAGCAAGCTTCCCCTTCTGAAGCTACCAAATTCAGCGCAGAGGCTTTTGAAGTGCTCGGTGATTATGCTGTTGGTGAGCCATACACAGTGAATTGTGATTGTAGCTAATTCATCTCAGCTTGTGAATTTCATGCAAATATGGTGATGTCTCCATTCGGTGAGACTCTTCGCCAATACGCCTTCCAAAAAAGCGGGGACGTTATTACGCAAGGCATGTTGAGGTATGTTATTCCCATGGACCCTGACAAGATCGACTGGAAATCCACGGTGGGAGGAAACTTTAAATGGCACAAACAAGCGACCGATCTGAACGACTATGCGTCAAGTCATTGGAGCAACGTTGTCCACGAAACCGGTGGTCTCATGATGCAGGCATTGGGAAGAATGTTTGATGTTCCTCCATGGCAGGCCGACGACGGCGTTCACAAGATACTAACTCTCGACCAATTGTGGAAGGAAGCCGACGAATATTTCTGGAATGCGGCTCATAGCGTCGACAGACCGAACGAAAAAGGACGGGTTGCGCGCGAGTATGGATTATTGGACCCCAAAGGCAACAGGCCGTCTTTCATGGAAACTTTTGTCCACATGGCGCAAGCTCTAACGATAGCTCAACAAGAGAGCGACAGGCTGGTCGAAATGGAACCAACTTCCAGCCAGACTCCGCCAAAGACTTTCACGCCATTTCCTACGTCGGTACCATCTCAGTCCAGCGCTCAATCTGGCCATTCTTATGTCAACGAGACTCAACAATCGAGGCCCAAAGAGAAAACCAAAACCAAAGGTCCCCAGGCCTCCGAACCCATCCTGGAAGAGATGCCAGTTACAGAAGAAGTTAAGCTTGAACTGAACGAGTTTCCGGATTTTCTACCTTCATCTTTCGACTTGCCAAAGAAGATACTCAAGGTACCTTTGCCGAAGCACCTGGCAGAAATAAATCACTGTTAATATCCGTCTTTAGGT
Source organism: Desarmillaria tabescens (assembly GCF_030435595.1). Lineage (NCBI taxonomy): Eukaryota > Fungi > Basidiomycota > Agaricomycetes > Agaricales > Physalacriaceae > Desarmillaria > Desarmillaria tabescens. The sequence continues at coordinate 939,450 of NW_026848313.1, forward strand.
GTTCCAGCGAATCCTGGCTGTCGATCCTGACACCATGAACATGGAGCAGAAGGACAACTCGAAAAGGGGACATGTCCGATGGGGAGACTTTGAACGTGTTGGTGTCTCCTACCTCTTTTCATTTCGACTATAATTCATGTTCTGTTGTAGGCGATGAAAAGGCTTGGCTTCGACGTAATCCAGACCGCAGGTTCCTCTGTTCGGTTTGACCCTCCTGCAAAGACTGCACGACCAATTTCATTTCATCGTGTATGTTTCTTCTGCGTAATTCTTTCAATGTGCCTTAAACGCAGATCTATGTAGCCACATCCGGATGCTGTCCTAAGCTCTCATTTGTTAAGAATGTGAGTGACTACATTATGCGTGAGACGAATGCCTGACGCGTTCATTATCAGTGTTGGTCACCGGCTAAGAAAGAGTTACGGCTGGACTCTTGAGACTTTCCGGCTCAGAGGAAATGATGATGATCTTGACTGATTTTGGGGATGTATGAACGATCGTATATGATATAGTAGTGGTTGGCTGATAAGTATAGCATCTCATTGGCAGAAGTAAAGTCATTTTCAAATTTTCGCGAGAACCATCACAACTTGAAGAGCAGGCAGGGCGTGACAGTACGTTGGGTTTGGGGCGTGTGGAATGGCACCTGGACCCTGGACCGAGCTCAAGCCAGTCGCATTGTCAATTTGATGCATGGTAACTGGTGACATTCAATAGCATTGTTATTCACAACGAGAGAGCAGCCGTACTAGCCGTAACTATGAGATACAGTTAAGAAACATTTGGTTTATGGTAAATTAAAATGCAAGGGAAGGATAGCAATGGACAGATGATGATTGAGGGTTGAGGAATGAAAGATGAGAAATGTGTACACGGTGGTGTCAATGCCTTCACCGAATCATGAAGGTGTGTCGCAGAACAAGTATATGTGCAGGTGAGGGAAAATGCCCAAGGAAAGAAAACCGAAAAAGAAAAAGAAGAAAATTTATGCGGGGACCTGGCCTCTTCCACGTCCACGTCCGCGTCCACGTCCACGACCCCTACCCCTCCCTCGACCACGACCCCGACCAGGTCCTTGGGGCATCGTGTCTCCTACAGTATCTACAACAGGAACAGGCTGTCCCTGACGGTCGCCGGGGCCGTCTGCTGGGGACATTTGAGATTGCGAGCGCCGATGTTTTTGCTTCTGCTGCTTGCTATGAGACGCACTTGGGGAGGTTTCCTGAGACGGCCATTTATCCCGCTCCTCCTGCTCACTCATACTGGGAGTGGGAGGGGGAGTGAAGCCACCGAAACGCATGAGGAGCTGGATGATGTCGTTGAAGTGCTCCAAGCGTACACTGTCGCTGAGAGCTCTGTTGACGTTATTGGGTTTCAACATGGTGTTGCGTCCTTCGGTAGAGGTTATCCATGACCATGCTTTGCTGATATCATCAGAGCTGGCAAGAGATTTGTCGAGGACCATCCAAACGACTTCAGGGTCACGGGCATCAAGAGCCAGGGTAAGGAGATTGGTGGATTCAGGAGGTGTATAGATCGGCTTGGAGTCTTCGTCTTTGGGAGGGAATGCATTAAAGAAGTACGTGATGATCTTTTGATGACCATTTCGTAGGGCAATATGAAAGGCCGTAAAACCTTCGCCGTTGCGCTCTTCGGGATCGGCATCTATACACAAGTTTAGCTAGGGCAAAGTTAAACGAAGACCAAAACTTACTATGCGCGTCAAGCCATGTGACGAGCTCATGATCGCCTTTCAAGGCAGCGATATGCAGTAAGGTTTCCTGTGGATCCTTTGGTGTTTGCGAGACAAACTTCTCGCAATCACGCTTGATTTCCCCTCCTGCAGCATCAACCTCGTCTTCCCATACGCCGGCCTTTACTTTAGTTGCATCACCCACACGAGCCGCCGCAAAGACAGCGGACCTCGTTGCCTGAGTCTTCTGCAGTTGGGTGCGTATTGCCTGTTCAGCGTGCCTACGCTGCGCCGCTGCTTCTGATTTTTTTGCTTCCACTTTCTCCTTCTGTCGCTGCTCCGCCAGACGCCGGGCTAGAAAATGTTTAAGGCAAGGATACACGCGAGAGTCGCGGCAACGAACCTCGTTCCCTGTCTTGCTCCTGCCTCGCCTTGCGGGCAGCATTCTCCCTCTCTCGACGCTCCTGTGCTGCAACTTGTTCTTCGCGAGACTTGCGCAAGCGTTCGTTGTATTGCTCGGACGATTCCCGCATCGGCATGAAGTGTTCATGGCGATACCCTGAAAAAAAGATGATGAGTTCTTATCTCCTTGATAGCACAGGATATACAGACGTGTGTGCATGTATCGATTAGTGTGTCCTCTCATAAATTGCTCGAATAAATACCTATGAAGTGAAAAGTCAGCGTCCACTGTGCAACAAAAACGAGGCGCTGCCGCACATGTAGAAGTCCATCTCATCCTCGGAATAGTATTCTTCGTCTGAGTATTCATCATAATCGTCATGGCTGTTGTCGAGATACTTGATAAGTGTGTTGTAGGCGTCTCCTACTTGCTGGAACTCCTTGGTGGCATCTGGGTTGTCGGGATTTTTGTCGGGATGCGTGCGCAATGCAATCTACAGTGACGAAGCGACGATGAGAGCGCATACAAGCTGCAGAATAAGGAGCAGCTACTCGTTTGTAAGTGCTTTTTACGACCTCCAGGGATACACCCTATAGAGCAAAGAAAGAAGAGGACTGTTAATTAGTTATCGATGCAGAAGTATCAGACGCACCTCTTGCAAGCCTAGGACAGCATAGGCCTCGAGTATTGAGGCATGATCTACAGGCATCACGGCTTGGAAGAAGCGGTGGATGTGGTCTGTGGTCAAGCAGCGAAATCGAAGAAAAGTGCCAATGAGACGCGACGCCCAAATAGGAAGGCATCCCTTGGTCACCACCCACCACCCACAAATCGTGTGGTTCGTCGGTTCCTGTTCTTACGACGCGTACCGTCCTCGTCTGGACATTTTCATTCCCACTGAATGGCGTCGGACGTCCCGCTTAATGGTTCTGTCGCGCCCACGGCCGTCATTACGGAGGCTACACCGGCCCCACCAGGTAACGACTGGAGGAATGCTTTCCCAGCTTTTCAAGGCGACAGGAATTGGCTCTGACAAGTGCGTCAAAAAATTCTGAACTTATGCTCGACGCTGACCTACATGCCTCAAGTGTAGTCCTTACTTTAATGCCGGTTTCGGTCTCATGGTAGTGCCGTTCATTCCCGAAAGTTTCGCCCTCCTTACACCTTGTCATTTTCGAAGGGAGTAGGCGTTCTTGTCGCCTACGCAAGTCAAGCACTGAAACTCGGATCTATTGCGCTTCAACGACGATTGCTGGTCACCTTGGAAATCAGAAACAAAGATCCTTCCTATGACTGGTTCCTCACCTGGCTTGCTCTACAAACAAAGTCTCCACCAAAACCTGACGGGAGAGTCCGCTGGGCACGAAGCCACCAACTCAGCGTTGAAACAAGGGTGTACCAAGAAGACAACGCCCGAAACGCCACCTTTGATCTAGTCGCTGGACCAGGAAACCACTATTTCAAGTATCGTGGAGCTTGGATCAAGGTCCCATCTATCGCTCCTCGAACTTCGGACCGCTACTAACACCATTCGGTAGATGACACGACAACGTGAGACCCGCGCTGTCAACTTGCGAAGCGGTGATCCATGGGAAACGGTTTCCCTCACCACACTCTCTCGTGATCGGAAAATATTCCCTGTTCTACTCTCCGAGGCCAGGGACATAGCTGTACGGCAACAAGAAGGAAAACTGGTAATATACACGGCTTGGGGAGTCGAGTGGAGACCTTTTGGAAAGGCCCGCTCTCGAAGACCACTTCCAAGTGTGGTTTTGGCTCCTGGACAGTCCGAAAGAATTCAGCAAGATGTAAAATCTTTCATGGAGCGCCGTCAGTGGTACGCCGACCGCGGCATCCCTTATCGCCGAGGCTATCTTTTACATGGTCCTCCAGGATCAGGGAAATCATCATTTATCCAAGCCCTTGCTGGCGCATTTTCTTACGATATATCTATCATCAGTCTGTCTGAAAGAGGACTTGGCGATGACAAATTCAATTTCTTACTTTCAAATGCCCCAGCACGCACCTTTGTCTTGATTGAAGACATAGATGCTGCGTTCAATAAACGGGTTCAAACCTCTGAAGATGGGTAATTATACCTTCTAATCGCCCGCGTCCCCAGAAATTGGCTCACGACAAGTTATCCAGTTATCAGTCCTCCGTCACTTTTTCCGGATTTCTGAACGCCTTGGATGGTGTCGCATCAGGCGAGGAACGAATAATATTCATGACGACAAATCATATCGAACGACTAGATCCTGCCCTCATACGGCCGGGGCGCGTGGATGTTTCAGAACTCTTTGATCATGCGGTGCCAGTTCAGGCATACAACCTCTTCATAAGCTTTTATGGTGGCGACTCGTCAGTTAGTAAAGAGAGGTTAGAGGCTATTGGTAAAACCCTGGAGAGTCTTGTATCTGAGGAGATGAATGTGGGACGGAGAATTAGTATGGCGGAGCTGCAAGGTCTCTTCATTCGCACAGATGTTCAGCAAGTAATGAAGGCTTGCGAAGACATCTTTACTCAAAAACGCCAGCAATAGGATTAGAAATAGTGGTCCCTCACTCAAAAGTAATATCTTATAATCCACAAAATAGAGATGCAAACAAGCTATTAGCCATGTCTAAGCGTACAACAAATATAAAGGAATACTGTCAAAAAACTGGTTTCCGTTTCCGACCTGTAAACTTCGAGTCGTGAGGAACGCTCTCCTTACCGCGTTTTCGATATAGCTAAGACCAAGGGCATTAGGGCTTGAACAACTGAATGATACCTGGACTTGCCTCCTTCTTTTTCAATATCCAATCCCTACCCTTGATAGGTTTCCTCTTTCCGCTTTTTGACCTGGTCTTTTCCCGCTCCCTTCGCCGTTCAAACCGTGCCTTTCCGTCCTCCTCTACCTCTCCATCGAGTCCTTGTGGTACCTGCTGAGAACCCCCTCCACCGACAAACAGACATAAGAAAACCTTTTTGGCTTTCTTTGAATTCGGGTAGTCTACGACTATACCACCACCAAATCCAGCCTTCTGGGCTATCGACGAGATGAGTTGAATCTGGTCATCAGAGGATGGGTAAAATTGAAAGACTGCGCGTGAAGGATTCCGCAGAGCTGAATGGAGTGTGGTGAAGAACCTGTTGAGTCGATGAGGTGGGGCGGACGTCGGATGGGATGTTTCTGCGTTTAATAACCATTGCAAGACAGAGACACTTGGAAAGCGCAGCTGAGTATAAATTCGGACGATAGCACTGTTCTAGTTACCTGATAGCACCGTCAAAGCTCCCTGGTCTGAATCCAAAGCCCTGACCAATGTCCTGCAAAAAGAGGTCGCCTTCGACTTCTCGTTCAAGGGCGACCTCTTGATCATACATTAGCAAAATCGATTTATTATGTACCAGCAACGCACCAAGCATACTGGGAGCGATATCGACACCCGTCCATATGTATCCCTCTTCGTCAAGAATCTCGCCAGACAACCCGGACCCGCATCCTATGTCCAACAACATTGCCGGCTCATCAGGTGGAAGATTCAGTAATTCCAGTGCTCGGTATGTCATGTCAGCCTGGATTTGCTGATTCCGTGTACTAAGTCGTCGAGGTCATTGTCATGGCACTTTAGACCGCTCATAAACGCACTTTTTCGTGTATTTTTTTGCTTCCACGTCGCCATAGTACTGCTAACATAATCAAGACCCACTCCAAGCCGATTAGAAAGGTTTATCTTACAATCTCTGGTTGGGCTTGTAGTTCTGGCCGCGACATCACGAGTGCTGGAAAAAACGGGGACAGGCCGTGGGAGGTTTGGAATTTTCGTCCGGGTGCTACGGTCCGATGGTCCGTGACCAATTCTACATGTGCACATCCTGCTACGACTGGTACTCAACCCTGCTAACTCATTTACTTATAAGGAATCCAGTGTGGATGTTGCTGGACTACTTGCTTCGGTCCCAGGAGGCTTTTTTTCTCCATTAAACTCTAGAAACCCTCGGGTTCTTCCAGCCTTCCAACTTGGAACCATAAGCTTTCAATAGCTCCACTGTTCTCTGCGCGTCTATCCTGGAATGCTGCGTCCCTGTGCCTCGGTGATGTTCTGCTCCCTCATCCTTTCTTCACAGTGAACTCTTAATTCTCGGCCTTGCTCGGCATGCAATAATCATCTGGCCTCGTAGTTCGATTCTTGACCGCTAAATGATTCCCACATACTGCGTCCTATAGCTTGCGTGCCATAATACTTTACTCCGGTGTACTTGCTTTAAAAAACATTGTTACAGGTAGGGGTGTCTGGCACGGGGAAACCCTCTGCTCTTTCAAGTGTTCCCATAGTCGCCGAAACATTCATGACCATACGGAGCGGAGACCATGCGTCTGCCAACTTACGCGTACACCTCCACTGAAAGGTTGATTCCAGACACAAGGTAAATAGACGTGCGCACAATGCCGGTCTAGGAAAGGCTCATCGATATCTATCAGGTCCGAAAAATCTGCCTTATTCCTGAATCTGGTACTAACAATGATGTTATCGTCCCAACGCAGAGATTGAATCTCCTTCTGCTGTTTCATTCGACGATGCATGTTATATCAAATGGTCACCCTTGACATCAGGCAGCCCATCGTGCTCCAACGGCGCTAGTTTTCGTGCCATCGTGCAATGTCTCCCGTCTTCTGACTGCTATTTGGCAGGCCACCATTAGTAGGTCCAACACGACACCCAAGGCAGCTTTGCAACATGGAGTTAAGGCCTCCCCTTCTTATACTTGATTTGGACTCTCCGGCTCTTTGAATCACCCCAGCTAGGTACCGGTTCAAGTATCGATGGCCAATCCAGGCTACGATATATCCGACCTAACACTCGATGCCGTCAAAGAAGTGGGCGGAGGAAAAGTAAGATTTCTGTCTAGACAAGCGTGCAGCTGGTCTCGAACCAGCTTGTCCCGTGTTCTCAAACCGTTTACTGCCGGATGAAAAGGGCTATAACTAGAGAACATCGGACCTACTTGCTTACTAGGCCTGACGAAAATTCGTTCACGGAAGGCAGTTGCATCATTTTGTGAGTCCTATGTATTTCTCCGTGACAAACGTTCAGGCATACCGTCGCTGACTGCATAATTGCCTTGTCAATATCATACGTATGATAGGAATCTCTAGGAGCAACTATCTTAGATCAATGATAGCCCTGGGCTATCTTCACGCAGATCGGAAAGCCATGTCATATAGGTGGACTAAGGCCCAACTCAGAGTACTTGTACGGGTCCAATCCTTCTTATCAAACTAGCAATTGCTTCCTGACCTCAAATATGCGGATAGTAGAGGGCTAGGAAGACATGCCGCACTGACACTCGCCTCTCAGTCCCATCCAGAATCCGACATCAACTTAGTGTAATACGCGAAAACGACAAAAAAACTTTGGGCTTCCTGAGCCGCATCGTGTTGTCCTGTCTTCATTCTACTTGCTGCACCAACTTATCCAATTTACTTCATACTGTGAAAAAGTGTCAAACCTCCGCGTGCTCCTTGTCCACTAGCACGAAACTTTCGTCCCTAGCTCGACGCCAAGCTTCCCCACGGGCCACGGGGTTTTAAGCAGTTTTAAAAATGTGCATGTGATCCAGCTGTATTAAAGGACTTGCGTATACAGTGGTATGGAGAGGTCGGCGGATTTTACCTCGAGTTCAGCTCATCAAAACCGATCGTTGATTGTTTGGTCCGGAGAAAACAAGGAGATTCGGGTTTTGAAACATCGCCTGAGAACAAAGCAACAGCAATGATCGCAGTCGGAGAATTCGAAACGGGTCCTAAAAATACTGAAAACCAACAATCACAGAATCCTGTGCGTGGAAATTTCCGCGGTTGAGTTGACCGTTGAACGAATTGAACGTGAGACAAAAGATATGAATGCAGCGCGCATATTCCTATGCACAAGTGATCTGAGAGACCTTCCATCAAATTGAAGAGAATCCTGGACTTGGTTGAAGGTTAACGCGAGAGACTCACCTATCAGAGGAGATCATTCAACGTGATCTGTTGGTGAGCAAGGTTTCGTTCGATTAAGAGACCGGGCCAGAGGTACCGGGATTTTTACTGGTGCATTCAATCTGTCATCGTGAAATGATTCCAACTTGTAGAGATGCTAAGAAGTAGCGAGTCATCCGAAACCTTCAGACAGTAAGTTACCGAAGAAGCATACCGCATGCTGAGGCTGTATAAAACAGACATCCCGGTCAGGCGATTAGATAGCATAAACGACGCGTAAAAAAAGATTCCAAATGCTACCAAGAATCGTCCGACGGTGCCAATGTCAGGAAAAGCTTGGTTTAGGCTCGATTCAGGTTCGTGAGATTCCGGCCCGAGACCGCCGATGTGAGACGCGATGTGACACACGTGACATATCCATCTATGGCTACAACCAGCAAACAATACAAGGGCATCGGGGAGGATTTGTGGAAAGGCCGCTCAGAAAAAGTGGTAAGTGAATATTTACCCTTTTCGATACTACTATGATGCTCATTACCTCAGAATGCAGAGCTTTTTGCGCTGACATACGGTGCACTGGTTGTCCAGCTTATACAAGACTATGAAGACTACGGTGAAGTGAACAAGCAGCTAGAGAAGATGGGGTACAACATCGGTACACGGTTGATAGAAGATTTCCTGGCGAAGAGTAGTTTGGGACGGTGCTCAGACTTTCGGGAAGTTGGAGAGGTCGTTGCAAAGGTGCGTAGGCTGCGCTGTGATTGCTGAGAGGACCGTCGCTGATCCCTTCTCTTCTCTTGCTATTAGGTCGGCTTCAAATCGTTCCTCAACATTTCACCATCCGTCACACATGGCACTGCTGCACCTCCATCGTCGCCGGGGCGTCCGAATAGCGTGGGCTCTGTACCAGGACCGTCAGCGTATTTCACCCTAACCCTGGACGAGAACCCTCTGGCGGAGTTCGTTGAGCTCCCAGAAGAAGTCCTCGAAGGTGGTCTTTGGTTCAGTAATGTACTGTGTGGGGTTATTCGGGGAGCGCTAGAAATGGTGAGTAACGGATTAGCTGCTGTGTGCTGCCTTGGCTGGACAATACTCTTGCAGGTGCAGATGCAAGTACAGGCAGAATTCATATCCGATGTGCTACGGGGCGATGAGACGACAGAGATTCGAGTGAAGCTAATAAAATACTTGGAAGAAGAGGTTCCCGTTGGCGATGATTAGGTACTTACCTTTGCCTGTATAATAGCATTTTACTCTGGGCCATAATTTATATGTATAATGAATGCAGAGAATATTTTATGAATAACGGCCAATGTGGTTAAGCTTCTTCGCGTTCTTCGCATTCGACTTGGTCCTCTGTCCTCTAACAGGCAACCGCATCGCGTGTCTCTTTCCAACCCAGCTACCAATCATCCTGTGATGCTGTATGTTTTCTCTGATCTCTCTCCTCAACTCCGACTCGATCTTCAAACTGTTCAGCGGGTCCCGGGGCTCCTCTCGCACTTTCCCGTATCTTTCCGCCCAGTACCGTTGTTTGGCTGGCTGCTGCTCCCTCCTGGCCTTGAACTCGGCTTGCAGGGTTTGTAGTGGTGTCGAGGTTGCTGGGGGGGCAAAGCCAGGCGAGGCTAACGGATAATGAGGCACCGGAGGGGCAGTATGTGGTGACGATAAGAATGATGCCAAAGAAGTGACTTGAAAGGGAGTAAGGTCGCCAATTTTCATCTGGTCGTGGATTTGAAATCTCGCACATAGGCGATGGGCGATGTGGTGGCCGACGCCATAGATTTTCGTCAGGGCAAACTGGAAAAGTCAGATTAGATTGCGAATATATGCTAGTAAATTGAACGAACCCTGGCACGATGGGCGTCGTTGAGCTTGATACCCAGAATGTGCACCATCGCACAGGCGGAAGGAAAGACGTAAAGGATCACGGGACACGGCGGGACATTTTCACTCTCCGCCACTGCCAGCTTCAGTCACGACCACCGACACCAACCATGGCCTCCAGCAAAGCAGAAGGTCGTCGCGAAGATGCTCTCGTTAAGCAGCGAGACCAAATGCGGGAGGACTTCGAACGGCAGAAGAAAAACCTCATCAACGAAACCGAAAAAGCTCGCCCCTCTGCCAATCGTTTTGTTGGACAGCATGATTCCATGGAAGATACTCTCAAGCATAACACCGTTGGTCTCGTTCATTTGGAAGAGTTTCAGCAAAAGAGAAAAGAATTAGAAGAAGCGAAAGCTAGGGAGGCAGCGAAAACAAATGAGCTAAAGTATGTTTTCCGTCCACTCTACCCTTTCTTTTCTTTGGAACGAGTCCAGATGGCTTATAGATTGTGGAGAATCTGTTTAGAGAGGAGACAAAAAAAGTGAAGAAAAGGAAGAAAGCCGCCAAAGCTACGCTCTCTTTTGCCATGGACGACGAGAACGAAGACGGCGATTCGGGTGTGGATAGCTCTGGTGCCACCAAGGATAAGGACAGCAACGGTGAAGATGGCCCTCCTGCTAAGCGCAGCAAGTTCCGCAAAAACCCCAATGTCGATACCTCATTCCTTCCTGACAGGGAACGAGAAGAGGCTGAGAGAAGGGAACGTGAGCGCTTGAGGCAGGAGTGGCTTCGACGCCAAGAAGAAATTAAGCAGGAGGATATTGAAGTAACGTATTCTTACTGGGATGGTAGTGGACATAGAAAGAGTGTCATTGTACGTTACCCTCTCTCCTCCGTCTTCCCTGGATTTCATGACGTTCTTTTCAGTGTAAGAAAGGCGATGATATTGCTAGTTTCCTAGAGAAGTGTCGCTCTCAGCATTCCGAGCTGCGTGGAGTTAGCGTTGATAACCTTATGTATGTCAAGGTATGTGTCCCTTCAGCTTACCAGTAGTGTCACGCTTCCTCACCATTCTTCGCAGGAGGATATTATAATACCGCAGGTTTGCGTTATTTATGTGTTCTGCACTTCTTTTCTCATGCATCGGTACTACTGCAGCATTATACCTTCTATGATTTCATCATTAATAAGGCGCGGGGCAAGTCAGGACCTCTGTTTAACTTCGACATTCACGACGATGTTCGACTTCTGGCCGATGCTACAAAGGAGAAGGACGAATCACATGCTGGGAAAGTTGTAGAAAGAAGTTATTATCAGCGGAACAAACACATTTTTCCTGCGTCGCGATGGGAGGTGTGTGACGCTACTTCCTCCGCCATTTATCACACTGAATTCTCTCAGGTATTTGATCCGGAAAAGAATTATGGAAAATACACTATCGCCTGAGGGTTTACTCTGTGTATCGTCTTGAGAGCGGACGTACCATATTGACGCTTCGTTGAAATTGATTAGGCCGTTCAGAATCGGATTCATAGGCCTCTTCACAGCCGCAGATAACGTGCACGGTATCGTTTCAATCAGTTAGTTGAAAATCCGGCGTCGGCAATATGTATATTTCCATTCTATTTCCCCAGAATATTGATTGGCAGCGTATCCTAGTCTTCATTCTCCACGGGGAACTTTAGTAGGCAATATTCGGTTCGAAATGGCTGACGTTTCCCGGAGGTCGTAAGTTGAGAATAGCTTCGAATGACGGTTCCTCGTCAAGTGGCCTTCATATGTTTCATGGCGACCCGTTCGTTGTACCGAATATCTGGGAAAGGTATTTACGCCGCTCCCATTAAGTCATTGGTAGATCTCCGGCTGTTGGATCTATGCCTGATACTCCAGACCCAGAAGTGTATCACCTGAAGGTCTTTACCAAGCGATAACAATGACGTGTTGAATACACGCTTCGCGCTCTATCCGAGCACTTTCGACTGGGTTGATCAAAAATGTCAGTGAGGAATTGTAATTCGTGAGCCACCACATTCCGCACACGGAGTAAGTAAAAGGACGCCCATTCGACGAACAACGATCATCGGGATAAAGAATCACCAATTGAGAAACAGAGTTTGGCAGATACTCGAGAACTCCGTGTACCGTGGTTTCGATTCAGAGTCTAGAGATAAGGTACTGTCGGACTCGCTTGAAAATACCAAATTGCGACACAAAGCGTTCCTTCTTTTCTACCATGCGGGCCGCTAAGGCGATTCGTGAACACGGAGTACACATGGCTCTTCGAGCCTCTTTGGTTCCGATAGTTACAACGTTATTCATGAAATGTTCGCAACAAGCCGACAGGGCGGTCCGGAAGGGATGCTGCGCTCATACGTATTAATATCTCTGGAGTAAGGATAGCCAACATGCCGTCTACGGTAGTTGTTCTCGGTAATTTGTTTTCGAAGAAATATCGTCGTCAGCGGAAGTGTTTCCTAGTATAGTTGTATCCGGGGTGATATCATCCCAGGTGATGTGATCGCTTTGTTTACTTTCGAAGGTAATGATCAACAAACCTTCTTGCTCTCGACGTTCATCTCGTTGGCTCAACTGTACTGCTCTCACCGTGAAACAACATGGGCCGGTTAGCTGAAATGCAGCGTAAGCTCCTGGAGGTGTGTATTTCTCTTCAAAGTAGCTGGCTATATGCTTAGTGCCATTACAGCAAATGATGGGCCCAGAAGCTATGGGTGTCGCAAACGCCAATCTTGTCTGGTCAGATGATAAAGTTTGCAGGAATTTCCTCTGTGGGACATGCCCTCATGCCCTTTTCACAAATACTGTGCGTTTACCGTCATGGGACCGTTTGATTTCATTGGTTGTAACAGGAAAAACCAGAAAATGGACCTGGGAGCCTGCCCCAAGTCGCACACGGAGCGGCTCAAAACCGAGTACAATGCGGCCAAAGAAGCGAATCCTAACGACCCTATATTCAATAGGTTCCAGATGGAGTACGAGTCGAACATATTCGCCTTCGTTGATGAATGTGACCGGAGAATTCGAGCTGCACACCGGAGGCTGGAAAAGACGCCAGAAGAGAATGCAAAAACAACGAACCTGGTATGGTGTCAAATACCCTGCTCGCTGGATATCTCTGAGTTCCAGTGCCTTCTAGATGAAGGAAATTGCTGAAATCGAATTGGCCATACAAGGTGGAACAGAGAAAATCGAGACGCTCGGTAAGGTTTCCTCATCTATTCCGAAGGTCCACAAGGCTAACATCGTGCCTTTATAGGGGAACAAGGCCAGGTTGATGAATCCATGCGTGAAATGCAAGCTATAGAAGCGCTGAAAAGTGAAAAGAGCGAAAAAGAGGCACGTCGTCTGATGATCTTCCGGGATGCAGTGGAATTGAAGATTCTTTTAGAGAGAGTTGCAACAATTAACAGACACTTCTGGTGCCTCTGGTCACCAAAAGCTGCGGGTTTGTGATGTCTGCGGCGCATACCTTTCAGTACTTGATTCCGATCGTCGACTCGCAGATCATTTTGGTGGTAAAGTAGGTCTTTCCCACGTTCTCGCAGTCAAGCTTCCTATTTACGCGCCTTGTGTAGATGCATTTAGGTTACCATGAGTTGCGGAACATGCTGGCGAAGTTCCGTGAAGAACGAGAGAAACGCAAAGCTGCGCCACCTTCATCAGCACCTGTGTCGGGCGTCAACGGGCCATCTGGTGCAGCGTCTGGACGGTCTGGTGGGGATTATCGCTCCTCTCGAGGGGGCGATGAGTATCGTGACCGGGACAGAGATCGTGGATACGGTGACCGACACTCATCGTCGCGCTACGAGTAAGTGATGAAATTGAATCTCGTTACCTCCATTATTGATCGGTGTGTTATATTGCTGTAGTGACCGCAGACGCGATCGGGCAAGATCACGTAGTCCCAGGAGAAGTCGATATGATTGAAGTTCCGTATGTTTCCTTCAGGATGTCGCTGTGCCTCGTTGTGATACTCCGAAATAAAGTATATATCTTATGTTGTCTTAAGAAGGATCTGATTGTTTTGCCGTCCCGATCTAACATTTTGATTAGAGTCGCCGGTGGGTCAGCCACTGCATGTATTTACAAGTGCTGTTGCCGCAGGAATGACCCGAAGGCACCGAGTCGGGCTGGTGTCCCTGGCATCAAACATTCATTCTATTGGATGGGTGAAATTCACACCCGGTTCATTTCAAGCGTTCGTTTCTGCTTCGCTGATCCCTGCGCATATGCAAAGCATTTTTATCTCCGCGAAAGTCTCCGGGAGACTCATAGTACCGCGGCAAGAACCTGCAATAATATTTGCCCGTTTTCGGATATCACATCCAGTCGAGATGCTGTACATGCAGGTTCGGTTCGATCTATGATGGAGTACAGCAGAGGATGGCCTTCTAAGAGCGTGATTGAGATAGAAATGCTGTACAGGAAAGAATGAATGAATGAATTACAATTGAGCGAAAAAGAGCCCGACGAACTACTCGGAATAGGTGATCCACTCCCCCGCCAGGAGCACGTGATAGAGGCGACTTTCCAATTGCGAAGGCAGCTTGCGACGGACCTTTTGGATTTTACCTTCATCTCCTTCATCTCTCTCCTTCCTTTGCGCTTCCTTCACACTGTAACGCCGCTGTCGCCTTTCCTTGGCTACTTGCTTTCCTACCATCACCATCCTCTTTTCCTTTAAATCTGCCTTCGACCGCTGGCGCTGTCACTCACCCCGTCTTTGCGCACTCTTACTACGTCGTTTCGCGCTGGACACTACGACTCTGTCCATTATATTTCTACGGGTCCGTCGTAGCTGCGCACACGACGCCAGGGAAACAGCATCGATCCCTCTGATATTCTTACGGCCTGCAGTCACGAGAAATTCTCCCGGTAGCCACATCCTGTCGGCAACACGTCCATTACACACGTCCATTAACGACCAGTGCCACCGGTTTCCTACGCTTTACCCAGTCGGCGTTTCGGTCCGTACATCGCAGCTCCCAGTTCCACAATGAGCCCAATGGACACGACAGTATCACTGCCGCCTTCGTCCGATGGTTCGCCCGAGTTCGTGCCAGCCATATCCGGAACTATCTTGCCTGCTGCCGTGCACAGCTCTTCTTCTCGCCTCATACCGGACTCTCCTACAGTCTTTCCCAATAAAGCGGAGCTCAATGGCCCACTGCACGTGTCAACAAATCAACCCAATCTTTCTCCGCCTGCATATTTGGAACCGGATGCTATCGACCCTTCAGCTGTCATTCATTCCACTTCGAGTACCATTTCGGATTTTGCATCCGGATGTTCGCTCTACGTTCCTACTTCCAACTTTGAAAACGACATGCCTGTAGCGGGCACCGCTGCCTCTCATGCACCTTCCCTTTCTCCTCCCACTCACACCCGGACGCCCCCTCGCATACATACCACTGCTCCTGCATTCAGTACTACCCCCACATCCTCTTTACAGTCTGCTCTTGAGCCAGTGACACCGGCTCGAAGTCGTGCAAACACTATCGGCTCTTTTGCTCCCAGTGTTATGATGAACTTGGCTACTCACCAACCTCCCATCGGTCTGTTCCCTTCAGCACACAAGAACGGCAATTCACTGCTTGCTGAAAGCATGTTACAAGAGTGCGTTTTGTCCCATTCTCTTTCGATTTGTCATCACGTATTCATCCAAATGCTTACAGGATTGCCCATAACGCAGAAACGGCTGGTCAAGCTTGTAGGATGCAGCAGCCCCAGCGTGCTCATTCACTTCTCGAAGGCCTTCGAAGCAAGCTTTCGGTCGTGTCAGACTTGATTTCTAGCCTCACTGACGTTTCTTTGTCGGATTCGAAGCTCGGAACGCCGTATGGTAACGAAACTAAAGTCGACTACTTTTCTCCGCCACCATCATTACCGTCCAGCGGCGATCCGGTCGTTTCATTCCCAATTATTTCTTCGCCATTATTACCATCATTGGTTGGCGCAGAGGAGCGGCGCAAACGGTGTGCTTCCACTTTGGAAGAGGAACGACCTGTCAAGAGTCTCAAGGCCGAGCCGCAGGACAACACTCCTCTGTTTACTACTCCATCGGCTTCCCTTCCTTACCATGTCAACAGCCTTCCCCAATCTCCCCCGCCTTCTCGACCGGCATCCCCGCCCTTCATGTTCACTGCAGGAAAACAGCAGCCCTTACCACCAAACTACAACGTGTATACAAGTTCCTCAGATCTGTTCTTGAATAGCCCCACCCAACCGTCGCTGCCTCCCCACCGTACCTCGTGGTCAGAAAGTATCGTACCGACGCGACACTCACATTCATTGTCTGCGAGCGCTATTGGCGGTCTGGGTACTCCCGCGGGTGATGCCGGCATTCCGAGGGTACCTCCGTATCCCGGTGCCAGTGCCCCCGTCGGTCGGATGACCCGCTCTGGCTCAATTGGCGGCGCGTTCGGTACTCCCTTCCCCTCTTTTGATTATGCGAAGCACTTTGGTGGTGATACATGGCCTACTGCTCCGGCACAGGATGCTTTTCCCGTTTTGCCGCCTTTGAAACGGTCGGGCAACAGCTATGACAGTTCCCTGCCGACGACCTCGCATTTCGCTAGACGTGGTTCTCACGAGTCCCATACTCGGGAATATGATGAAGCACCTGAAGACGAAGATGGCGATGATGATGACAGTGAAGAATCTCCCCCGAGCAATAATCATCATTTGGTGGGCCCTTCTCTCCGGATTTCAAATTCTGTACAACTAAACAGTTTCCTTTGTAGACATCACCAGATCACACAACTTCATCAGATGTCCCTCAGGAGTATCGTTCCGAGGTTGACCGTATTTTTTTCGAATACCTGAATAGGATATGCTCTAATCGTAAGTTTGTTTGAAATTTGCGTGACTCGTTCGCTATTGACTGCTATTTTCAGTCGACGCTACTGATTCGAAAGGTGAAGCAATCCATCAAACTCTCATGGCGAAGAAAATGCAGCGGCTAGATGAATCGCCTGATTTCCGACCATTTAAGTTCCGCATCCAGGCCTTTACTTCGGCGTTCTTGGACGAGGTGAGTTCCGTTCATCTCCTTGTATGATCATTATATTGAATCCGGCATAGCTGGCGAGGCAAGGATATCCGGAAGACAAAATACCGATGAAAAAAGTTTGTATCGCTCCGCCGAACTATTTGTTGCGGACTAATAATGCTTCCGCAGGTACGAAATTACCTTTGGCGGCAACCCCACATCTTGCGCTTCAACGAGGATGGGAAAAAAGCGAAGTCTAAAGGGAACCACATTTGGAATGTTGAGGCGAAGAAGATCGGGGATGGGAGATGGGAATTCCGCCCTTTCTACCGCAAGCTGGCGGGCACACCTCCCAGCGTCGCATATTGCGGTCTACGCTGGCAGTGGACACCGAGGGTATGGGATCCTCAAGCATCTTGGCAGAATGTTCCGGTACATTACAGCTCCCCGTACCTGCCTTCTTGGCTATCATGGAAGGAGGACACACTAAGCGGAATTCCACCACCTGACGCTCAGAGCTGCGAAGTTACTGTCAACGCAATCGTAAGCTCTTCAGGATTTGACGCGGTTGCTTAGCTGATTATACGGCGGCTATAGTTCAATGTAGATGGTCAAGAGGGACATTTGTCTCATAGGTTTACTTTGAATATTGCTCCAGTAGCCTCGGTCGAGTCATCATCATTTGGACGTTCATCGGCCGTTCATGATATGTCTGGCGTAAATGACCTAGGCATGGCGGGTCAACGGTATGTACTCTCGTGCCATTGAGCTTTCATGTCATGACAACAATTATCTTCAGTCATTCCACACGTACAAACAACAGCGGATCAGACGATACTCCAGCTCGTGTTGTCACCGTGCTTCAAAACGTTGCGCAACGTGTGGCCGATGAAACTACGCACATACAACGTTCCAGCCCTCCTTCAAAACAACAGGATTTGGGTGACCTTGTGAAGCAGCAGCGCGTTCTTGAACACACGATGAATGCATACGACAAGGCCATGACAGGGCCCACTCATTCTGACACTCAACGCTTGGCTCGGGCAGCCGCGCAGATCGTGGCCGAAGCCGCACAAACAGCCGTCGCTCCTATGGCTGCAGCTGCTGGCATGATCCCCACGGATGCTATGGCTATCCAGTCGGCCTCTGTCAGTGATATGTCAGACGGAGTACAAGGCGCTCTTGCTGCAGCTGTGAAAATGGCAGGACATGGCTCTAACGAAGTCGACGTCATGATGACGACGCAATCTCTCCTTGCTCAGTCACGGCGAAGTCCAGGAGACATGCTCGAGGCACGCCATAATATGGTTGGAAGTCATGTAAGCGGCGTGTCTCTACCAAATTCTCAGACTGTGTCTGTGTATTCGTCGGCGCTTCCCATTTAAGATGGTTATTTCTGGGGTATATATTAGGGAATAGGTGGTTTTTCTTCTTGTCTTTCCTGGGGTTTCAAGCTTTGTTTCTTGGTTTTCGACGGGACTAAGCATCGTATGTCCGTAACAAAAGGTTCTTTAGATCACGACCGCCACGATACTGATTACGCCCAAAATAAAATGTTTGTAAAGTATCAATTCAATGAAAAGGTGTATCACACATTGTACAGGTTAGAGCATCAGAGTCATTTAACAAGGTACACATTCCGCAGGATTTCTGTTCGACTCCGCTGCTCTTTGGCGGAGTCTCGCTCTGTTCCCGAGAAGTGGACACATTGTTTGATCCTCCTAGTAAAGTCCCTCCGAAGCCACTTCCTTCTTCTCTTCGTGGCCGCTTACTGGGAACCTCGTCGCCGTCCGAAGAAAGCTCGTAAACCTCGTTCTGTTCTCGAAGTTCCAGAATATCGTTAGCGAAAATGTTCAATGATGCTGCCGTCGCCGTGTTGTCCTCCAGTTCTTGTCCGAGATAAAAGATGCGCTGACAAATGGGCGAAATATTAAATATCTTCTGGAGCTATATTCCGTTGAGACAGCAGTTGTAAGGTGCGCAAATCTCCGCACCATGACTTTGATATCTTTGACGGTGGTGGTCTTGGATATCGTCACCTTTCGCCTCTCGCCGTGTTGCTTTATCTGCCGTAATCGCTTGGATTGTCGGGCACCCAACATCTTTGGAGCAGGGTCTCGGGAAATGGAGTCGCCACCCTCATTAGGCTTCGTTCCCTTACCAAACCGAATAGTTATGTCGGTAGTTTCCCAATCACGCTTTCTAGGAACAGCAAGTCAGTGGCACTGCGCATCATTGCGGAGAGATTTGTGGTTACCGTTTCTGCCGACATGGATCACAAACAGGTATGTCATGAACGAACCGTGCCGAGCTTCCACTTTCTTTTGCAAGAGCAATCAAAGGCCCAGCTGAGTAACTATAATTGTATCGTTTGGTCCTCGGATCAGTGTAAGATCGTGCGAGTACATACTAAGTTTCCAGAATATCCCAGTCGCTTCGTTTGACAACGGCCAAAGCGGAGTCCATATCCGTCGCACAGTTGGGATCGAAAATGAGAAGACGATGGTGACAAAAGAAAGGCTCATTGTCGATGACTTCCGGCCTTGGGAAATCACCAGGACGAGTCAACCAACGCCTCCAGGAGCGTAGAAATTGCGTTGGGAGAATCGCACATGGAATTTCCTCAAGCAGTACCACGCCCCTGACAAGTTCGTTATCATTTAGGTGCTTTAGTCTGGCCTGTATACCGTCAAGTACCATGGTAACCTTGGTGGATCACACACGCACCTTCTCATTCTCTGCACGTTTTCGTAGCTCCAAGCGGTCAGCCTTCGTTATATCGATGGAGGCTTCGCACACTGCGCATGGTTCCATCTCAGTGGAGAATGCTTCCCAGGTCGGAAACAACCTTATCAATATTTCCATTCCCTATTCGAGATGAATGACCCACAGGATGGAGGACTTGTAAATTTCGACTCACCTCCACTGAAATTCGCGTCCGTGACGTCGTGTTAAGCACCAATCCCCCATGCTCACAACGAACGTGCCTATCGTATTCCGGTGCTTCTGGAGAAGGATCGCTCTCAGAGACCACATGCATTTTCGGTTTCGCCAATTTCCAATCTACATGTTGTCGGCAATCAGTTTCACTAGTGTCGGCTCCAAGTTGAGCCGATAGCATACCTTTTAGCCAAGGTTTAGATATCCAGTAGCCGAAAGAATTAGCGCCAACTTCTGAAACCTGTTCGAAGTCTCGCACTATTCGTGGATGCTCAATCTGATATATTCGCTCTGGTTAAACTGTTAGTATTTGTACGTACGGCTCGCTTCGACGTACCTGTGAGTGATCTCTGTACGCATTCTCTGCAGACATCACTAGGTGTCAGTATCGGTTTGAAAACACAGCAAGTCTCGTCATTTATCCGCTCGTATGCACGCTTTCATATATTAGTTTATACCGAAAGAGTGAACAAACCAGATTCTTACTCTTGTTATGCGTTTCATATACTGAGATCTCCTGTAATCTAAACGTCCATGAGGACAGATAATCTCGTCGTTTGGGATTTCAGTAAGCCGCGGTTCATTAGTATGCTCGCCTGTTCCCAATGTTTCCTGAGAATTATTCATAGTCTTGATGGCAGCCGTTATAGAATCCGTTGAAAGCCATTTCTTCAAGGCCTGTTGACTGACTATCACAGCGTCCTGTTTTCATGTCAGGGAATGGGAAAAATGCAGACAGATAAAATTCTAACCTCATTGACAGAGGCACCACTCCAAGAACGATATATATCCATGACTCGGTGCCTTGTTTCATCGAAATGGGCGACAGCAGCCTTCTTCCTAGTTAATATGTTAGTTATGTGTTTGTGCGTTGAAAGAGACACATACTTGGTGGAATATGTCTCGCATTCTTCATCATGCGTAGCGTTTAGTGCGTTAACAACCTCCTATTACATCAGGAGAAGGCGAAAGGTTCAATGGCATATTATTAGATACGGCCTGTTCAGTTTTCAAAGGCTCGCGCCTAGCATATATCAGCATATAAGCGTCTTTGGAAGAGATTTCGCTGCATTGACACAACGTCAGTTAACAACGCATGTGGTGTGGAGCATATTAACCTAGGAGCCTGTGCATTTAAGCCATTGGTCTGATCGGGGGCCCTAGAGAATGTCCGGTTTTCAATAACAACAAAAACGGTGAAACGTTGTGCACAATTACCCCTCGATTTCTTCGTCACTGGCATCAATCACACGCTTTCGCTTAGCGGCCTTCGCACGTTGCTTCTTCCCTTGCAATGATTCTTGTCTGCATTATTTCAGTTAAAGGTATAATTCACTAGAAGAAGACTCACTTCACTTCCGAATCTGACTCTAGATCAATAATTTTCTTGTCTGAAGGGGTTTTCCCCAACTTTTCAATCTTCGTGACTACATCATCGTTGAACTGATACCAGGATCGAGATCTATAGCAAGAATTAGAGATAATGCTCATAGAGTTGCAAGACCAACAAACGTGATGTCGAAAACTTGTGCTTCGTAGTGTCCGTGGTAGGCACTAGCACCCTTGTGCAACAATACCCCGCGCAGCTCATATATACCGTCATCGTGATCATCGTGCGTCGCACTCTTCCGCAAGTCGGCATTTCCTATGAACCTATTCATGTTAAGGATGCCAGGAAATATGATGGTGTTTTTGGACTTCTTTCTCTCCATAGTGGAAACATCGTAAACAAAACGCAGCAGGGAAAAATGAAGAACAGGCGGCAATTCACGTAATTCGACATAGCGTGTAGCGTCACGGTGACCATCACACCGACAACAAAAGTATCTATGATTCAATGAGCTCATCTCCAGAATACATCACAGACGAAAGAGATTACTTGTTATCGCCGGTTAATTTCTCTGGTTGTAGGGTTGCTGCGATGCAATCTCCAAGTTTTGCGTTATTCTATGCACCTGCGTTCCAGCAGAGAGTGGCAAGAAGGTACTAGACGCACCTTAAAACTGATTTCAATTTCCAAAAAGTCAGACGACCGTTCAGACTTGTAAGCACAGGTATCACAGAGAGTTCCGTAGACCTGTTTTCCTTGAAACTGCAGCAATCAACGAGCAGTTACATTATCCAGGTAGAGATTTTGCACACTTGATCGGTGAGAAGCGACCGTAGCGAGGGACTGGTTTGTTTCTTGAATTCTGCATCGAGATGAGACATAAAGAGCTTCGAGAATTCTTGGGCGTCTTGTTGCTCTGATGTCCGCAGCTGCAGACTCTCCACAAGTTTGATGGGGTTGAAGACGGTCTGAGAACTTTCCTGTAGGGCGGCGAATGTTACTTGCAGCTGAAATATGGGAGATTCCTGTGGGACTTGTTCAATCAAGTCGTATGATAGGGAGTCACGATTGCTACCTTGAACTTGTCCTTAGAGCCTTCTGCAAGTCGACACTCGTATACGCCTTTTCGAAAAGCTAGGTCTCGAAACCATACTTGGAGCGAGGCATTCGCGTAGCAGGTCGCTCCAAGATTCTAGGGTGTTAGATGAGAGTGCCACTCAGTATGGAGACTAAGCAATATTTCACTTTCAGTCCCACAGGGATATCCGGATCTCGACTGTGGAGTAAAGGGTCGTCGCCGATGTTAGCAGCCTTGAGAAATGCCTCCCTAGCACGATCTATCGCGATGTCATCCACCGCTCTCGCCCACAGCAAACATGCAGCCTCACCTTCATCCTCCCATAGTTCTTGACCAAGATAATTGAGACAGTTGGGGTTGTATTTGCAAGACTGCTTGCTGCATGTAAACTCCTCATCATCGGAAATGACAATGACGCCATCCTCTGCATCGTCAGGCGCTGGTGATGAAGCCAAACGGTAGTCTGGTGAGTATCTATTACGACAGAACGAGCAATCGTTTCTTCGAGAAAGTCCACAGGTCGCGAGAAGGTGTTCTTGGGTAATTTCTGAAGACGTCGCCACCTCGGTGCCCACCCAAGCCCACGGTGTTGTCATATTGCCTGGAAGCGTGTTTCTCTTGAGTAACTGTCCTGGGGCGAGGCCATTGGGTGACGAGGCGCGTAGTTTGCGTTTCGGTGGCATGAGTGGACGTGAATGGAGGTAGTGATTAAGTAAAAGGGTCGGCAAGCGAGACCAAACTTTTCTTTACTACTCCCATGACGTCTGTCCTAATCTGGCGGCGATGGCACCATTCTACTACGGTGCTCGCGCCTCTTTAGATATTGTGGTAGGTTACCAGTATTGTCGAATATCTGAAGTAGGTGCTGGAAATAACGAGCCTAAGGTTGTAGCTTGGGTAGATGATCCTATACGTTACACACATATCCCAGTTATTATAATACGATGCCAATATTTGCTTGCTTATTGAGTTATTTGACTACAATCCAGTACGATGAAGACTAAATATCGTACATACGCGTTGCAGGCGGGCCGTCGCTTACCGCACAAACTTCTCTCTTTGCTGCTTCCATGTCGGATCCACCATTCTGGTTGCGCAAGCTGACCGCAATAAAATCGCGTCTGTTTCCTGGTGGTGACGCTAACTTGACTCGACTGAGGAGGAGGCAGGCACTCTTCGCTGCTATGGGTCGCAGGTTACCCCTTCTCCGGTGTGTCATCATAGGTTTTCAAGAAAGGAACGATTCTGATATCCATTGCCAGGATTCTCCTTTTCGTCACTGGATATCTTTGGATGCTTGCAATACCTGCTCTGCCTGGTCGAGGAACGTACATTGATGAGAATGCACTGCTACCTGGCCAGGTACATACGTTGTTCTACAAAAGCGCCCGTGTCGACTCATTGACACGATTCTAGGTCAACACAAACTGGAATTGGGCCGAAGTTCATGCAGCTGATCGCTACCTGGATCACATAGAAAGACTACAAGATGGCAATGCCACGAGTGAGCAGTGAGATGAGCGGTCATCGTCTAGAGCTACGTACTTATTCACAATTACTAACCCAGGCGCGCCCAATATTTTGTGGAGGAATTCAAGAAACTGGGGGTAGCTGCATCCACCCAGAATTACACGTTTTCGACCGTGTTTGGCGTACGTCTGGCGATCGTCATCTTCATGGGAATCTGACCATTTCTCGGTAGGAGTCGAGCGGAACTAATGCCTATGCCATAATGTCCGCTCCACGTTCTCCAGGCGTCGAGGCTATGGTCATCAGTGCCTCTTGGCTTAGTCGCACTGGTGAGGGTGATGGATCTTTAAACTTGCGCGGTGTGTCTACGGTCTTAGCACTCGCTGGGTTCTTGCGCCGTGCGTCTTAGTCCACTCTGACATAACACTCGGTTCTGATTAGTTGTAATTGATCAACAGGATATTCGTTCTGGGCCAAAGACTTGATTTTTGTAATAAGTGATGATTATCTTGAGGGAATGCAGGCTTGGCTAAGTGCTTACCATGGCGTTTCCCACTCAAGTGAGGTCCTGTCCCATATTATTGTTTCATGATCCAATTCCATTCTCGTAGACCTGCATACCAATGATCTAGATTTATCATCTGGTGTAATATGGACAGCCCTCAATATCGATTACCCAGGTCATTCGTTCTCCCATCTGGGTATCTTCCACGGTGTGTATGATGTTTTGGTTCAACTTCACAACGTATGAATGTGGTTTTGATTAGAGGGTCTCAACGGTCGACTCCCTAACCAAGATCTTCTCAATTCTTTCAAACGCATTTCAAAATATTCTGGTGGCGTCCCTGTCATTCTTTACGACTACATGGATCATCAGGAATTCCCCGATCAGTACGACTTATTGCCCTCATGGATCCCTGCTTCAGTACGGCAGCACCAGGGCGTGAAGGCATATTTGTATCGTTTCAAAAATGTATTGCACCATGGAAGATATCAAGCGCGCGGAATAGGCAGTGGCGTACATGCACTCTTTCATCAGTAAGAATTCTCTCGCAGTCACATGGACCGCTAACCGACGTATCTCAGATTTCGCATTGATGCCTTCACTATATTCGCCCTCCCTGCGACAGGGCCTCATGGGTTTCATGCAATTGGACGGTACGTAGCTAGTGCCGATTTTGTTTCGCTACTAAAGATATTTTTGTAAAGTATCATTGAATCCACGTTGAGAACCACGAATAACCTATTGGAACGCTTACACGCGTCCTTCTTCTTTTATATCATGACTGACCCGGATCATTTCCTCAAGATCGGTCTCTATCTTCCTAGTGCAATTCTTATTAGTGTTGCCATGATGTTCACCGGCCTAGGGCTATGGGTTGAGGCGGGTTGGACTGCATCGGGAGATGAGAAGTCAATTGACAGGAAATGGACGAGGAGGAAGCGGCCTGTTCTTCACGTGCTTGCAATCATGATATCGACGCACCTCTTAGGCGCCACGATGTTTTATTTGGTGAATACCGAGCTATTTTTCAGGAGTTGGGTCGGTTTTTTTCTCATGATGGTTCGAAACTCAATGTGACTGATGTTCCTCGACAGATTTGCCCCGTAGCCGTCATGCTCATGACGGCAATCCTACCAATATACACTATGTTTATTCCTGCCGCTTCCCCGTCAGATGCATCGTTGTGTGTCGTGCTAAAGGCGTTAAATCTCTGTTTCGCCTCCACTGTCATTTCCATTACGGCGGTACTGAACTTTTCCTTCGCTGCCTCAATGGCAATCCTTCTAGGCATTCCGCTTTCAATATCCCCCGCGTCATCTCGGAGAACGAAACCAAAATTCGTTTATTATATTCCTTATGCTTTGTTCGGCTTGGGTTGGTTGGTTCTCTGTCCGGAAGGAGTTCGCAAGGCGGTCTGGGACTGGGAAACCCTAGGAGTATGGTTCGGGCCTTTCCTCAGTATAGTAATCTCCCCATTGGTCCTCCAAGCTGGTGTAGTTTGCATATTGGCATGACTTGATATACCATGACTCATTGGATAGCAAACAAACTATGGGAAGCGTTACGTCTCAGTACAAATCATCCAAGAAAGGTACTTTGGATATGTACAACGCGGCGCCACCAACAGCAAGACCAAACCACAACCAGGTGTAAGCATCAAACCTAGGTTCTGCCCCAGCTTTCGATGATCGCCTGAGATTGAAACGCGGAGCTAACGACATCAGGGAGTGCTTCCGTCGTGAAGTGGACACGACGGAATCAGGCGATGAGAACGCTAGCGAAATAATGCGGTCCGCGTGTGAAACTAATGAAGGATAAGAGCTTTTGAGAAGTTCCTTCAAAAGGGCATCAGGGAAGGGCGTTTGTGTCAGAATCCGAATATGTGCAGCAACCAAGATATCCAAGCTTGTGGGACTGTCTTCCGGGTCAGTGGATCAAGTTACGACACAAATGATTATCCAGTACCTATCGGCGTAGAAATATGCCTTCGTATCCAGCAACCGGGAATATATGTCAAAGATGGCGCGCGCCTTCTCCGCAACCTTCGGTGCGTCATTCAGGTCGATGTTTGATGGGACGAAAGGGTTGACATACCTTTTCGCGTTCGAAAACGCGCAAGAAGCGATCCTTGTGCTTTTCTGGCTGTTCGATATCAGGCTTGGAGCGTTCTATGAAGGATTTCTTTTCTAATTCTTCGCCTGGCAATGTCCAGAGGTCTGACGCTTCCAGCCGCTTCCGATATATGTCACGGATTCTGAGCGGCACATAGTATCGCTGGGGTATGGGATACATTTTTGCTAGGGCCGGGTACACCAGCTCGTTCCAATTCGCGTGCTGAGCGTAAAAGACATGTGACTGAGAAAACCTGAGTTCGGTCTTAGCACCTCAGAGAAGAGACACTCACCACCAAGTCACCAATGCTAGACACGCAGTGCTCATACCACGCAACGTTCTGGGCTTTGGGGGATGCCGTTAACGATACAGCGATGCGCGAGTTTTTCTCATGCAGTCCCGTAACGTACTTCATTATAGCCGACAGAGTCGCCACGACGTGTTGTTGGTGGGAAAGAAAGGGTAAAGTTCCTTAGAGAAAAATAGTTATTGATTGAATGTTCTTTAGCCTGTAGCACTGACCTACCAGTCGGCGACAGCTCCGGATTCGTACACTCGACAACGGAGAATTTTCCAGGAATGGAGAGCTGCAAAAAGATAACCGCCGCAAGACACATAGGTTCGAATGAACGGAGACCCCATTGTCCCGGCCAAATGTAGAGTACGATTTCCGAGTCTGTCATGGCCAGTGAGAGCGCTGGGAAAACATGTACGCGACGGTCATTGTTTGCGCAGCACCTGTGTAGACAAACTCACGGCTAGATTTGGTAATCACCTCTTTGACGGCGGCCACCATCGTCCATCTGACAACGCGCATTCGCTACAACGCGTAATTTCTAGAGACATTTTATCTTTCTTGGTAAATTTCCGTGAAACCAAGCCATTTCATGTTATTGGTACTTCCATGTGGTCCCGCTCCGAGGTAACCGACGGTCCGGCAGCTCTGGACACCAGAGCGCTGTTATTTAGCCGACAAATGCCTGGACGGTAGCTCTGGAGAAAGTTCGGTTTCTCGCAGCTTCCTTTTCTCTGCATGGGTAGTATAATCGATGTGCATGGGTGCATCCGGTGACCATTTGAACAGAAGTTGCTGGCAGTCATATGAAGTCACACAGTTTCCTCTGGGACATAAATTGTTCCAGGTCTACTATTAATTTTTTTCTCAGTAACGATGAACCTGTCTGCGGCCTTCACCTTTTTGGCTCTGGTGGTAACCAGAGTATATTCCATTCCTGCATTTCCTGGTGCAGAAGGTACGCGTGTTTCTTCTCTGCAACGTCCGTATCCACCACGCGTTCCAAAACAGGATTTGGCGCTCAAGCGACCGGTGGCCGAGGAGGTAGCGTCTACGTCGTAACGAACTTAAACGATTCTGGTAAAGGCAGCCTCCGTGATGCCGTATCAGAATCGAATCGAGTGCGTGTTCCTGAAAGGCTACTAGTTCCATCTAATTTTCCTCGCAGATTGTCGTGTTCGCGGTGGGTGGCCTCATCACAATCGATGACCGTATCGTTGTTTCCAGTCACGTCACTATTGCTGGACAGACAGCACCTGGTAAGTCTCATGAATTACAGTGCCGCTAACTCATCATACTCTCCAAAGGAGAAGGTATTACGGTATACGGAAATGGCGTTAGCTACTCATCGGCATCAAACACAATAACCCGGTACATCCGATTTCGCATGGGCACTTCGGGTACGCTTGAATATTTTTCAATAAATGATGTACATACCATTCGGTCCCGCAGGCGACTCCGGCAAAGACGCCATAACCATAGCCAACGGCGAAAACATGATTTTCGATCACGTTAGTGTCTCTTGGGGCCGAGACGAAACGTTCTCTATCAACGGCGACGTAACCAACGTCACGATTTCCGACAGTATCATCGCGCAAGGCCTGGAGACACATTCCTGCGGCGGTCTGATTCAAACAGATGGAGGTGTCAGTATTCTCCGCTCGCTGTACATTGACAATCAGACGCGGAACCCCAAAGTGAAGGGCGTCAATGACTTTGTCAACAACGTCGTAAGTATCCCGAAGCCCGAGCTCGTTCATTTGGTCGCCTACTCTTGTTCTGATCGATAACGCGTTGTGCAGGTGTACAATTGGGGTGGCGGTGGCGGTACGGGTTACCACCCGATACCAAACTTTGATGCTGGTTGACAGTTACTTATTAAAGGCTACATTGCTGGAGACTCGGCCGGTCAATCATACGCGAATATCATCGGAAATGTTTTTATCAGGTCTGGCGCGTGAACTTCCCAGCATTCCTGCTCATCATTCTTGTCGTACAGTGGACCATCAACATCTGTGCATCCTTGTATGTCTACTTCATTTATGGCCAGCTGATTCCCGAAATGTACCTTCCCAGTCACTCGCGGTAACGAGAACTTCCACGCGTATGTGTCTGACAACTATTACGACCCCGACCAGGTCAGTCTCCTGTCAATCCTTGACTGTAGCACGCCTAGACTCATTCTAATGTAGGATGGCACTTCGAACGGCTGGGTTCTGTCAGCGACCACTGACAACTATTCCGACATCGACTTCCAAACATCCCGGTACAACTATCCGACTGTCGTTACCCTGCTCAGTTCTTCTCAGGTTCTGGCTTCTGTCAGAGCCTCCGTTGGCGCAAGCAAAGTTAGAGATCGCGTTGATACATACCTAATTGAGACGGAACTTGCGTCATTAGGCACCAAGGGTGCGCTGATATCAGACCCAACAGCCTCACCGATCAATGGCCCGGGGCCTATTGACGGAGGAACAGTAAGTCCTTGGGAATGTGCGTGGAACATGCTTAACCGTCTGACCTCCTTATTTCAGGCGCTGACGGATTCAGATGGCGATGGTATTCCGGATGTTTATGAGTCTGCTCTTGGTACAAACCCAAATGTCGCAGACTCTGCGACCATCGCATCCAACGGTTATGCCAGTGAGTTTTATGCCTCTTAGAAAGATTCACAAAGTACCTATTGATATTGCAGATGTCGAGAACTACTTTAACTCTTTGGTGTAAATAATGAAAAGATGCATATTGAAGTAACTACTTAGGTGACATAGCTGAGGGATCGAAAACAGTGAAAGCATATAGCCAGTATATATAACAGGTAACAGCGACAACGGGATAAAGCAGAGTTAAGCGGGCAGTAAGGAGGAGCAGAAAGCAGAAAGCAGAAACGATAGCGAGAAAAGTAATCACAAGCATCTGATGTATGCTATCAAAGCAATTGTGAGAGTAAGCGCTGAAATTGATACATGGTCCATTGTCCTGGGATCGGTCCTGTTATCTTTCCTTCCGTGGGGAGTTCAGTCCCCTAAGGGGCCCATTGCGTTCGTTCTAGTCATTATTGACGTCAGGTCGATTATTAGCCGTTCCTTGGTTTTGAGGCTGCAGCGGTGTCTTGCTCCTTCCGATCATTCCTTGACCTGGCAATCCAGTCGGTGTGTAGGGGCCTGGTCTCATACTGACTGCTCTACGTGTATCTGCAGTCGGCATACGATTGCCGCTCTGCACAGGTCATCAATGGAGGCATCACAATGTAACAAATCTCGACTTACATTATACAAGCTTGCCTTTGAAGACGACCTGCTTGAAGACGATCGCCCTGTAGATGACGAAGCTGGGCTAGCCGGCCCAGACGAGATCGTTGGTGAAGGTGCGGGGGTGATGAATGGGGGTGGAGAAGTAGCAAATCCTTGACTTATCACTGGTGCACTGGCAATTCGACGGTTAGGCGCTCCGGCATGACTACTTGAGCTCGCTAGAGGTCTTGGAGTCGAAACGGGCGACGGTTCGTTCTCGGGCATGATACCTTGAGTGCGCAAAAACTCTGTCGTGACAATTCAGCATCAACCAGCATAAGTAGCAAAACGTGAATATTACCTCGCGACCTATATCGGAATATAAATGACACATAGGTGCTTGGCGTTTTGGCAGTCGAACCCGATTGGAATGGTCGGACCATCCAAGTGAAACCAAGCTGCTCGAAGGACGGAACTTCGTCACCAAACCTGCACGAGTTTATTTGAGGAACGAAGAAAGCGAAAGGTCGGGCATGAGCGTACCCAACACGGTGGTCCCCAGACCGTAACACACCCTGTTTTGAGGTTGACAGCGATAGATGAGGATCCGGCGGTCGAGTGGAGACGCGATTTACTCTCTTGATACGCAGAGTAACCATTCCAGCATCTCTCGAGGAGACTCCGGAAGATGACTTGCCTACAGAGATGCTTGTAAATAGAGATCTTAGGACACAAATTAGCACTCACTTGCTTCCTCCTCAGTTACTTGTTGGAAAACGAAAGGCCTCTCGGTCGTCTTGGATGTTCTGACTCCAGATCTATAAGCAATTCCGTCTCCGTGCAGGAATCTCCCGGGTACGGTAAGTCCGTCGAGAGTTATGAAGGAGCATGTATCAATCTTGCCGTTATGGTCTTGCCAGTACACTGCAAAGGCCTATAGCAGAAGGTAAGAAATTTGAACACAGAGCACACACTCAACACTCCCCTGGCCATCTTCACTTGGAATCCAACACGATACGCGGTGATTAGTCGCGTCGACCGCCACCAAATATTCTGGAAGCGGCTTGCCGTTAGCCACGATCCAGGCTGAGAAACCACGATGAGTGAGCATCACAAGGAGAAAATCATTCAAAATATGAACAGAAAGAGGGTAAGGTCGCCACGAACGGGAGAGGGGATGAAGGAGTGGTTGTGGTCGGGAGTAGACTCCAACTTTTTGTTCGATCGCGATGAATCCGGGCACGTGATGCCGGATATCCCCTTCTGGGACAAACGCAATGTCTTGATTTCAATTTTCAAATTGTCTTTTGTTTTCCTCGTTTCTTTATGGCAGAGTCATCAAAACGTAGCATTGACCTCTACAAAGATCTTGCGTCTTCTACAAAGGTGATTGTAAAGTTTTGTTTTGGAAAACTTTGTGCTGAGACTTGGTTATTAGAACCACCGACTCAGGCTTTCAAGCACATCCCCTTTCACGCCTACTTTTGTCACTTCCAGTGTATCGCAATCTTCACATCCAGCCGACATATATGCCACCAGGGTACACGGACGTAAGGTGGTACTTGCAAATCCAGTCAAGGAAAGCCGGGAAAAGAAAGAAGGTATCGAGCGAAAGGCGAAACGTAAGGCTCACAAGGAACAAAAACGCCTTGGCCTGGTCGGAAAACGGGAAGCAAGAGAGAAAGCTGTGTGGAAGCTTGACGAGCATCAGGCAAAGTGGGTGCATTGTCAGATTGTTTCTCGCCTCTTATCTGTTTCACTAGATTCAACATTTTCTTGCCATTGCATCATCTCTGGATGGGATACATGTCAGAACTTCTTGGGCTTAACCAAAGATCGACATCTTCTTGTATTCCCACAACGAAAGACATGCCGTCGACCGGATCCATGCATGCTAAACTTCTGAAGGCAGATTTGAATGGGTCTCTTATATCAGGTGCTTCCATTTGTCTCCATGACATTATACCAGGCTCATGGCTCCTCAAAGTGCGACGTAGCAAGAATCCATCCTTGCTCGCCTTATCGGGTATTGTAATTCACGAATCCGAAAATGCCTTCAAAGTCATCACCAAAGAAGACCAAGTAAAACGTTCGTTGCGAGTCTCGTCTGACTCTACCTTGTTCTGATTATTTTCAAGTCATACCGAAAGCGAATGCAGTCTTTGTCCTTGCAGTTCCTCTATTTTCTACACACCCGTTGAATTATGACCCCTCTGCGCCACTCATTATTCCTTCAACAGAGGAGTCGAAAGACACAGTGTTGGATCGACCACACATCGAGTTTGAACTTTACGGGAACCAGTTCAGATTCCGTTCTGCTGATCGTGCGGGTCGCAAGTTCAAGCACAAAGAGACCATAGAGCTCTAGCTCTGGCGTCCGACGACAGTGTATCGTCACTACCAACAGGAGCCCACGGACAGTACTGTATCCATTACAAGTTCAAGAGCATCGAATCTCTTGACCTCTTTGACCGTCACCGTAAGCTTTGAAGAAAGGACTTCATTGTCGAGGTTGTAGTTGCTTTACATGGTTTGGCTGCCAGTGGGTTCTAGGGTCTCTCAGGCCTTAGATGCGGTGAGAAACTCTTCGTTTATGAGTAGGTTCAGCAGGCGATGGATCAGGATTACTTATTTGCAGATCATAATTAGAACGAAATTGTTGATTAGCGTAACGAGAAGTCAAGCTAGTCAAGCCCCTATGGAAGACGGCGCTGCCAAGCATGCATAAACACTACTATAAGAAACCTTTTTCCAACTTTCTACTCCTTCACCGCAACCTTTTAGACAGTGCCCGCTCTGCGACTTTTTGCACGCAGACCGAGGTGATTAGGTATAGCGTAGACGAAGGCCGGTTGGGTAAAAGAGCTTGCTAGCCTGTTCAGTGGTGCCGTGAGCGTCAGACCTTTCCTACATGTATCGTTTGCAATATACGCGTCTTTCCACAGTATATCTTCATAACATTTTGATACCAAGAAGACCTCCATTGTGTTTTTCCCGCCCTCTTCTACGGTTGTTTTCGTCAATGCCACCGAAACGCGCTGGCACTTCGAAACGCAAGGCCGCGTCGGACAGCGACGATGACGGGACAAGCACCAAAAAAGCCAAGGTCGAATCTCCCGTCGAAGGAGCACAGCCGACCAACAAAGTCCTGCCAGTGAATATCTCGTTCCCGTCGCGAAAAGGGCTGAGGATCGCAGCGTGGAATGTTTGTGGACTGGCAGCGAGTCAAAAGAAAGTGCGTCAGCTGTTCGTCGGATTGGCCTGGTCTCATTCTCGAAGGGGTTTAAATTCTACGTCGAGGCTGAGGATCCCGACGTCCTTGTGTTGACTGAAACCAAGGTAAGCAATGGCACTTGCTCGTCCTTTTCGTTCTCACTTCTGTCTAGGTCAACGACGAATCTGTCGACCCCGCACTGAAAAGCCGGTTTCCTCATTCCTACTGGTCAATCTCTTCAAAAAAGACGTACTGTGCGTATGCCTTTCGGCCTTTTAAAACTAGTGCTGAGGAACCCTTGCTGCAGCTGGGACCGCCGTTCTCTCCAAGCACAAGGCTCTGTCCGTCGATAAAACCCTTCCAGGACATCCCGACCCAGAGATCGTCAAAGGACGCATCATCACCCTTGAATTCGGGAGCTGTTACCTCGTCGCGACCTACGTTCCCAATGCCGGCACCGACCTCAAGGTATGTTCGCATTTTCTCATCGACCTACAAAGGTCAGACCCTCTTAGACTCTGGGCGTTAAAAATGAATGGAATGTTCACTTCACGCGATACATCCGGGACCTTGACAAGAAAAAACCCGTCATCTGGACGGGGGACCTCAACGTCGCTCCAACGGAAATAGGCTCGTGGTCTACTCTACTCATCCTCCAGCCCTATATCCTTAACCTCCAGCAGATCTTTGCAATGCAAAAAAGAACTGGAACAAAACTGCCGGATATACTGAGGCTGAAACAACGGCGTACAAAAATATCCTTTCACCTCCAGATGATTCGCCAGATGCTGAACATAAGTTTGTTGATGTCTGGAGGAAACTGCATCCTGAAGATAAACACTATACCTATTTCTCCTACCGGTTCAACTGTAGAGCAAAAGGTATCGGTTGGCGATTGGATATGTGTACGATTTCACTTGTCTTCCTTGCGCGTTTTGCTCACAGAAGTCTATCTAGTTGTCTTGAGCGAACGCCTAGTAGATCGCGTCCAGATGGTAAAATGTTCTATCGCCAGCATCGCTCGCCTACTGACTCGCCAACCTAGTGCGAAATCCGAAGCGAAATATACGGTGCATCGGACCACTGTCCTTTGACTCTGGAAATAGACGGAGAGCTCTAAGTGTGTCGCTTGCACATTGATTTCTGTACATTATCCCTTCCTGTATCTTGTTTATCGTCTCCACCTGTTAAATTCATGCATCTCTTTCTTGCCAACGCAAAGGAGTTTATTCTGGAAGAAGATTCTTACAAAGGAGCCCGAGGCTATCAAACTCCTTGCAGAACATTCGCTAGAAAGCCTGTAAGTGATAAGCTTCTGGCCAGGGCTAAACATGTTCCTGCAAGTCATAAAGTTGTTTAATATTCTCCAAATCGTACATGTCCAGTCTCTTCCGCATGAGCACGAGCGCCTTTTTCGCCTTTCAAACCTTGACCACATTGCTGTTGCGGTCTTAGTACACGTAACTTTGCAGAGGAATAGATCAACGTACTTCGCATTTCAGGTCAAACGTCGACGTATTGGTAAAGGCCTTTTTCGCCCGTAAAGAATCTGTCAGCTTTTTGGCCGCAACCAATATACTGTCGGAATCATCTGCACTTGACTTTGTATTAACCATATTTTAGCGACATGTAAACGGAGTTCAAAAGAAACAACTCACCACGGGAAACACGGTCTGATGCCATTCAGCGGGCGCTTCCAACATCGGCGCCAACGTAGCTGCATCGTAGTGAATTCCTGAGTAAATAAGTATACATCTCGTTCCACTGCCATGCGGGCCAGGAGGAAAGTGATCGACCCGGCCAGTCTCCACATCGATAGAGCATATTTCGGTTTTATAGTGGGCTGCAAGGATGCCTAGCTCAATAGCACCTCCCCATGTTGAGGGTTTAAGAATCGTGGATATATAATCAGCAGGAGGCCTCCTAGAGTCACGATGTAAAATAACAGAAGGAGTAGGCAATGAAAGACAAAATACCCTAGAATAGCTTCATTGTATGTCTCCGCGTCTGCTCTAATACCTTCGGCGACGACTGCGGATCAATATCAGATGCCATCTGAATGACGATTCAATCGCTGAACACACTTTGACGCATTTGTGGGGCTTTAGCGATGTCCTGTTCGAAAATAAGAGCGACTGAAGAAAAGAGACAGGAGTTATCATCGGGAACGACCTGATATCGGAAGTGTCGACTTTGTTATCTTGTAATCCAGAGCGTTACTTACGCGATGTATAAGATAACCTCCTTCTGTCGGTACATTTTCTGACGTGTTTGCAGCAGCTGGCGGGGATGCAGGTATGATAGGTATGGATGAATTTCTGGTAGACGGCGCCGACTTAAACGCAGTGTTCGCTGATGGGGATGGCCGCGGTCGGTCGGGTGCATGTCCTGGTTCTTCACTGACAATGAGCTGATCACCACGAGTAAGTCCCAGACTGGAAACTGGTAATTCTCCAATCAACGTTAAACCCCGCGGTGGGTACCCGTGCTTCACTTGAACAGAGATCTAAACACCGCAGAACTTGAAGAGGGCCGACATACATATTTGACGGGACGGAAGGATGTCGGTGACTTTTCGTATTTCTTGCTGGAGATCCTGGACGGTGTATGATTCATCGTCAAAAGGGATGGATATGGTAGATGTGCCCTTGGGATGACGGAGTCGGACGGGAGCCATGATGGTAAGAGGACAAGGAGCAAGAGACTGCAATACTTAGCACGAGCACGACATACAGGTCAATACATACGTCATTCCCAGCCAATATCTGGATCCAATTCCTTCTTATAACCAAAAATGCTTTGAAAACGCAGGCGATTTCTGCTTAGTTTTTTGTAGTTTTCACAAGAATTACTCGCGGTATTTACAGTTATTTACCGGTCAATGAAACAGCAAAACTGGATATTTACTGTAGGTTCCAATTGGTTGGGAATTTTGACTAGGTTTGAATGTAAGAATGTGTAATACTATACAACAATAAGATACAGTAAAAAAAAGATGCTCAAAGGTGCGAGTACAAGTCCGTTTTCACAGCATTATCGTGGCATGGGTATTCTAGGCTATTTTGAGTCATTGAAACAGTCCGGCCCATATACCCAAACCTCATTAGTCAGCTACTCGGAATCGCTCGAGTGCTATAGAAAAGTGAGATCTCCTTTCCAGTCTCTCTCTGATATACAGCCTCAAAATCTTTGCAGATTTTTCTTGCACCTTTCCGAGGAGCACCAGGTAGTTTGACAAGCTCATTCTTGTATGCAATCATTTGCAATGACTGCCTTTTCCATTAGCTGGTCATGGCATTTGTGAGCAATCTGACACTTTTTCGAGTTTGATTTGGCATGTCCAGGCATAGTAAAAAATTGAACAAGAGGAGAAATAAAGTTCGGAGGCAGCAGGGCAATAATGGACGCATTGGACTGTCAGACTGTCCATCAAAGGTGATGGCTTGGCAGAACCGCACTTTTATTTATGCCCTAGACTCCTCAGATAATGGCCGCTTGGTCTCAAACCTGTCACACAGGTTCTTCAGAAGGTCATTAACATTATTGAGGCCTTTGTGGGTGATTACATTCAGATGGAGGACACACATTTCCAGGTCAGATTTTGAGTTCATGAGAAAATAGATATTTTTAGAACAGAAGCCTCAATTTC
Source organism: Desarmillaria tabescens (assembly GCF_030435595.1). NCBI lineage: Eukaryota > Fungi > Basidiomycota > Agaricomycetes > Agaricales > Physalacriaceae > Desarmillaria > Desarmillaria tabescens. The sequence continues at coordinate 976,173 of NW_026848313.1, forward strand.
TCGGGAATATTATTCATGTCACATATGAAGAATCACTGCAGAACATGAAGATACAATACACATCAGCAATGTAATACAAGTTGATGATGAAGGATGAAGGGAGGGAGAGCAAGAGGCTAAGTGTTTCATTGAACCATGGTGTTGCAATGACCGGTAAATAACTGTAGCGGCCAACTGCCTATTTTGGCATCGTTTCAATAATCTCTGCGTCATCACTATACGCTTGCTCTTCAATTTCACCATGTCCGGCACCGGTGCTCGTGAAAATATCTTCGCAACGCGAATGGCTCTCACAAATACAAAACTGCGACTCAAGGGTGCACAGACGGGTCACTCTCTTCTTGCCAAGAAACGAGACGCTCTCACGACGAGGTTCCGAGCTATCCTCAGAAAGGTGGACGAGGTCTGTCGTATTCGACTTTATGCGTAGGATGGCTACTCAATTCGACTTCAGGCAAAGCGAAAGATGGGCAGAGTCATGCAGTTGGCCTCATTCTCAATGGCAGAGGTCACCTATGCGACAGGAGACATATCGTATCTCGTGCAGGAGCAAGCCAAGTCGGCGTCGTTCAGGGTGAAAGCAAAGCAAGAGAACGTATCTGGTGTTGTCCTTCCTGCATTTGAGGTTGATCGTGTCGCTGGTTCTGGTACGTCGGACAAAGTCGATACCTGGCTGATGATGACGGGCGCTATATAGATTTTAATCTCACGGGATTGGGACGGGGCGGTCAGCAAGTCCTGCGCGCAAAGGAAGTGTATGCCAAGGCAATCGAGACCCTCGTCGAGTTGGCGTCACTGCAGACGGCGTTCACCATCCTCGACGAAGTCATTCGAGCGACGAATCGACGAGTCAATGCCATCGAGCACGTTGTCATTCCCCGACTGGAAAATACCATCAAGTACATTTTGAGTGAGCTGGATGAGATGGACCGTGAGGAGTTCTTTAGGCGCGTAATTCGCTTATCCCCGTTGTCACTATATCTTACATACCATTTCCAGGCTGAAGAAAGTACAGGGGAAGAAAAAGCGAAAAAATGCACCTCCAGAGCAACCTTTTGAGTTTGAAGAGCCTCCATTAAACCCCCAGGAAGATCAGGAATCCACCGATCTGCTGAGTAGCAAAGACAGCGATGTTATCTTTTAATCAACTTGGATACGGCGATGAATGGACTAGTATATACATAGGCATGGTTTGTATTTGTTCCTTCACTATTTAATTCTCCCTCGTAGTAATGAATACCCTTCGTAATTCAGCCCAACAAGATGACAAAAATACTTGTCTAGTCTATCGTCGCCGGTTTCTTGAAAGCCAGCTTCAAAAGATATTTGTGCAAAGGTGTCAACTTAACAGACTTGTCGTGCTCGATAATCATTTGAACTTGCAAATCGTCCATCTTCACCATTTTCAAAAAGTCCTCGTCGCTCCTGATCCCAAGAAGAACGGCTGCCGGGATGAGTTCTTCAATGCCCAATGTCTTGAAATGCACACGGAGCATGATTGACATAGGATAACTATCCAGAGCGGGTACCAGGTGTACCGGGCATTGGAAAACTTTGGCCATCTTTGTTTGGAATAAGGATGGCGACCAAGACGATTGTGTCTGTCCGTCGGTGGGTCAAAACGAGGGGATAGAACAAAAGCGGGAAGTAATATACCTGCGGAGGTGTAGGAGTCTGTGCGAGGTGCCGTCGTATATAGACTTCGATGGGCCAGTAATCTTCGTAATTTAACAATACAGGACTTTCATTACAGACCTACAGAGGGGATATTGAAATTGAGATTCTGAAACAGATAAGATGGGACATACAACTCGCTGAAATTCATCCCACTTGTGAGCATGTTGGGTCTTGACCTCATCCAGGAACAGGGTCTGGGGAAAAGGTTCGACGATGGTCTTGAATTTTGTCAGCAGGACATTCTTAGAATGGATGATCAGTGTTGGCTTGTTGGACGGAGAAAGCAGCGTACCGTTACATCCCAATACAAGTCCATAGATATGTTCATCGCCTCTCCGAATTTCTCATGCTTTGTTATGGGCTTGGAAAGCTCGTTTAGGGTATCCTCATTTGGCCGAGGGACAATCTGTCCAGGCAGCGGAAAAGAGAACTTGTACTCCTTCCTCCTGAATCCCAGTCTTTTGGCATACTTTTCGATGTCCTCTCGCAAACCCAGTGCTCGGAATGCGCTGATAGATGTGGTGTTGAAGAAATCAGTCCGTTGCTCTGGAGTCATCTGCATCACCAGGTGGAGATGGTGGTTTGTGAAGATTCCGTTCGCACTGAGGATACCGAGCAGGTCGTCGTTCCGGTCTAAGTTGAGAAACACAGGGAGCTCAGAAGTATCGGCTCTTTCAAGTATAGGTAGGGCGCCGCATGAGAGGCAGGCTTCAGGCCAGATTCGTTGGGCAATGCGGGTTGTAGGCTCAGGAGTGTTGCATCCTTGCAGCGTAGTTGCGTTGGAGAACGGAGGCGTGCGTGCTGGAGAGCTAGTAGAAGACCAAATGCTAATCCTTGATGGTGAAGGACTCGTGAATGTATACGCATTATTGGGAGTCAAAGTGGGTCCAGTAGGGGATAGAGGTAGACTGCGATAGAGACCAAAAGCGGGTGGGGCAGATAACGGTACAGATCTTTGAACGAAAGGACTTGGAGTACGGAGATCTATCGGATTTGAGGGCGATGAGCCACCAGCGATAGGTTCAAGTATTTGCACAGAAGGCGACCGAACGGGGACAAACTAGCAGATAGATGTATCAGACTTCGCAGAAAAATGCAGATGAGAGCTTACATTCTGAACATCTCGGAATGCCCTGCGAGAAGAGGAAGGTTCCCCACCAACCTTGCGGAATCCTGGGGGTGGTTGACCGATGTATTTCGTCTTCCGTGCTTCATCCAAAGAAGTAGCCCTCAATCGTCTCACCTCATGACCCGGAGACAAACCGTCATTGAAGTGTGTAAGCCTACTACGTTGCCGTGTTGCTGTGGGACTCTTTTTATGACTGCGGTATGAGAATGTCCGATAGGAATATGCATCCCAGTACACCTGCACAGGCCAAAAGTCATGAAATTTGTCCAATACTTCGTACTTATCGAGAAGCTAATGCATGTGTGAGAGAAAGACGGAGAGTATTATATGACATTAGCGTACGTTGGCAATTAATGAGTTCCACAGGTGTTTTGGCTGGTCTTCGTGAAGCTTTCCAATGGATAGCCCCCACCGCTGAACGTCTTGTATGAGTTTCTGATAATAATGAGATCAGTTAGTGATACGATCCTGAGGCAAAGTACCTTCATTCCCTCGAACTGAGATTTGGTCATGCCGCCCACACTTTCAAGATAATTAGCGAGCCTCTTTATATTTAATTTCCATGGAGGGCCATAGAACTCTTTAGGTTTCTCCATGTCTACCCTAGTAATGAGTGAGAAAGGATTCAAAGATCCCGACAAAATGAACACCCACTTTATAATGCTTGCAAAGAGAAATAATATCGGATTACTATTCTGTTTCAAAGTTGAACATGATCACATGCTTGCAAGACAATTTGGAGAGATCTGCGCGACCGTGGAATGAATGTGTTCTTCGATTACATACTTGGAACTTGGAAGCATATGCATGGCATAAAGCTCCGGTGGGAAAACTAGAGAGAACGCAAAAACGAATATTCGAAGATCCGCAAACGTGTATTTTGAATTCCCTGATACCACGACTTTTAAGTGACCACCGCAAGAATCGTAGATTGTGGAAAGAGTGCTTAAAAGCCTATCAACGTACTCAGGCTTGACTATTCTGGAACGATATTTCCGACGGCATGTCGGCATGTTATGGAACAAAAATGTAGCGATGTTTAAAGGACTTGCCGGATAATATGAATTGAATATATACCTCACTTGGGCGGTCTCGTCGTTAGCTATACTCACGTACGTTGCTGCAAGGTGACGGGCTGGGCGGGCTGGTTAATGCGCGAAAAAAAAAATATGGAGGTTGGCACCGGCAATCCGGCAACGGGGTGAACCGGAAGATGTGATTTCCCCGGACCCCGCATCTTGATTGTGGACAGCGACGACGACTCGGAGGCCCGCACGGAACCAAATATGACAGTCTATATAGGTCGACTCTCCAGTCACATGTTGAACCTCGTCCATACACTCCTAAGTACCGCCTTTCCTCGTCTTTACCTTTCTCTTCGCCGCCAGCTACGACGAGCTCGACCATCTCGCCTTTCCCAATATCATGTCGCGAAACGGTAACAAGAAGCCTGTCGGCTTTGCAACCCACATCACTGCAGGCGGTATAGCAGGTGCTTGTGAAGCGGTACGAGTCATCTTACCATCGTATCGCGCGACGTGCTCACTGGGCTACTCCTTCCACAGCTAACATGTCAACCCTTGGACACCATAAAGGTCCGGATGCAGCTCTCCAAGTCTGGGCGTGCACCAGGGGTGAGTCTCGTTGTCGTGTGCCAGTCATCCATCGTGTTTATGAATGAGCTAGACAAAACCAAGAGGTTTCTTCGCCACTGGCACGTACATCGTACGCCGGGAGACCCCTTTGGCTCTCTACAAGGGTCTAGGCGCTGTCTTGTCTGGTATCGTCCCAAAAATGGCCATCCGGTTTGCTAGTTTCGAGGCATACAAGGGCTGGCTGGCGGACAAGGAGACAGGGAAGACAAGTCTTGGGAATATCTTCCTTGGTATGCTGGTCTTCTGAGTATCATCGAATACCGTCTCTGATAAATCTCCCATAGCTGGTCTTGGCGCTGGAACTACGGAGGCTGTCGCTGTCGTAACGCCCATGGAAGTAGTGAAAATTCGCTTGCAGGCACAACAGCACTCCTTGGCCGATCCTCTCGAGACTCCGCGGTACCGGAATGCCGCTCATGCAGTATATACCATTGTGCGGGAAGAAGGCTTCTCCACATTGTATCGCGGTGTCTCTCTTACCGCGCTTCGACAAGCGACAAACCAGGGAGCCAACTTTACCGTGTACCAAGAGCTGAAGAAGGCAGCCCAGCGGTGGCAACCTGATCTTCCTGAGCTCCCTTCCTACCAACACATGATTATTGGTCTCATTTCTGGCGCCGCCGGTCCCATGTCGAATGCACCTATAGACACTATCAAAACTCGTAAGCTAATATGTTTTGTTCTCTTATGCAGAGCTAATTCCAGTTTGCAATAGGTCTACAGAAGAGTACCGCCATCCCTGGTCAGTCGGCATTCCGTCGCATCTACGGTATCGCTGAGGACATGTGGAAGGCTGAGGGAGTGAGGTCGTTCTACAAGGGTATAACTCCGCGTATCTTACGCGTGGCTCCTGGTCAGGCGATCGTGTTTGCGGTATATGAGAGAGTTAGCTCGGTGATTGAGCGGATTAATCCCACAGTATACGAGGACACCTATGCAGAGTAATCTGGCCTTCTTTCCGAACTCTATTATCCATTTCTATACCTATACTAGGGAATTCGTGTGCATATTCTATTGTAATGACAGGACGGTCAGCTCCTTGTTCCACCTTCCAAACTCAGGCAATGATGCTGGATTACTTCGTCTCCTTGCTTTCCTCCTCCTCAGTTGTGTCAGCACGACTACTGGTGACAGGAATGACCCCGCACCCATATGTGCCTATAACCTTCAATAATGATGTCATCGGATGCCGCAATTGTACGAAATGTTTGAACAGGCTCGTGTATTTTATGTAAGAGACGAAGATAAAAACAATTTCGGGGCTACGCCTTCTTAAAAGCCAGCTGCAACAAGTAGCGATGCAGTAAGGACAGTTTGACCGACTTCGTATTGATAAGGAGCGTCTCAACAAACCCATCTTCCATCTCAGTCATCCTCACGAAGTCTTCATTGCTTCGTATTCCAATTAGCAATGCAGCAGGAATAAGCTCCTCGATATGGCGTAAGCGGAAATGATGTTGGAGCATTGTAGGAATGGGATAACTGCTGAAGCCCGGAATCATGTGTTGACGACCAGGACACGTGAAAATCTGTACGACCTTGTCCTGCAAAGAGGACGATAAAACGGGCTCTCCCGTCTAGGGGTACACAGTCAGAGGGGGAGCAGAGGACGGAGAGCTATGAATACCTGTGGGGATGTACTAGTCGCTTTCATCTGACTCCTCACATAGTTTTCGATGGGCCACATCTTCGCGTAATATGATACAAATGGATGCGCTTGGGAAACCTAGAAGAGAAAGTTAAAAATCCTGCTTTCTCCCATACAATAGCGCAAGACATACCTCCGAAACGAAGGCATTCCACTGACTTCCCGTGATGTCATGGAAGTACAATTCTTCAGGGTTTTCCGTGACAGTCCGTTTGAAGCAGATAGAGATCGTTTTCTGGAAGCAACATGTTAGTACAAGACTCTTGTGTACTAGCGTGATAGATATTTACAGCAAGTTCATCATACTTGTCCCTAGAGATCTGCATGACCTGAGCAAATCTGTCGGGTAAACACGTTCGATCCAAGAGCTCATCCTCAACATCTTCAGATGGCTCAGGTATCGCGTCTCCTTCCGTAGATGAGCTCGATTTGTGCGACGTGGATCGCTGTGCATAGTCTTCCAGCCTTTTCTTCATATTCATTGCAGTGACCTCGTTGAGGTACCCGGGCGAAAGAAGATGGAAGAATCCATCTCGCTCTTTCTCGTTCATCTGGATCAGCAAGTGAAGGTGATGATTGGTAAAGATCCCTGCCATCCTGAGAATGGAGAGGAGGTTGTTCTCTCTGTTAGCATCCAGAAAGCGGAGCAATTCGGAGTTGTAGGTTTGGTCCACTTCGGGTTGAGCACCACAGGTGAGGCAAGCTTCTGGAGAGCGAGGAAAAGATTCACCGTCCTCAGCCAGACTGCTGCTTACCAGAGAGGGAGCTGGCCCGCTGCTGGTACTCCCGTCAGTGCCTCGTGCTGGAGTTGATGCCTGAGCTACGTTGCTGGCAGGTACATCGGCAGCCAGAGGTACAGAGATGGGGGCACCACTGGGGATCCGAGGAGGAGTTAGAGATTGGGAGAGAAGGCCAACGCAGTCAATTGTGCTTGCGCGCACAAATGGAAAATTAACCAGTGGCTGGAATGATGCTCGAGTAGAACCGGGGTCGGATGTGGGGCTCTGGATGTATACAAGAGGTACTGCGTCCTTTGACTTCAGGGCCGGCGAAGATGGACTTGGGTGCCCGTTTCTGCGAAAAGATGACACCTGACTATGGCTGATCTAACAGATATCGTATGATAAGCTGGAAAAATCTTGGATTATCCTAGCGCTTACATTACTAATATCTCCTAGCACGGTACGGGTTCTGTATGGCCTAGAGAAAGTATACCCCTCTTCGAGTTTGATTTTTTTGTTATCCGGTTCGCTGATGCCTCGTGATGGCGTTCGGTCGCCAGTTTTGGCTTTATCGCGATAGATCTTTTTGTATCTGTCGTTACGAACCCATCTATCAAAGTAGGCCTCGATGGGCCAAGCATGCTCGAACTTGTGAAGACGAGGGTATTTTTGAAGAACCTTGAAAAACGGTGTTATTCAAAATGACTATGCTTTGTATCAACATGACATACAGCTGCTTCAAACTCTCGCCAAGCATGCGCTGGTTGTTCATTTCGAAACTTGAGAGGAATCAGCCCCCAGTGGCACTGGAAGGACGAAATGCGAATATACGTCTATAGAATATGAGTGAAGTCAACAAGAGGATGTAAAGTCTACCTTTATGGTTTCGAAATCCGACTTGCTGATACCCGCTGGTTCCAAGTAGTGAAGCAGGTCACATATAGGCTCATTTTTTCTCAACTTGGGAGGTTTTGGTATTTTGGTACTATGAAACGGTGCATCAGTGAAGCAAAAAATGGCAAACACAAAACTCACGAGGACTCCATAACACGGAAGAATCGAATGTGATGGTCTGAGAAAGAGAGAGCGACAAAAATTCAACAAACATCACATGCTCGCGATCTGCACTTGTCGTAACTTGGACTAGAAATCTTCTTCAGTGTGACGGTAAGACAGGTTCTCTCAGGGTAGTACGGCATGTTCTGGCTTCCATTACACGCCGGAGAGCATATATACATGTAAAATACAGTCAACAAAACCTGTCACTAGAAGAACGTGAGAAGTATAGTAAAGGGTCAAAGTCAAAAACACACCTCTTCAGCTTGGCCCGACGATCCAGCATGGCTTCAGCTAAACGTCCTTCTTTGCGAGCACGCTTCAGCTACAAAGAAAGTCAATACGGGCATTGCTCATGATGTAGTCTTGAAAAGCACCTCTTTCTTGTCTTCCTTGGAGACGATACTCCGTCCGGCACCCCAAGCCTGGAACATCCGACTACGCGGCAATCGTTTAGTCTAAGAAACCACCAGGAGAGGTTCACACTCACTTGGAACTAGACTCGTCAATTACCGGAGGACCTGCGAGACCTTCTTTCTTCTTCTTCTCTTCCTCAGTGGCCTCTTTTTTGTACTTGTTCTGAATCTTGATCCAAAATCTCTCTTTGAACCCCACCTCTTCACTATCTCCGCGCAGCTGCAGGGCACCTCCAGCAACCTCGTCGATGCTCAAGTACTTCTCGTAGACATTCATGAATGCTACCATCCCATCTGGCATGAGCACAGGCGTCCACTCCTCCTGCGGGCCCCGTGCGTCTCGGTCTGAGGTGACGATGCCATGCACGTCGCAAGAGAGGAACTTTCCTTCGCCTGTACCTGTTCGTAGATTGATGGTCGGAGAGCCTGCAACGCGAGTGATGACCCATACCTGGGAAACATCTGTCGGCGTGCGCTCTAGAAGACTTGGGACTGGCTCATCGTCGTCTTCAGATTTCTCCTTGTCTAGGACGTGCAAGACGACACGGTTGGTGGTAGAATTGAAATTTACGGATATTGGAGAAGGATCGGAGGGGTGAATGATGAATGTAGGACCACGAATTTCGATGGCATTTTCAGGGAATACCCAAGTGTCAGGATCCTTGTCGTCTTCCTTGTGCCTACTACTACTCGCCCGACCTTCGTCGTCAGCATCTCTTTTCCGTTTCTTTTTAGTCTTGTCGCCTTTAAATTTGAGCTTAGTAGAGCGAACTTTGGTGTCTGTTGGCATGTGTGAAAGAGAGAGAAGGATGATCGAGCCTCGAAGCACCGCCACCAGTGACCTATCAACGATTTCCTCCCCAAGTGTATCTCCCAGTACTTGCAATGGAATCACCAGTACATTCTAACACTGTGCAAGACTTCCTTGATGCACTTTCTCGTAGTCGAAAAACAATTGCTATCACTGGTGCAGGACTGTCCGCGGCTTCAGGTGATGAATGATTCCCACAATTGCTCGAATAACATCACTCGACAGTTTCTCTAGGAATTTCCCCTTTTCGTGGTGCTGGAGGAGTATGGGAAAAGTATGACTTGAACACACTAGCTACCCCTCAGGTGCAAAATCCTTCTCTCTGCCTCAAATATTCACGTGTTTCGTTCAATCTACCAAAAGGCATTCGAAGATAATCCAAGCCCTATCTAGACGTTCTATTTCTCTAGATGGCTGGCGTACGAATATTCTGTTTGCTTGGTCAATAGCATTCTTATGATGAAGTAGAACTTCGAGAGCATCTCCTAATACAGCACACCTAGCGCTATCTGTTCTCTGTGTTCCGGAGAAGTTGGAAATATTAGCTCCTCGGGATAGTACTGTGAATACCATTTTTGAAGTTGATATTCTACATAAGCACGGAGGAAAGGTTGCGGTATTTAATTTGAATCGCTCCAAAGGTGACGACCAAGTCGACTTTCTTTTTCTTGGCCCTTGCGAGGAGACACTTTCTCGCATCCTTTTCTCAAGTTCGCCATGATAGTGTCTCGAAGTTAGATCCTTAAGCGAGAACGTTGGGAGAAAGTGACCATAGATATTGTGTGAATAGTTGCATATACATGCGACAATATTCGCCTCACCTCTAGATATCAAAAAGTCTGGCTTTGAACGTTATACGTCGACTTAGAATGAACTTTTAGGAAGCGAACTTAGAGAAGCCTTGGAACCGTGGTAAACCCTGTCACGTGGCACAGAAATTTGGCGTGGGAACAAAGTCCTCAAACGCAAAGTGCTCTCCTCAACGCCGCCTTCGACCTCAAGACCTCAAGAACGCCGTCGTCGCCCTCCATGAAATTCTCTGCAGGTGGGTGTTATGCTCAATACCTACCCGTCTGTCTTTTCCCGGAAGATTTTGGCCAGAAATATGGCTGGATTCGCAACTTTGAAACTGGATGACGCTGAGACTAATACATTTTGGTAGACGTCTCATCCTCGCGGCGTAAGGCCCGCAAGGCTCACTTCGATGCGCCCTCATCTATTCGCCGAAAGATTATGTCCTCTGCTCTCTCTAAGGAGCTCCGCGGCAAGCACAACGTACATCTACTTCCATCTCGCTTGCTGGAATACTTCCTCATTTTAATGTGTTCAGGCTCGTTCGCTACCCGTTCGCAAGGACGACGAAGTTCGCATTGTTCGTGGCAAGTACAAGGGACGGGAGGGAAAGGTGACACAGGTGTACCGCAAGAAGTGGGTTATCCACGTTGACCGTGTACAACGGGACAAGTCCAATGGTGCCTCTGCCCCCATCGGTATCCACCCCAGCAATGTGGTCATCACGACCATCAAGATGGATAAGGACAGGTGCGTTGCTTTAGTGTGGAATTTTATCAAATTTACTGAGGATTCTCTTAGGCGCGCAATCTTGGACCGCAAGGACAGGAAGAAAAATACGTCAACGGATGTTGAGATGGTGGATGTGCGTTGGCCTTTACTTTTTATCTCACTTGATACTCACGCCCACCCAGTAATTCATTCCTTAGCTGTCGTCTCTTTCATATCTACGTCGACGTACAAAAACCATCCATGTATCTATGCACCTGCGAAGATATGCCCATGACAACCGTCTTATATTAAGTGAAGATCCGTTCGAAGACATTCCCAGAAGTTTCAATTTTGGTTTTGTGAATTTGATTGTGTGCCATTTTAATTGGGGATCTAGAGCATTTGGCGTTTAGCGGGATGAATTTTACTCATCTGTTGATGCTTTCTGGCAACCGTTCTACCGTTACACAACCTTCCTCGTGAGATGTAATTGCTGTCAGCGATCTCTTGTGATAGCCCTTCGGCTCGACCGCTATGTGATAGTCCCTGCTGTGAACACACTTTTGTTGCACTGCCGGAAGGTTTAAGTGTTTGGCTCATGGCGAGGCGACTCCTGCACCTGAAGGCTTCCGATACGGCTGTCTATGCTTTTCACAGGCTTCGCGTAGGCTTGTCCCTAACTCTCGTCTAGCGCTACTGTTATTGGTGCTACGTCGGAGTAACATTTCAAGGCTATGTTGAGTTAGCTCCTCGATGACTGTCCAAAAGTCATCAAGAAGGCGATATTGCAGCCCTTCCTTCCTTCAACTCATAACGAAAGGGATATTGAAAGGAAATTTTCGGACGAGGGGATGTTAGATTTTGTTTGTATTTCTTTGTTACAACAATGCGACAGCAATATGACAGGAAAAGATGTTATACAGTTATTACTTGTAAGTGATGTTCAGCGAAAGACTGAAAGGTAGCGTGCTGGCAGTAATAGTAACCTCTCCTCCCGCTGGAAGAAGCTCCGATACCTTCTTCTGCAAGTTGGGGCGGGTGCTGGCTTCCAGTTGAGGAGGAGCCTGTAGATAAATTTGTATTGGGCCAGATGATAACGATGGCTTCTTGATCTGGCTGTAGAAGACATTAGCATTTGAAAATACGACAAGGTAAGGAACATACATATCCTGCTTTTCTGTCAGCATGTCGATCAACTCTTCGACAGTAACCTCCGCGCTGATGGGCATCTCTAAGGATTCCCCACCGCATACGGGACAATCGTCTCGCTTTTCGTGTTCAAACGTATACGAATAGATACCTTCGGTGCCGATGAGCATGAAGTAGTTGTTCAAGAAAGCAGCTGAGCTAGTGGCAATCTTGAAAGCCTCATTACAACAAGCCGCTATCGACCATGGTTAGTTTGATATTTTTTGGGATGGGGAAATGAACGCAAACCTGCAATGATAGCATTCGTAGATGCAATAGCTGGGATGATATTTTTGACCACTCCTTGGGTGAGTGACCATGTCACGCCTTCTATTTTGAACTCTCTTGCGCGTGCAGACGCGACGGTGTATAGCCAATTGATATGGTCTGGATCGTCAGTATCCATCTTCTTGTCTGTGGAAAACTGGTTAATAAGCCAATCGAGCTCGTGGGCGGGCGGTTCACCTCCATGCATACGCGGCCATTCGAGCACGGATGCCCACTCTATGCAGTGTTCCGGAAGGCGTGGCGTGTTGGCGATAGTACAGATGGGAAAAGCAGTAGGTTTGTTCAGCATATCCAGAGAGCATTCATAACACGACGTAATTGTTGGTAGGATAACGCGGGCTTGTCCCTTGAAACCTAGATACCCTTAGCTGGGAAGTATGCCCCAATGATGTGACTACAAACCTTCTGTGCCTCCATCAATTAGAGGCTTCAGACTCTCCGGGTTCTCAGGATCGACAAGATTGACTAGCGTCGCGTTCATCCATCTTCGTGCTTCGACAGAATCGAGGCCACAGATGACGAGATTAAATTGCATGTAATATTCGTCGTCCTTTATCCTGTATCTTGCCAAAGTACCTTCATAATAGTTAGTTTTGTCTTGTTCAATATTCTGAACACACTCACGGCGTGACCTTGACTCCCGGTACCCTCTTCATGATGAACTCTGCCGCCTACCGTTGCCTTGGGCTGACCAACGTCTTTCGGCCTGAGACAAATGAGCCACGCGAGACGTACGAACGAGACATAGCAGCGCCTACCTAAATAGAAACTGTCGATTGAGATTACTGATATCAATGGTATCCATGTCAATAACATGAATGTCCTTGAACCCGGTAAGCGCAAGATTGGCGAGAATCTCGCAGCCCAGACCACCTGCCCCGATGACTAGGATCTTGGCCTGGTTGCGAAGAAAGTCCTTGACCTGTGCCAGTCGTCAGTCAGTGTCGAGTGGGCCGTTCGAGAGGGAAAACACGCGCACCCCGTCCCCTGCCATGAATGCGGGATCTGTACGGGGACCTGGCATGTCGAGTATTTGGTCTATATGGTCGTAGCGCCCTGCCCAGTCCTGGCTCGCGATACCATTAGGGTTTGCCGTCGTCGCCATAGGATACCAGCTATACTTATGTGAGGAGAGAGGTATCGAATATTGATAATCCGAGTCGAAGCCCGGTTTCCTTTTTAGTCGTCGTACACGCCGCGCCTTTCCTTTTTCCTTTGTCGTCAAATGGCACAATCAGGCTCTTTGCTCCAATACAGCGGTCACCAACACTTTCGTAATCGCCTGGTACTGTCGGTATTGAGTGGGAAGCCAGTGCGAATCGATAAAATACGTTCAGACGACAAAAATCCTGGTCTTCGAGGTGTGTACTTGCTCGTGTTTTATTTCCTCTGCTTATTCTATTCAGATTTCGAAATTAGTCTTCTTAGACTGCTGGAGAAAGTTACAAATGGGACCATAATCGAAATATCAATAACCGGTACGCGTGAAGGTGTTAAAAATAATAAAATGCTGAATGGAAAATAGGTACTGCCATTCTACTGAAGCCAGGGATTATATCTGGAGGACCGTTGGTTCATGATTGCCCTCTATCCCGTTCTGTTGGCTATTTCCTCGAGCCCATCATCATGCTGGCGCCCTTTTCCAAAAAACCTTTTCAACTCACCTTGAGAGGAATAACAACCGACGAACATGACCTCTCCGTACGTCAAGAGATACGAAACAGAAATTAATGCTCATTTTACTAGGCAGACCTGATACGAACTGTGACTGTTGCCTCACTTGCAGCTTTTTGGTCTCACTGATGGCGTGGAATTACGGGTATGCTCACTAGTTTGGATTCGGGGCTCTCAAACTCATAGTCGTCTAGATAAAAAAGCGAGGTGCTGCTCCCGCTGGCGGTGGAGAAGTCCAGTTTATGTGCCCGATAGTCAAGCAGGTTAAGACTCTTAACTTCGTGGAACCGGGAAAGATAAAAAGAATACGCGGTATCGCGTCAGTATACTGCTCTATCAGCTGGAGCCACAATTGTGACTCAATTTTTATAGACACGCCGTACGCGTGAGCCCGCAATTCTCCAATAGAATGATAGAAGCATGTCGCTCTGTCATAAATCGATATATTCCTGATATATACCTCTATTCAGACGTTTACAAAGGTGACGAGAGTGGAAAGTAAGTCGCCTTCGTCTTTGCGCATTTTCACTTTTTATGTGACTTCTCAGATCCCCAGGTTATGCGTTGACCCTCTTGGCTGAATCGACGACCTCGGCAATCCATTGTTCGGAGGCGATATCTCGACCAGGAGTGACACCAGAGGAGATAGCGCTGGAAGCTACTCGAGCTCTCTTAACAGAGATTGAAAGGGGAGGTTGCGTCGATCAAAAGCACCAGACACTTATCCTAATGATGATGGTGCTCGGCAGTGAAGATGTTGGTCGCTGCCGGATGAGTGAACCGACGCCTCGGACGTACGTCGTATCTTTCACTGATGTCGATGAAAAGGCTGAAATTTGTTCAGGATACAATTTCTACGAGACATCCGCGATTTCTTTGGTACATCGTTTAAAATAGTCCCAACGGACCCTTGCAGATCCCGACTGCTCGCAGTTGTTATATTCGTGTTATGGAAGCGGATATGTGAATGCCAACCGGACAATCGCATGAATGCTACTATCATTCCGCACTGTATCCATATGCTGTAGTTTTAGACCATCCGTAACCATTACCGTAGCGGCCTTTTGTGCTTTCTGATGGTCGTTTCTTTAGATTGATTCATATCAGAAGTTTACATGAAATTCGACAGGCCCGCTGCGTGATATCGCAGGATCCTGCAAGATGCCTACCCATTGCATTGCATGCCAACGTTTTTTGACCTTGCCGCCTGGCTTATGCCAACCGTGAATGATATTTAGGACAAGGGTTTCGGGCAAGTACGCCGCTGATGGACTGAAACGGTGGAAGGAACGTGAATACTTATGAGGAACTAGACAGAGAAACTGGTGCGGTCCGAAGTCTTCGACGTGAACGCCTATGCATTACTCATCGACACCACGTCCTACATGAGAACAACTCAACGAATGAATGAGGTTTCCGCTTTCTTACATCATTGCACCAGAGATATGATCATGGCGTAAAGATGTGACTGCCGCAAGGAAGGTTTTGAGTGTGCAGCAGTGTGGGCCTTTAGCATGTCGAGGCCTAACGGTGCACGGGCAGCTGGGTGGTTAGTGCTTGCCCCTTTGATGGCTCTCCTTAATTCGTCGAAATGTCACATGAATGGCTCCGATTTGGAGGAGTGAGGTCAACTGGAATTGCTGTGGAACTCAAAGAATGCTCATCAACGGTGATATTGTGACTGACAGCGTCGTTGCGTCTTTCTATTTGCCCAATGGCATGATTCCAGAGTGATCGCACAGTAAACTGTTCTTGTCAATCAGGTGGATCGAAGTTCGACATTCACAATAGGTCGGCAGTATCTTTGCACCCCGACGATGAAGGAGCGCATGTGGTTGGGACCATAGAATCGTATCGGAACTACCACGACGAAGATAAGGGATAGGAACGCGTGAAGGGTAGATTCGCCAAGAGTCATATGAAGGTCTATTCGGAAATCGGTTCACCACGCTCTAGCAACGAGTCCTAGTCACTTCCCTACCACGCCAAGGTGGATGAAACGTCCTCGTTTCTGGTGTGTCTCAGCAGCATTCCTGGGACGAACAACTGAACGCACCTTTACATTGTG
Organism: Desarmillaria tabescens; assembly: GCF_030435595.1. Taxonomy (NCBI): domain Eukaryota; kingdom Fungi; phylum Basidiomycota; class Agaricomycetes; order Agaricales; family Physalacriaceae; genus Desarmillaria; species Desarmillaria tabescens. Next base: position 992,008 of record NW_026848313.1, read on the forward strand.
CGCCACACGTGTGCGATATGTTATATGCTCCGTCCTACGAGTCTATGCCATCAATATCCCAGTTCTCCTCGATACCAACGATGGCTGTTGTCGCCTATAATTCCTCTTGTCTATCGGTAGAAACGCAGCCCAAATACCATCCATCATTCTCCTCCCCCGATGCAGATATAGTGCTCAGCTCCTCGGACAACATCCTATACCACGTAGATGCGTGTACCTTGCGCACCACTTGTGGACTTTTCGGAACAATGTTCTCAATTCCACAACCACAAACGAAATATGCCGGCCAGGAGGAGGACTCGAAGGGAGCTGGTTGTAGACGTGAGCCGGAGCCGATCCCCACGTATGAACCTGCCGCTACACTCACCCCTCTGCTCTTGCTTCTCTTCGGTCTACCCCTTCCCAAGTCGATACCCAGCTGGTCGTACGACGACATCGAGCGAATCCTGACCCTGGCAGAAAACTGGGACGCGCAGGGGCCGATATCCTTTATTCGTGGGGCACTTTCATGTCCCCGGTTTGTCGAAACAGACCCGTTGAGGTTATATGCGATAGCTGCGCACTTTGGTTGGGAGGAAGAGATGAGATTGGCGGCCAAATTTACGCTGCGGATCGACATGTTCAATCTATCCGACGAGCAGGAAGAGGTGCTCGCCAAGATATCATCGAAGGATCTCCTTCCGCTTCTGCACCTCCGTCGCAAGCGAACGATGACGTTCAGAGCGCTCATTAACGACACAGCACGTTTCTCGGCAGGGAATGATGACGGCTATGTTTGCGGTCGGTGTGGGGTAACGAAACTGGATAACAGGACATGGAGGGAATTTAGGGAGGCACTGACGCTGGAAATAGACCAAAGGCCACTGGGCGATGGGGTCAGCGGATTGCCAGTGGGAGGTATAAGAAGTGGAGAGCAAGTTGGTATCGGCTGCATGTCGTGGGCGGTGGCGGAGAGGTGCTGGGCAGCCAGGTGTCAAAGGGCAGGCTGTCGTGCGGCAAATTACGATCGACTGACGACGCTGAAGGAGATCAAGAATTGCGTCGACGAACTTCCCTGGATGTGAAGGAAATCTTGTACAGTTATGTCGTCAAATTCGTATATAATGGCGTAGCGGAGCTTGCTGAATTCCAGGACCAACTCGTATTCAACTTGCAAACTCTTCCGTGACGCACGACAAGAAGGTATGGTCATCGGTTTCCATGGTCTCCTTGAATTCACCAACTTTAAAATATTTGGGAACCCGTCATTCCAAGATGCCAAGAGTGTCACTAACCGGTACGACGCACAGCGGTCTTTGCAGGTGCGAAATGATGGTGGAAGGAAAAGACAGAACACTTCGGCATCTCCCGGGCAAGTCCGGCTCCGGGTTCTTCTGTTGCCGCCCTACCACTTGACTCTCGACTGCGATGATAATTTCTCGCATATACAGTGACCTAGACCGGACATGACTGCAGGGATGCGACTAACATCGTTCTCTGGAGATTATTCTGCCTCTTGGCGCATGCTACTCTAACGGCGGAAAATACTAACCTGCACTTGGTAAATGCTCGGAAAAATATAAAGATTACCGTTTACCGCTTCATTATTCTCAGTGCCTAGCCGACCTTCCAGCCTATTTATACCACTCGATAGTTTACTCTGATGTCTGCTTTCTTCCGGTAACTTTCATGGATTCTTCTCTCTACAAAGATTTCACTACCTCTCGCGGTTTTGTCTATCATTACTTCGTGTCCGCCCCCAAGGATGGACAAGCTTTATCTGCTTTTCCTTCACGGGTTCCCAAGCACCTCGTTTGACTGGAGACATCAGGTCCCCTTCTTTGCCAACGAGGGTTACGGCCTCATAGTTCCAGACATGCTTGGTTATGGAGGCACCTCGAAGCCTACCGACCCTGCAGACTATCGAGCCTCCCTCATCACGAAAGACATTGTAGAGCTCATAGATGGGGAAAATGCAGAGCGCGTTGTCGCCATCGGCCATGACTGGTTCGTTGTTCATTGGAATTATGATCTTTTTAACTCTCGTTGCTATTCTTTCAAGGGGCAGCAAGGTTTCTAGTCGGCTCGCTAACTACTACCCCGATCGCTTCATTGCATATGGCTTCTTAGCCGTGGGATATGTTTTGCCCAGATTTGAAAACAATTATGAGCAATTTTTAGCATTGGTACGCTCATTCAGATTTTCCAAACATTTTCCTAACGCTATTAACAGTCCAAGGAGACCTTTGGATACGAGATCTTCGGATATTGGTCTTTCCTTTCCTCGCCGGGCGCGGACAAAATTATTGAAGACAACATGGAGTCGTTCTTACGACTTATATACTCGCAAGACCGCAAGTTATCGGTATCAGATTTTGCTCCTACCGGTGCATTAAAGTCGTATCTGCTGCTAAGGAAAGGTAGATAATCCTATTGCTTCATACATCACCGAGGAGGTCTGTATGATCCTTTCACTTCACACGGCTTAACCCCGTTGTTAATATGACGCTCGCGTAGGAAAAGGAACTTCACAAAAAAGAATTGCTTGATGGTGGCTTGGACCGGTTGCTTAAATTGGTATACAGTGATGACTTCGGGCGTAGATGCTGAAGATAACAAAGGTTTGTTAAACAACCAGGGTCTCCTTCCATTCTCACTCTTGACGACAGAAATATCGGCGGACAACCTAGAGATCACGAAACCAGTATTTTACGGCGGCGCGTTACAGGATGCCGTGGCTCTCAACGTGGTTAATAAAACGGCGACCACTGAAAAGTGCAAGAATACTACTCTCCATGAGTACGATGGAGGTCACTGGATAATCTGGGAGACAAAGGACGACATCAATCGCGATTTGCTGGACTGGCTCAAAGCATTGTAGTCTCGTAGTGTTCTCGGTATTACTCAGCTTGCGAAAACCATAGCACCCTATGTTTTCAACTCCGCCCATTTTGCCAGTTCCCACTACTGGCACTGAAACTTTTTCGGGAGCTTTTGTTTTTTTGGTCTACGAGGCTGTTCTAAGCTTTCGTGCGCGATGATCGTTTTCGCGCCCGTTTGCTCAGAGTATCTTGATCGTCACCAGTCATCACTGTACCTGAGCGCCGAATTCCTACTTCCAATTGGTTCTTAATGATCATTTTACCGGCAGGCGATTACATCAATGATACTCTTTACGCGACAATCGAATTGAATTCCGCTTCTAGTTACTCTTCCTGAGGACTCCACTCTGCTAAATATAACAAATCCTGCGCCCATTTCTTCGTCGGCTGTGCTCTAATGCCCTAAGGAACATCAAGTACTTGTCGGTATGCACTAGCGCCAACGAAAACATTTCTGGACGTGTTTCAGCACCCACCATAAAGGCTCTGAATTTCTACGCATCTCATTAAACATCTCATTCATTCTGATCTTCCCTCCAAAATGGCGTCACAGCCCGCAATTCCAGACCTCACAGACGCAGATCTAGCAATGATATTCCAAGTGCTCGATGCGTATCTAAATACGATGATACTGCAGGCTTTGTTACTTGGTAGGTTTTCGCTTCTTTCTCTTTTTTCTCGATCTACAAGCTCTCCTAGGCGCATATAGTTGCATACTAGCTATTACTTTATGGTACATGTGTAAGCACATCCTTCCACCTCTCTTCCTCTATATAACAAGCAAATACTTCCATCGCAGTTCGCGGGAAAGAACACAGATACAGGGGATTCATGCTGTTCACAGTCCTCTCGCTCTACATCCTCGCTGTGGTTGACTTTGCCTTCAATTGGTCCTTCACGCGTACCGCGTTCATAACCGACGGGCAGAATTTCTGGAGTGTATTCATGGCGATGTTCGGATCTACATCCTCGTTACGACCGCCTCATTACCTAGTATCTGGGATCACAGGACTCATCAGTACAGTCCTCGCTGATATTGCTTTGGTGTGTTAATTGCTTCGTGTGCTCCTTCAGTCTTAGTCTAATTTGAGAGCGCCCATAGATATGGCGCTGCTGGATCGTCTGGGGCCGCCGCTGGCTAATCGTCTTAATCCCTATTTTGTGTACCATAACCAGCGCCAGTGAGTTGTACTCCCACATCTCTACAATATGGGCTGAACTCCCCTTTAGCGATCAAAAGCATACAGACCTATCGTGGTCTACGGGACATGGTAGACTCTGTAAGCCAGGAGTCTGCGCAAGCATCGTCAATCGACTTGACGACCGTCTACATCGCAATGGCTCTCGCTACAACACTCTTATGCACTGTTCTAATCGTGTATCGTATCGTGAGCGTTGGTGGAGCACGCTATGCATCGGGCATCCGCACATACCGGGGTGCCATCGAGGTGGTCGTGGAGTCTGCAGCTCTCTTCTCGGCATCTTTAATCGTTTACGTAGCATTGGTTGCCCACAATAGTGTGGCGGATGACTACTTGGATGTCATCGCGGCAGCATTTAGGGTAGGTCTTGTGGACGAATTGTCTAACGGAATCCGGCTAATCATGTTCTGTGCAGGGAATCGCGCCCACCCTTATCGTTGGCAGAGTAGCTTCTGGGCATGCCCGCCCAGATGATTCATGGAAGGAAACGGCATTGACCGCCACGCCTTTTGATTCTATTCACTTTGCCCGTTCTCGTCACGAGAACATGACGAGCACGCAGGACACGGTCGGTGTCAGTGCTCGAAGTATTATTCTCGTGGATTCACATTCCACTACAAATGAAAATGGGCAAAAATTGAATGTTTGACAACACCTGGTATTACCTAACTTAGAGCCGTTGCTTTCGACGTGTAATTTCCTATCTATATGCATATGGAGAACCCATATTTCTTGGTTTTCTCGATGTCACTCAATTGGCGAATGACAATGCAGTACATTTTCCATTTTCAACTCTGCCGACCTAATTGCAGGAGACTTGAGTCTTGCGTACTCCTGGCTTCTGGTCCATGGCACTGTTCTGAGCTCTCTCGCGCCCACAACCATCACAGTGATTCCATGCCTAACTTGCTTAGACGATTACTTTGATCGTCTCCATCATGGTCACCAATACAGTGCCTGGCTGTGGTAACGCTTCAGTTGGTTCTCGGCGATCAGTTCTCTAGGCAAGTAAGTGATACATCAATGATACTACATATTACCAACTATAAATCTTTCGTCATCTCCCCAGGAACTCCGTTCTGCTAAATATGTAAATCTTAGAGGCACTGGCACATACCGCTGCAATCATTTCTTTCGCGGCTGTGTTGATGTCCACGCTGTTGCCGGAACTTGCCGCTCGAAACGCGACCTAATCCTCAATATTACAACGATCTCTTCATTCATACAGAGCTGCTCTTTAATACTACGTACCAAGTAAGGGTTCTAGGCTGTCCGTTCCCTACGCTTCCTCCCAGCCAGTCTTTCTCAACTCGTACTTTGTCTACGCTGTACTGTCCTATGGATACCTTGTCCACATTATTTGGCCCCTCTCGTCGTGGCAGAATTTTTTGGGTGCTGTGAGTATTCAATTTCGTGTCGCTAGGCCAGGAAGTACGATGCTGGCGGTGTCGCTGTGATGAGTTGATGCTTGCACGATCCCTACGGTTTCAGAACTGGTGTGCTTATAAATATAGGGATTGTTGGACTGGGAGTAGGTAGCAGGACATCGTCTTGGTTTGCATGGTGGCAAGAGCCAGTAATTTCAAGTTGGCTTCTCGACTACCATGCCATTCATCGAGTCAACTTGTCTTGAGCAACCGACGTGTCATGGCTAATGATGAGATTTGACTAATTTTCTAACAAATCAAGGAACTAGTACTCTAACTATCAGTGTTTGTACATTCGGACTTCTGGGTCTACTCCGAGTCCTCCCCAAACACCAACTGGAAGAAATAATGCATTATGTTGGTTCGCAAGATAATCACAATATGATCCTCAGGCAACCTGACAAGGGAGGTCAGATCATGGATCATGCAGCGGACCAAAGAAGCCCTCGGAATGTTAGCCTTTTTGCCGTCATCACGCTGTATTCAGAGCTGATCAGGTCCAACAGCAAATACTTACTTCAAGGTGACCACGAAGCTGGGTGAGAACGTCAGTCACCCATCTCTCGGTGTCATCCACTTCACCACCGTGGCCTTCTCCTTCTGTAGAAGGTGGTGCATCTTCATGATGGGCGACTTGTTCAACTCCGCCAAAATCATGGGCGAGGGCTTTGAAGTAATCAGCCGCCTGTACTTGGACGAAATCCTCCTCGTTATGGTCCGTATGCTGAATTCATTGCTGTCAGATCCAACAAGGACGAATAGCAGATACACTTACTTCGAGGTAGGCGATAATCTCAGCGAGAAGTCTCTGTATGCCATTAACTTGGCTATGAAATTCTTTTTCCTCTGCCGACGACGACGATATATCAACATGATCCTGTCCCTGCTCAAAAACGAGTGTCAGGTTGCAAGGAAAAATGAGGGCGGATTTACGCACGACTTTTCCGTTGGCTATATGATTAGAGGCAGCGAAAGCAGACATGGTGGTTGCAGAATGAGAGTAGAAATTTTTTCAAGGACCATTATAAGTATCCTTTGGAGCAATGGAAGACGACTTTTCTGGACAGAGCCCGTACCTTACTGGTCGGGTTCGGCTTTGCGAAAAAGTGAGTTCGTTTCCAATATGCACCGAAATCTCACCTACCAAGTAAAAGATGACAGCGTGTTGATGCTGGAGCAGCTATCGGTGTGACTGAGCAGTGCAACGAGTACTCGCCAGGGCAAGGGCCATACCAAAAATACGAGCACCTCCCACGACGCGTCCAAATTTTTATCCTGTGGTGCAATACAATCTTGACTTCTCGAACGGTCCGAACCAATCACAGACCACGTTCGTCTCTTCTCGTGTCTTTATTGGAAGTACACCCTTTTTGAATGACCGGCTTGGGGGGGGGGGCGACATCTGAGGAACGTTCTTCCCAGAGCAATGGCCGCAATAGTCAAGCAAGTTCCCTGATTCCCAGCTTTGTAGTGTAGCACGCGTCGATAGAACATCAAGTATCGAGTGAAAGGGTGAGTGACATGTGAAGTGGATTGAATATGAGGTCCAGGAAAAGCGTGACGATCAACGGTATTCACCAAGCTAAGACTGCGTGTATACGTGGCTAATATCTGAAATCGAGAGGGATATCAAATCAGAGCGAATGAAAAGATCTGAGAGAGAACCAAGATACAAAGTATCTTGGGGGTTTGGGGGTGAGTGTCCCGCTTGTGAAGGAGACAGCTTCCGAGAGAGAGGGAAGTCGGGAAGGGTGACCAAGTGTCACTGACTGAAGAAGCGGGAGACCCAGGTGTTCGGGAAGTTCTCGACTGGCCAACAGCGAGATGCATGATGCGACAGACAAACGAACCCGAACAGCTATCCAATATCAAGGGTGCGGAGGAGGTCGAAATTATGAACAAATGTATCTATTCAATGCGGCGGGCCGGCGAGCGACGATTAAGTAAATCCACAAGCGCGAAAAGTGTATAGCTGTGGCACAGTCGCTTCCTCGAGTGCCTGTGATCCAACAGGTCACTGGTCACTGCAAGAAAATCCGAAAAAAGTGATGGAGTCCTGTGGAGTGCAAGGTGCGATTAAGTGCTTTGTACTCCATGGCTTAGAGTAGCCTTGGCGTGAAAATGTCAACAATTCGAACTTGTTGGCAGAGGCATATTTCCTTAGAGCCATATATTGTTGGAGTCACCGGTAGAAGCAAGATGAGTGGCGTCACGTATTTATTTACAAAATAAATAATCCACAATCAAACCCAAATATAGTTTCCTTTTGTTATCACCACCGGGACGATGAGTATCGTGGGCTCAGTGTTTTCATCACGATCGTCGCCCTTCCATGTCAGTAACCGTCGCGTCGCCCTCGTCATGGACAGCATATTCGCCATAGGATTCGGTCTCGCCCTTCGTTTTGTCGTCGACACCGTCGGTCGCAACAACCTCAAGCTCACCGGTACTATTATTGGCCTCTGGGAGGGCATCGTGCTCCTTCATTTCCTACAGAAAATGCCATATTCCTTTGACCCGTATGTTGGATATGCGGTCCGTCTTTTTATCGATTTTCTGTTCACCGAAAGCATTACTCGCTTGCTTCTTGTCGTCGTCTGGAGCGGTTTGGGGGTTGTGCTGGCAGATGTTGCACCAGGCATTTGGCATGATACGGGCATGCGCAAGGCATGGCACCGCCTTAGGCGGGAGCTCTTCTTGCTGACCAGGTCGGTACCCACTTTGACGCCATTCACGAAGCCTCGTATTGTCCGATTTTCGCCTTCTCGGACGGCCTCTATCATTTCCTCAGCAGTCGGCTCACGAGCACCGTCTATCCTTACCACCACCCCGACAATCTCCCAGCCTTCAATAGACATTCACACCTGTACCCCGTGCGCCCAAGAGACCGGTGCCAGGCTTTTTCCCAGGCGAAGTGTCGGAGACAGAGACCCAAAGCTCGTTATCAGGCAGCTCGCCAGCATCTCCCCCCGTCTCTCTTTCCGTTCCAATCCATGATACGGATACAGAAAGTCTGGCATCAGGCCAGGGGATGTCGAGGGACTTTGCATTTCCTTCTATGCCTTCGCAGGGTAATGACGACCTGTACGCTTCCTCTTCTTCCTCCGACACGACAGAGCAAATGGATCCGACTACTCTGGATCTTCCGGAGATTGTCGTTGCGGAAGAGGAACCTAATACACCGAAGCAAGATCTCGTTGTCTTTCCACCTACACCAGAAGACTCTCCCTATGAACCTCCCCAGGAGGAACGTGTCGTCACCCCGCCTGCATCAGAGGTTCCAGTAATTCCAGACCTTCCAGAGACAGGCATAGATACTGACTGGGAGAACGTCGAGATGGAGGATGGTGCGCCAACGCCTCCACCCAAGGATGACCCTATGCGTCCCCTGAAAATGTTCCCCTCTTCGTCTCGCGCTCCGTCACAGGTCCGCTCTGAGACAATAGCTCCCTCTTCATCAAAGCCATTGGATGAATCTAAAGCTTGGTCCGAGGTTGATGCATCGTTGTCAGGATCGCCGTTTGAATTCAAGGCGGATAGCGACTCCCCACCAGCAATGCCCATTCCCGTCCATTATTCCCAGGCACAGGTTCCCTCCCATGATACCGCTCTTTCTACAGCGGAACCCCCCATAATACTTTCTCCTGCAACCGACTCTCCGGCAGATGACGATGCTCCCAACCCAGTCGCAAGCAGCCTCCAGCATTCACACTCAATGGCGACATCAATATCGCAATCCACGGAGATGGCCAGCAACCTCGCGCGCGCTTCCTCTATCAACAAAGATATCCTAAATCTCACACCAGAGGACCAGACGAACCCTCCCCCTCCCTATCGGGACCCAGCTTTGACCACTGACGAAGCTGAATCCCCAGAAGTCGAATCAGGTCAAAGGCCACCGACGCCGTCCAGCGACATAAGTGTCACCTCAACATCTTCTCTCCTTCGAGACGCTAGAGACCACCACACAAAGATGACTGAGTACATCAACCGGGACAAGGAGTTGGAACGGCAGATAGAGGCACTCGAAGCGGATGGCGAGGATGGCCTAAGCCTGAAGCTCTTGAAGACCAAGGAGTTGGAAGCCCTCAGGCGGAAAATGGCGAAGACTAGGGAAAGAGCGGAGAGGAAGTTCCATTACGGTGGGTGCTTGTGTTCAATCTGTCTTTCTTGCTGCTAATTGTTCCATGTAAGATAATCTGGAGGAGCAATCCAATGAAATCGAGTTGGGTGGCATGACCGCACAGAAGGCGCTGGAAGCTACGGAGAAGCGGCTAGCGTATCTCCTAAGCGAGGGGAAGCTAGATAAACCATTAAATGTCACTGTGCCAAAGGCACCAAAGGGACGTTCCATCAAGACGAAACTGCACACCGCTATGAAAGAGTACGTCTCCATTTTGATCTCTTTCACCTGCATATTGGCTGACTGAACACCAGGCATGGCATGAGCGTCGTCGATGATAGCTCGAATCAACGGATACTGAGGATAATGCTACCCTAGACGACCTGACTTATGAACTGATATGTGTAATGTCTTATATTTTACGAAGCTTTTTGTTGCTGTCATATTCTTGTTTATATTTACCAGTGCTATCATATACCATCTACCACGCAGGATGTATTCATTGTACAATCATTTTTATTTTTTGGATGGGGAGGTTCTGCTCCTTCAACTTACAGAACGGCATTTTCTCGGTTGGTCATGGGGATAAGCAGAAGGAAGCTGGCTTCATTTTCGCTACCTCAATCCTGGGTCATGAGGGCCTCGGGTAATAGCTTCAAAGTTGGACAGCTGCTGGGAGCGGGAGAAAGTTTTCTTGATATACTAGCTTGAAAGGTTGCTAGCCGTGGTGCAAGAGACGCAGACAGAATTTCCTACTACTTCAATGTTCTTGAAACAAAAAAAAGGCTTTTTTTATCTAGTTGAACTACTCGATGCCGTACGCCTTCAGATCCACCATACTCGGTGAGGTGTATACGGAACTAGCCTCAAAATTGAACACTCGCAGTAGATGCACCCCACGATCTTCTAATCCCAGCTTCTCAAGAACTCGTCGGCTCGCAGTATTCTTAGCGTCGGTGAACCCAAAAACCTCTTTAACGCCCAACACCTCTGAAGCATAGTCGAGTAGCTTCCTAGCGGCTTCCGTCGCATATCCCTGCCCAGACACCTCGGGGAGCATAGCAAATCCCACGTCGGGTACGGGATACGACTGTTCGGGTGAATCGCCCTTCATTAGGCTCACAATTCCAACATGTTTTGAGGTCTCCTTGAGCGAGACCAAGTACTGGCCGTGCCCGTGCCGGGCGTGAGTAGCTACGAAGCGCTTTTCGATGAAGGCTTTCGCTTGTTCTGTAGTGGTGATGCCCGTGTTACCACAAGTGGCAATGAAGGAGGGCGAGTTATAAAGTTGAACGAGGAATGCACAGTGAGTGGGGGAAGTGGGAAGGCAGTAGGAGATATATAGACGATCGGTTTCGATGCGGAAGTTGGGGTCAGTCATGGCGGTCAATCGTTATCAGTGATTTGCAGGACCATGTGCTCTTTGAGTGAATTAGAATCAAAACGATACAAACAGGAAAAAAGAGATAAGAGATAAACTGACTCTTCACAAGAAACTACCACTCTTCCCAGCGCCGAACCGGTCACCGAGACTCTTTGCATCTCGCAACATTTTCTGTCGTGTACTGTCATCCATCAAACGGCCACCAATGGACATGTCACGAGTGTGGTCCCAAATAGCCTTGGATGAATCCTCTTCGTCATCATTCTTGCCAGCTGACTTTGCATGAGCATCGACCAATGCCGAGCCGCGAACTTTGCGCTAGAATAAGAGTCAGCGGAGAACGAGCAGATGAGAAAAAGACGCACAGTATGCTCCTCCACGCCCTTCCGGATGCTCTCATCCATCTTCTGCCTCTTCCTTGCCTCTAATGCCTGTTCAGCACTCATACTGTTGTCAGCATTCACAGCCCGCCGTCGCTTCCCAGACACTTCATCAGCGAGTCGTTGCTGCCTCTCAGCAGGTGTCTCTGTCCACAGGTTATTTTCCGTCTCTTTTGCAGGCGCAGCGGACCGAGCGAACTGCCGAGGTTTGTTGAGTTTTGTGGGGTCCAAGGCTATGGTGGTGATGAACAACGAAAGTATTATAAGACAAGGACAGGCTTACTCCCGAGTAAATCAGAGGATGAAGGAGGCACTAGCATCCATTCGTCTCTTTTGGGTGCTTTAGGCCGAGATGCTTCCTGCATTTACGGTTAGGCACTGGACGTTCAATAGAGTTGAAGGGAATCGACGCACCTCTATTTTCTTCCTACGCTTTTCTTCTTGTTCCATAAATTGCTTGACGCCGTCCGTTTCGTAGGCACTGGTTTGTCCTGTTGATAGCGGTTTCGGTCCTACATCATCATCCGAGTCGTCGTCGTAGGTTGGTAAAGCTGGGCCTTGAACTCGTTTTGGTGGGCCTGATTGACGCGCAGCGAGGAGCTCTGGTGGCAGGGCGGGTGCATAATCATCTTCGTCATCCTCATCATCTTGTTGCTGTTGCTTCACTAGTTCCGGAGGTATTTGAGGACCCACGACCGAAGGGCCAATATCTTCTGCGTCATGTTCATCAGTGTGCTCGCTCCGGTCCAGAAGGTGGGGAGGAATTTCGGGGCCTATTGAGGACATCGTGGTCGCAAGTCAAGAAAGTCACGGTCACGTGGAAGAGATCAAACATCTTAGTCTAAAGTTATTCTAGACTTTCCCATATGTGCATTCGTAATGATACGTATACTATCTGTGCCGCAGTATATCAACCACCAGCTACCAATCGTAGGCGTCAGTCTGCAGATACATCTCCTTACACGTCGTCCCTTGTCTGAGTATATCGATTTGTACGCCAGCAACGGCATTGCTAACATCAGAAATCATCGATTCCGACCCGCACGCTAAGAAAAGATGTCAGAGAATCTTAATAAGACAAGGGCATTACGATTATTAAAACCTACTGGTTACTGCAACACGTCCTTCCCATGTCTGGGATTTTTCCCGGATAATGTCAAGAAGCTTCGGGCGGCCAGTGTTCCAAAGCACCGGCAGCTCCTCAGAAAAAGACTTCTTCGTGTCACTTGCAAGGACATCATCCGAGCCGCTCTTCGATTCCATCTCCTCTGGTCCGGCACCTATCCCAGTGACGAAAAAGCTTACAGAAACACCGTCGTCGTCGAGGCCTTTAATAGTGTCAGAGATGTATTGTTCCATCTTCTGAAATTGATCTATAGGACACTTAGCAGTCGTTGGATAAGGAAGAAGTGTGATGCTTACCTCTAGACCGAACTGCCCAGACTAACTCAATTTTGCTGCACCGTGTCTTCGCATCGACTTCGCCTTTACGGCATCGAACGAGATCTTGAAAGATGGGCAGAATATACGCGATGCCACTGCCTCCAGCGATGAGCAAAGCCTTGTCGAAAGCTCGGAGTTCTGGCGTTGAATGTCCGAAGGGACCATCGAGGAGAACAAAGAGGTCGCGGCGACCACCAGCTTGTTTACAATAATCTTTGAGAGAACTGGTAAAACCCTTCATAGGCACGATAATGAAAGTCATATCGTTCGGTTGATCGTTGCCGCTCGGTATACTGCTGATAGAGAAGGGGTGGGACTCCAATGGACGTACGCTGAGGAAGCGGATGAACACATGCTGACCGGGGGACCATCGAAGTTTCGTAGGAATACTGAGATGTAACATGCCTGATGGTGTTACATGGACACGGGCAACGTGGATATGGAGGTTGACATATATCATGTAACCAACACGAAGCACAACGCCCCAGGCGAAGACTGCAAATGTCGCGTACATGTAGTACCTGATATCTTGTCATAAGCCGACGATTCAGGCAAATTCATGAATAGGGCTTACCCTCTATCGAGATACTTCCAACAGTGAAGCCACAAGAATCCAAAGTAAACTAGAGAAGACTTGAGAGGCCGTAAACACATTCGAAAGTGTGGAGCTCACCCCCAACAGCGGCAAGATGGAGAATCCAGAAACACTCGTACCCGGCCTTGCGGAAGATTGGAAGGCTAGCACAGCAAAGCCAGATCAATGGTGCTAGAGCGACGAAGCCGGTCCAATAGGCACACTGAAACGATATTTAGATCCAGACTAACAGACTGGCTTGTGCTTACATTGTTGTGAAAACTATAGTTAATTCCGCGTTCCCTAAGAAGACTTTAAGCTGTTGCCATAGCTTATAACGGATACAAGCTTACCGAATGGAGCGTATCGTCATGGAAATGGTGTGTACCAAGGGCATATACAAATGCAAGCCCGCCACTCCTTGATGGAGTACCTGCATCTTCTCGTGGGAGCTACCTGTGCCAGAACATAAGAGTATGTTCAAGAAGGGAAGAAATCAGATCCACCTATCAAAGTACCAATGAAGTTGATTTTGTGTCCGAACACAATAAGAAACGGGAGCATTGCCATGGCCGGCCATTCGCTTCGCAGGCCTAAAGGAGAAGCTCCATCTAGTAAAATTGGTTGGCGAATGTCGAAACATAAAGGATCAGAGCCTGAGGCGTACAAAACGGGGGCCTGTAATAATATGTGTCTGCGAAGCAGTAAAGAGTGGTGAAAAGAAATCCCGCAGCGAGAAGTAACGTCTGGCCCTGGTTTCCTGCAGTGTACCATGGAGAGATGAACCTGTTGACTGAGGTAGGAATGCGAGGGTACGCAAGCAGTCGAAAGAGGGCATAGAATTTATCTTGTAGGGTCAGAGATTGCGACGTTGACCCAACAGCGAGGCTATGGTATAATCTATTAGGATATCTACTCACAGAAGAGGACTGATTACCCACCTGCGTCGCTGAAGAATCCTGAAGTGAATATTAAACAAGATCGCAATGAAGATGGTGACGGCAAAGAAGTATAATTCGCAATGGCCGTATTCTACAGACGAAGCCCAAGGTTCATGGGTAGATTGGTACGCCGTCTTCTCTGCGGAGGTAGGGACGTAATGGCCATTGTAGTACGACCCCGCCGCTGGATCTTGGGACATTCGAGCATGTAGAAGTGAATCCATAGCGACTGGAACCCCAGAGAAAACGCTGAAGCCGGCAGAGAGACGAGCAACAGACGTCTTCGACTACTTTGTATGGTGCTGAATTTATACATCCAGATAATCTAGGCGAGGTTTCCATGGCCAGCCAAGCCAATTCAAGTAGCACCGAAGACGGAGATTTCCGCCCCTGCCCAAATGCGGCAATGATCGGGACCTAGAAATTAGAAAATTTATCGCGTGCTGTGACACGGCATAGGTCGGCACAATTTGACGAAGGGATTCCCCATAGACTTACCATTAGAAACGCAATGGAGAATCCCAAGAGGGCGATACCATGAAGTTAGGAAGTAGGAAGGCTCTGGGATGTCTGTGGATGGAGAAGGGGAAGGGGAAGAGTAGCCTGGCATGGTAAAGGACAAAATACTTTGCCGACAAAGATTTGTATCGGAACTGAAGCAGAATGAGGCAGTTTTTTTCTTAGTCAGCGTCACTAGGCCAATCGCAAAAAGGCGGAGGGCGAAAATCACGCAATCGCCGAGCGGCGAGACCTATATAAAGCTCTATCTAAATTGCTTAACTTTTCTCTTCCCCTCACTATGCTTGTCGCCTGCTGCGTTTCTTTCTTGTCTTCCTTGGGCTGGTCTCCTCTTGCGACTTCGTGGTTAAACTCTCCTTCACTATTTGAGGATTCGTCTTTATCACTACTTGGCTTTCTCTTCGCACTATTTCGTTCATTCGACGTCTGGTGCCGGGATGATGGTGGCAGTCCTGGGTGTACTCCCTGCTCTTGCTAGCTCTCATTGCCATCTTCAAGATGCATAAAAGGTCTTGCCCTCTATTCTAGCTGTTCATTGCGCTTACCATCACCTGAAAGTAACCTAGTTATTGTACCCTGTCCAAGTGTCGTCATTCCCGACGGTCTGCATGATCTAGCTTTATCCATTAAAGAGTAGCTCGCCATTTTGTTTCTCCGCGCCAGTGTTCCTCGTGGACTTCTCCAACTGCTTCCATGTTGATATCCGCTGTCGTTACAGACCGTCTGTGACGCTCTAATCGATGCGCTTGATGGCGCGATACCGCATGATAGTTACAGAAAATCGTGTGTTGCCAGCGGGTCGCCGTTCCATTCGGGTCCCGCCCAATTCGGGGCACATTCGGAGCCTACGCCCTCCGTAATGTATCTGGGTGTACTTACCAGGTGATGTCCCGCCGCCACTGTCATTCCGACAAATTGGCAATCCTCAGAAAGGAAGAATTTTTATTCTGATCACTGACCCTAAGTGTTCCACTTCTGTGAGTAATCAAAGTTCTTGACACCCTTCCAGGTTATGGCGGTCTTGACATTGAATCATTAGGATCTATGCTGTACAGATTCACTATTGTCGTATTTTCCCGCGCCTTTACAAGTTTTTAGACCGACATTGGATCACTAGACGAAATATACTCAGACCTATCAGAGTGGATGGACACACTTCTCAGCGTTGATGATACATAAGCAACAAGACAGCAAACACGCCGTTATGAACCGACGTTACTTGCAGTACTATACAAGTATACCGCAGGATTACGCCGAGATCTTGGATCCGGGATGTCACTGGGAACTATCCTTTGCTTGCTTGACTTTCGGTTTTACACCAACCGTCACGCAAAGACAGTACGCGATTTCCCTCTCAGCCTCGCAATCATTGCATCATCCAATCAAGTCAAAATCCTCGTCTTCATTGGTGTGCTCGCTCCGATCCAGCATCGGGGAATAATTTGGGCCTGCTGAGGAAGTAAAACATTGACGGTCTAAACTTATTCTAGACATAATCTGCTTCTCCATACATTCATAACGGATATGTATAATTTACCAGCGCTACCAACCATAAGCGTCAGTCTGCAGATACATCTCTTGACATGTCGTCTTTCTTTGGAGTATATCGATTTGTACGCCGGCAACGGTATTGCTGACATCAGATATGATCGATTCCGACCCGCATGCTGGCGAAGGAAGGAAGGAAGTTGGTCTTATCAGTGTGGCTAGCGAAATAAGCATTATCAAAACTCACTGGTTACTGCAACACGTCCTTCCCATAGTCTGGGATTTTTCCCGGATAATGTCAGGTAGGTTTGGGCGGCCAGCGTGCCAAAGCGCCGGTAACGCCTCAGACAATGACTTCTCTTTCGCATCACCTACAAAGTCATCATCCGAGCTGCTTTCTATCCCCTCTGACCTAATATCTTTCCCGGTGACGAAAAAGCTTACAGAAACACCGTCGTCGTTGAGGCCTTTAATAGTGTCAGCGATGTATTGTTCCATCTTCTGAAATTGATCTATAGGACACTTAGCAGTCGTTGGATAAGGAAGAAAGTGTGATGCTTACCTCTAGACCGAACTACCCAAACTAACTCAATTTTGTTGCACCGTGTCTTCGCACCGACTTCGCCTTTACGGCATCGAACGAGATCTTGAAAGATGGGCAGAATATACGCGATGCCACTGCCTCCAGCGATGAGCAAAGCCTTGTCGAAAGCTCGGAGTTCTGGCGTTGAATGTCCGAAGGGACCATCGAGGAGAACAAAGAGGTCGCGGCGACCACCAGCTTGTTTACAATAATCTTTGAGAGAACTGGTGAAACCCTTCATAGGTACGATGTAAAAGGACATCTCGTTCGGTTGGTCGTTGCCATTCAGTATGGTAGTGATGGAGAAAGGGTGGGACTCCAATGGACGTACACTGAGGAAACGAAGGAATATATGCTGACCGGGGGACCATCGAAGTTTCGTAGGAATACGGAGATGTAATATGCCTGATGGTGTTACATGGACACGGGCGACGTGGATATGGAGGTTGACATATATCATGTAACCAACACGAAGCACAACGCCCCAGGCGAAGACTGCAAATGTCGCATACATGTAGTCTCTGGTATCTTGTCATAAGTCGAGGGTTCTGGCAAGATCATGAATAAGACTTACCCTCCGTCGAGGGAATCCCAGCAGTGAAGCCACAAGAATCCAAAGTACACTAGAAAGACATGAGAAGCAGCGGGAACATTCAATAACACGAAGCTCACTGCCAACAGCTACAAGATGAAGAATCCAGAAACACTCGTACCCGGCCTTGCGGAAGATTGGAAGGCTGGCACAGCAAAGCCAGATCAACGGCGCCAGAGCAATGAAACCGGTATAGTACGAATCCTGAAACGGAATTTAGACTCACGACTACTTGTTGGCTTGTCCTACTCACATTATTCCAAAAGTCATAGCGAATTCCGCGTTCCCTAAGAAGACTTTAAGCTGTTGCCATAGCTTATAACGGATACAAGCTTACCGAATGGAGCGTATCGTCATGGAAATGGTGTGTACCAAGGACATATACAAATGCAAGCCCGCCACTCCTTGATGGAGTACCTGCATCTTCTCGTGGGAGCTACCTATATCAAAATCTAAGTGTATGTTCAAGAAGGCAAGCAAATATGTGCACCTATCAAAGTACCAATGAAGTTGATTTTGTGAGCGAATACAATGAGAAATGGGAGCATCGCCATGGCCAGCCATTCGCTTCGCAGGCCAAGAGGGGAAGATCCGTCTAGGAAAATCGGTTGATGAGTATCAAGTCGAAAAGAACTGAATCGACAGCGTACAAAACGGGGGCCTGTAGTAATATGTGTCGGCGAAGCAGTAAAGGGTGGTGAAAAGAAATCCCGCAGCGAGAAGTAACGTCTGGCCCTGGTTTCCTGCAGTGTACCACGGAGAGATGAACCTGTTGACTGAGATAGGAATGCGTGGATACGTGAGAAGTCGAAAGAGGGCGTAGGATTTATCCTGCAAGGTCAGCGCTTGAGATGCTGACGCAGCGGCGAGGCTACGGCACCGTGTATCAGGAAATTTACATGAAGAAAATGAAGATATTACTCGCCTGCGTCGCTGAAGAATCCTGAAGTGAACATTAAACAAGATCGCAATGAAGATGGTCACGGCGAAGAAGTATAATCCGTAATAGCCGTATTTTACAGATGAAGCCCAAGGTTCACGGGTTGATTGGTACTCTGTCACTTCTGCGGAGGTAGGGACGTAATGGCCATTGTAATACGTTCCCGGGACTAGATCTCCGGACATTCGAGCATACAAAGGTGAATCCATAGCGACTGGAACCCCAAGAAACACAGTGGTACCAGCAAAAGGATAATAGGGATTTGTAACTACATCGTATGGCGCTGAATTTATATCACCAGATAAATTAGGCGAAGCAGCACCAGATGTAAACTGAGATTCGGGCAAGATTCGGGTTTCCGCCCCTGCCCAAATGCAGTAATCATCGGGACCAGAAAATTTGTAGTGTGACTGTGACAAAGTACAGGCCGGCACCAATCTGACGAAGGGATTCCCCATAGACTTACCATTAGAAACGCAATGGGGAATCCCAAGAGGGCGATACCATGAAGTTAGGAAGTAGGAAGGCTCTGAGATGTCTGTGGGTGGAGAAGGGGAAGGGGAAGAGTAGCCTGGCATGGTAAAGGACAAAATACTTTGCCGACAAAGATTTGTATCGGAACTGAAGCAGAATGAGGCAATTTTTCGCTTAGTCAGCATCACTAGGCCAATGGCAAAAAAGCGGAGGGCGAAAATGACGCAACCCAGACCTATATAAAGCTCGTCTATCTAAACGTTTATCTTTTCTCTTCCTCCACTATCACCTGAGCTGCGTTTCCTCCTTGTCTCCCTTGGGTTGGTCTACACCCTCGGCGCTCAGCTCGTATGCAGGACATCGTTAATGTTGCCTTTACTTTCTGAGGCACTGTCATTGCCGGGTTATCACCTCTACTTGGCTTCCTCTTTATCATTGAGGTCGTTTGAGGTCTAGCGTCGCGAGCCGTTCTATGGCATAGTCTCTGTTCTAGCTAGCTCCCTTCACCATCTTCAGGATGTCTGAAATACCAACTGTTCGTTGCTCTTGCCATCACCTAAGATTAGCTGGCACCACACTCTCTGTGCAAGTCCTCCATCTGATTTTTGTGTTGTCATTCCTGAAGGTTGACTTGATCCTTTTTACATCAAAGAGGAGATCGATTGTTTGTTTCTCCGCGCCTTCGTTCCTCGTGCACGTCTACGTCTCTGCTTCCGTATCAAAATCTCCGTCTCCGCTGTCGTTACAGACCGTCTCTAATCGATGAACTTGATGGGGTGATATCGGATGCTAGTTCCTGGAAACCGTGTGTTGAGCAGGAGGCCGTTCCAATCGGTTTTTGCCTTCATCCTGGGCACAAGGTCTTCGCGATCTGGATCCATGCGCCTGCAGTCAGTCCTTGATGCTCCGTGTGATGTTTTATTGCCAGTAACACCGACAAATTGGCGATCCGCAGTAGTGCTCCGCTTTTGTGACCTTTGGAATCGGAATGTTTTGACACCCTCCTAACTGAAAGGGATTTTGAATTGAATCATTGAGATTTATCGGGTTTAAATAAGGGCTGTTTACACTAGTCTAATTGGTACGAGATCGCGTAACTCAGGTCTCCCCCCCATATCTCACGTTTTTCCGCAGACGTCGGCCGCTCCCTCAGCGCGTAGCCTTCCATTGTATGCGGTCTCAGCCTCCCCACGGGAGCCTCTCCCGGGAGTCTCAACCGTCTCACCAGTGAGTACGTGTCACCTGAATGCTGTGGCACAGCGGAATCTAACGGGCTTCTAGTTTCTTCGCCATGCCTCTCTTTCTCCCGGACTATATCTCCCTGGTGGTCTCAGTGGGAGCGCTTATCACTCTCGTTGAATCACCAGGTACGTTCCGTCTTTCTCGTAGTGTTTCCTTTAGCTTACGTTTCGCTCTCGTCGAATCGACAGAGCTTTCGTGTTTTTAGCACCCACCCTGGACAGTACTCTTCTTACCTTCGACATGGACAATTCGGACTAGCGGACGGACTTATTCATGAACACTTGCTTCGTTTACAAACTCATGTACAGTACTGTCTCCCTCCCAGCGCTCACACACGCGGAGGCTGGTTTCTCAAATTGGACTTGTGCCAAAAGGGTGATTTTTTGGTAAACTCGTACGATCGGTCGGACACTCGTCGACCAATTAGCACTGTACAGATTCACTATTGTCGCGATTTTCCTGCTTTTAGACCGTTACATTCAAATGATCACTAAATGTAATCAATGGAATGAATATACTAAAACCTTTTAGAGTACACACCTCTCAGCGGCGATGATACATAAGCAGTAAAGCGACAGACACGCCGCCTACTATGAATCCCAACGTAGCTGGCAGTACCGTGGAACTACCATGGGGGACTGCATCAAGATCCTGGCAGGTCGACTGAGGGTTATCCTTCCCTTGCTTGACTTTCGGTTTTCCACCAACGTCATGCAAAGACGGTACGCGATTCCGCTCCCACCCTTCATCAAGCAACCTCGCAATCATTGCATCGTCCAGTTGAGTCAAATCCTCCATGTCCCACTCGTTGCATAGTTGAGACATCCACTTCATCCTGCGTCGACTAACAGCTCCTCCAATGCCAGGTGCACGCTCCTTCAGGCGGACCCTCAACTCTCCAACTCGCCTGATGGCCTCGCCTTCATAGCCGCCTAAGGCGGCACTGAGTTTTGACTTGAGTAATGCTGCTATTCTGGGACCAGATCCGTTGGTCGATATCATGATCTGCAAGGGACCATCGCGTATCTGAGCACCAAAGTAGAAGTCGCATAGATCAGGTATGTCTGCAGCGTTGACGGGTATTCTTTGCTCGCGGCACAGCTCGACGATTTGGCGTGAACTGCTGGGATCGTCGAGAGCAGTAAGGACCATGTCCATCTTGTAGAGTTCTGCGGGCCCAGAGAAACGACGGTCATAGTATGTGATACGGTCCGGATATAGTTCAATGAATCGCTTGGTTCGAGGGTGAAGGCCCTTGGCTGGAGCGAGAATAACGATCTTTGCGTCCGCGGAAAGAACGGCTTCAATGCGTCCTGACGCGACTTCTCCCCCGCCGACGATGAGAACAGTTTTGCCCTTGAGCTGCCAGGCGACGAGCAGAGACAACCCGCCGAGATTTGACGAGATGGATGGGTCCGAAGGAGAAACAGAAATATCTGCAAAGGACATTGGGAGGAATGGACGACGAGTGGACGACGAAGTGAACAGAAACTGGACTAGACCGCAAGTGACGATGACGTCATAATTTGCATGTGATTGGCATCACCTTTGAGTGGCCCCTATTCTCGCTGCCAGCGGCTGCGCCCGCCTAGGCTAGGAGAGGGAATATAATGACAGGCTTTGGAACACATTGCAAAGGGCCAATTGCTGATTTGTTTCCTGCTATTTCTCGTGTCTTGGCCTGCTTTTTGGAGAAGATGCGGTGAAATTTGGAAATCAGAACGCTCGCAGCTGCCGAGGCTGTGCTTCGGCATTAGGTGAGCGCACCACAGCGACCACCGACAGGCCCCTTCAGCTTTCTACCTTTCACTCCCATTCTGCCCCTACTTCTACTTGATATCTAGTTTTCCTCATTCGTCAAATTTCTTCTGTATCAACCACATAATCCTTCCTCATGGCCTATCGAGACCCGTACGCTGCGCAGTACGGCCGGTACGAGCACGACGCCCAGTACACCCAGCCCGACTTCAATCCTTACGGCCATCAGCAACCACATGCTACTTACGACGAGGGTGCTTACGATAACTATGGCTCTGGCTATAGAGATGAACCTACAGACGCCCGTGGGCCGCATCGGCAAGCCACTATGAAAAGTCACATCACCACGGATTCTATTGACTCACCTACGGGTATCAGAGCCAGAGACGCTGCTGACAATACTAGTGGCTTTGACCGTGGAGAGTTTCCACCCAAGGAAAAGTACGTCTCTATGGTCCTATTTCCCCTTGGTTACTTAGCTCCAACCAGAGTTCCCCAAACCTTGAAGAGTTATCGATATGAAACGCAGGGAAATCTCTGGACAAGGGTAAGCAAGTTCATTTATATGTGAATATTTTGTTGATGTCAAATAGGGAGGTCGTCCAAGGTGTATTGGGAGGTTCTGCTGCTGCACCCTTCTGATTGCTGTTTTTCTAATAATCAGCATAATCTTGTCCCTTGCATTGGTTAGTCTCTCATTGGTTTTCCACATCAATATTAACATGTATGCAGTGGATTCGGCCCCCCAACGTCAGCATCGGTGAACTTCAGACAATGTCTTCCGGTGGTAGTGAGTTCGAACTCACCAACGACGGTGTCAACATAAACCTTGGCGTCAACATCTCGTACGTATTCTAGACGTGGATTGCATTTCATTTATTGACATTTTCTCATAGGGTTGACAATCCGAATTACTTTTCAGTCAATCTGAAGAAAGTAACGGCCGAGGTAAACTTGTCGCAATCTCCGTTGCCGATTTGCCGCTCACCGCTGTACCTCAGTTGTTCTACCCTCTCAACAGCTCTAGCACTGGTACGGACATTGGAGGTGGCACCTCCAGCAACATCAATTTCGCCTCGCACTCGCAGACCAATTTTACCTTCCCGTTCGCGATCGAATACACCACGGCCGATGACCCCAACAGCGCCATCCTCGTAGATCTCCTTGAGAAATGTGGGGTTCTCGGCACAAAGACTAATATTGATGTCAATTATAAGATAACGGTGAGCCCAGCCTTTCTGCCGTACTGCAGTGCCTCATAATCGTTTTTCAGCTCGCCATACGCATTCTTATAGTAACGGTTTCACCGGTCATTTCCAACTCGTTCAGCTTTGCATGTCCCTTAGACTCGTCATCGCTTTCGGTGCGTACTACGTGCAAGTTATTCGTATTTCAGGACCTAACTGTTTTTCATCCAGGATCTCATGGGCAGTTCTGGCCTAAACCTGACCAGTATCGCCGGTATATTGGGAGGATCTTAGCACTTCATTTTTCCTTGCATTGCACGTGTATCATATATTTCAAAATCTGGACTATATTTGCTATGAATCTAGTACTACTCAAGAGACATGGTCCATACCAATGATTTTGAACATTCATCGATTCACCTATTGTACCAATAAATAGCATTGCATTCCAGCTCGTTCGTCAACGAACCATTAAGCCTGCAGTAGCTTCAAATGTGCCATCCCACAAGCACCCATATCCCAGTTTCTAACGAGCCTATACTTTCTATTGAGTTCGCAGCCTTCCACATTGCACTGGGGTATTGGCCTTGGTGGTGCAGGAGGGTGCACTTCGCCCTCTGGCAGCAAAGACGGCGGAACTGAGAACATCAGAATCATCTTCTTCTCTTCGTTACTATCGGTTTTCTCCTTCTCTGCCGCACCATCAACATCCATCTTCTCCTCCGGGACCGTATCATCGACGTCCATTTTCTCCTCAGTTCCAGGACTAGGATCAACTTGGGGAGGCCGCGACGAGGATATCCATCGATACATGACGGGTATTATAGGTGCAGGGCGCAGGTTCCTCTGTACTTTCCCTCCACCTCCATGGCCTCTTCATCGCTATCGTTCTGCACCTTGACTCCGGACGGGGTTGCCCGTTCCAGTAGTAGTTCCGTTGCGTCTACCCGCCCCGCGGACGTGTTTGTTTTTTGAGTAGGCCGGTTGATAGTTTCAACCTTTGCAAGAGCATGAGACAACGAATTAGTACACTGACAAGACGCACCTTTTCATCCTCCAACTTTTTCTCAGAAAGATTCTTCCTCTTCCTGGCTGTCTCTTCCCGACGCAAGGCTAAACTCGGTCTCGTTGAGTTGCTTTTTCCTACCCTTGCCCACGGATACTGCAGTGTCACCATCTGCAACTTGCAAGTTGAATTACGAATAACGTGAATGGGATACAACATTTGCCGCGTACCCAAGAAACATGCGAAGAGTCGACCACATTGGCCAGAACGGCCTGCCTTGACGTGAGGCGCTTCTTCGAAGGACTAGCTTGAGGTGTCGACTCCGATTCAGGTGACATAGACTCTCATCGTCATCATCATCATTATCGTCCATCTTCTGAGCTCTCAAGGTAGGAATCTGCGGCAGACAATTAGGCGCTGTGGCTGATTTGGGAAGAGACATCCAACCGTACCCGGTACTATCCTCCTTGTGCGAGCAGAAAGCTCTCTTTGGTGGACGGTGATATTCTTCCGGTGCTGGTGTCGCCGTGTTGGACGTTGAGCTCGGTACAGTGGGGGAGTTTCAACTTGATCTTGAGTCGCGATGGATTGTGCTGGTTGCGACGAAGAAGTATTGCTGAGCTGGTCGTCCTCTTCTTCTACAATGGCGTCGTCATCATTCTGGCACAGAAAGATGGGGATTCCAGCGCGGACGTGAAGGGACATGGGCACGTACAGATTGAGCATCTTCCTCGTCTAGAACGGTAACACCGACCTGGTCGTCCTCGTCTTCCTCCTCCGGATCATCGCCATCCTCCTCCTCAGGAGAATCGCCCTCGTAACGCTCAGCGTCGTCGTCGGCGCCTTCCATGTCGACCTCATTCTCAACTTCGTTGCGCCGCATGGTGGGAAATTCCAGGTGTCAGGATTTGGGAATGACATCATGAGAGCAGTTTCGCCTTCTGGTTATGACCCTCACGATGTCAGCTGGTTGCATCTCTCTGCAGCACCACCATGTCAAGTAACCTCGTTCAGCTCACGCCGCCCAAACAGCTAACGCAGCAAGAACGTGAAACCGTTTTCCAGCATATCTTTCGCCGTCTGGCAGCCTATAGAAACACCCCGAGCTCTACGCCTTGGCAGAATATTCTTTGTCGTCTTTGCCAGAAAAGGCGAAATCCGATAGAAGAAATGCGTTTAATAAAGGGTTAAATGCATGGGCGCAACAGCTACTAGAACATACGTGGGTTGTATGCGGAGAGCCAGACGGAGGTACGGTCGACAATGTCGTCTGTACGTTAACATCGCTGACGACAGGTTCAGAAAGCTGTCCTGAACTAGATCCTTATGCCGATACTTCCACCGGTCAACTGCTTAAACTACCTCATGAGCGGGACCTTAAGAGAATCCTTAACGCCATCCTTTTCCTGCATATCACAACGTCCAAGGAGTATTCTGCTAGGACGCGGTCGTTTCTGAACACTTTTGGCAGCATGGACGAAGACATCATAGTGTCTACACTTAGACATCCAGACCGTGCCATCGAAGAGGCGCAACAACATACCCAGACTACTACCAAAGATCACGCAAAGAGAAATAAAGTGCTGAGAATGGCCGGGATGGGCCTTGGCGCAGTTGTTGGGGGCGTATTGGTCGGGGTCACTGGAGGTTTGGCTGCGCCGCTTGTAGGTGCTGGAGTTACAACTGTCGTTGGGTGGCTCGGCATCGGTGGGACGATTGCAGGTTTGCTAGCCAGCGGACTAGCAGGATCTTCTGTCGTCTGTGGGGCACTATTTGGCGTGTACGGCGCGAAGTCTACGGCAGATATGGTACAGAGACATACGAGGGAAATACGGGATTTAGCTGTTTTGCCGGTGGGCGTTCAGTCCGAAGAAACCCTTGCCGTCCGGCTTTGTGTTAGTGGGTGGATATCGTCGCCTATCGTAACGTTCGTAACGCCTTGGACTGTGTTCGGAGGCCATAACACATTTGCTTTGCAATGGGTAACTCCTTTAACTCCTGGTTACTGGCGTTTCTGATGCTTACTAGGAAGTCCAAGCATTGCAAGAGCTATCAGATGCGCTTCTCACTCTTATCAAATCTCACACCATGAAATACATCAAGATTGAAATTGTCAAGCGCACCGTCTTTGCGAGTTTGATGAGCTCTTTGGCGCCTATTGCGTGGCTGAAGATAGGGCAAATCATTGGTATGGTGAAAGATTTCAGGCGATCGGACCCGTTATGCTCACTTCGGCACTTCTGTTTACAGACAATCCTTGGATGAACTCCAAGGCATTGGCTATCAAGGCTGGGGCAGTCTTAGGAGATCTTCTAGCTAAACGTGCCTTGGAAAGCGGCCGGCGACTCTGGCTGGCTATTCCTTGGGATCCTTGGTAATCTTCGAGGCACTGAAGTACCTCACCACCCTTCCACCATCAAACACTGGGGATCTAATTGAAGACGTCTTTCTTTTCGGGACTCCCGTATCAACAGACCAGGCGACGTGGGCCAGTATAAGACGGCTAGTATCAGGCCGACTCGTCAATGGTTATTCCACGAACGATTATGTCCTCGCCGTACTTTCACGCGTATCGAGTGTGACTTGGAACGTTGCAGGTCTTCATTCGGTTGATGTCATGGGCGTAGAGAATGTCCACTGCGATTTTGTTGATGGGCACACCATGTGGAAAGAATTGATAGGGAAATCATTGCAGCTTGTCGATGCTCCTGGATTGGTCGATTCTGAAATCTATCTTCGGACGGAGGATATCGACAGGCAAGGGGAGGGGGATTTGGGATCAAGCCAAGAGGACTTGCCTCAGAAGGGTACAAAGTAAGGTTGTATAGGACATTATGGATTAGATTGTTTTTTAGAGTTCAAAATTGTTGCTATCCTGTCCTGCGAGTTCTGCACGACCAGGAACCAGCAATGACTCTAACGATGATAAGTTGTCAAATATTATTAGGATGGATTTGCTACGCACTGATGATGGCATCAACTCTAGTAGTTAGTCCTCGGAAAATGCCGGCTCAATGTTGACTTCTGTCTCCAAGCATCCATCGAGGTTTTAATGCCATCACAAGAGCTAGCTGACTTTGGATAAATTTGGTACCGTAAATTCGATACCTGCAATCTCCTCGCTGGCTGGAAGAATGTTAGCCCATTTTGAAGTTGTGGCGAAAAAAGTTCAGAATCTGGTAATGCAGCGCCGTTGACTTGGCTATACTCAAGTTCTGCGAGAGCAGCTCGCATATTTCCCTGTCAACTAGTGAGTGATTTTCCCTTGCTAATCGGCATTCCAACCTGTGACATCAACCACGTAGTAGGAAGTCAACTTTTGTAATGCACTCCTGAATAATTCAAGATGTGGATCAATACCTCTACCGCAGTCTATGTTGGTGCGTAACGTATAGAGACTAATGTCATCGGTCAACGGGCTGATTCAATGTATCATTTCAAGGCTATTAAAAGGCTCTATTTTGGATCATCCTACAGTCCGAGAATCCGCGGAGAGCAGCTGAAAAGACGCGGACGTATCCTTGACAGCGTGCCCGTCACTTAGACTTTGATTATCCTCGAACGGTTACAGGGTTTGCTTCACTCCTATCAGCCCTAGGGACATCTTGTATACCCCTTTCCGGCTCCCTGCTTGCGATGAAGACAGGCGCGCAGTCGTGCCAGCTGCTGCCATTCGTTCATGTCGTCTACGATTTTGTTTGTTAGACAGACGTCGACAGTACCGGAGGTTTCACTTTCTCTTCGACGTAAAGGCTTCTTTAAAGTTTGCCTGCCGACTCAACGTCTTCATCGGTCAAACGTGCAAAATTTCGGGATTGTGATATCCCAAGGCTGGGAGGAGCCCATGCGTAAGTGCTTATTAGCAACATCTTCATCAATCCGTAATAAACTTACGAATCTTGCGTGACCTTGTGGTTGCATTCGGAATTCACCTAGAACGGGAACTGTCTCTAACTATACCAATCTAATGCGCTGGAATGACCTCCTGGCAAGTGTTCAGCTATCTCTCAGAGGTACTTTGTCGCACAGAATTCGCTTGGTGGGACGGATCTTGCACCCTCCATCCCACTCTATTCTTGCTGTCAATTCCGAATATCAGTCATCGCACGCGGGCCGGGACTCGGCTGGATTGTTCCAATCACGTGATAGATGATCGTCATATGTCTGAGAAGAGGTATATAACTAACGATACATCTTCAAGTTTCCCAAGATCACTGCTCAAAAATTTCTCTCAGTCTGATGTTCTAGCAACCAGCATGTCAACGCCTACACCCCTCAGATCCCTCATTGGCGGCTTTGGCCTTTCTCTCCCAGTGCATGCTCTGTTGCTTTTGAACGGAAATGTCTTCGGAATATCCGGTTTCTTTCACCGCGCAGTAAAAGGGAATATAGAGGCGTTGGCGGGTGTATCCGGGCTGCTCGCCGGAGGACTTGTCATTGGAGCTCTCGAAGGCGCAAATACAGCAGTACTTGGTCTCGAAATACGACAAGTTCTGCTATCCGGTTTCCTTGTAGGATTAGGAACCAAGGTATCTCGCTTCTATAGATCCTGTTCACATGAATTAATAGCCTATCTCGTAGATGTCTAATGGATGTACATCCGGGTTAGTAACTCCGATTACCGCTTGTGCCTTTGATTTACCGATAGTTGAACCGATAGACATATGATTTGCGGCATTTCCAGACTATCCAAGAGGTAAGAAATAGTTCGAATGTAAATATATGCATGCCATTCTCACGCTTTCAAGGTCAATTGCCGCGACCGCAACTTTTTTTTCCACGGCAGCGGTAACGGCGCGTCTGTTACATGGTTCAAAGTTGGGCCCCTCAAACCCATCTTGGGACTGGAGTTTAGGGTCGATGGGGAAAAAACTTATTGCCCTACAAGCAATCCCTCTAGTGATTTCAGCGTTTCTTTGTTTCTACAATGTCAGTGTTCTTGCCTTCTTGCCCACTCAGCCGTGACTAACATAGGACAAGCAGAAACCAAAATCAGAGGATGTCGCTCCGAAAGAACCGAATATTTTAGCCCGACGCGCTACCTACTTCAACAACGGATTCAACTTTGCACTTGCACTTTCTCTATCTAACCTCATTGACCCGATCAAAGTATTGACATTCTTACTCCTACCTATCCATTCTGCTTTCGATCCATCACTCGCTTTTCTCGCTATGGGGGCTTTACCTACCTCGATCATCTTATACAACTTCTTTTGCGGGACGCGGAGGCCCATGCTCGGTGGCCCATGGGCGATTCCAACGGGAGGAGAGATTAATATAAAAATTCTGACAGGAGCAGCAGCGCTGTTCGGGGTGGGCTGGGGAATTTCAGGCATCTGCCGTACGTTAACCAACTCGTGCCAGCCGTCTCATGTCTGATAAAATCCTTTTAGCTGGGCCAGGCCTAGTGAACTTCGGGCGTGCTATTACGTCAGGTTCTGACGTTGCGCCTCTGGCTGGCTGGTTAAGCGCTGTCGCCGTGGGAGGCTTACTGGGTTAGAAGTACGGAATTGGAAGGCTAGCTTAGAGTTACGATGACACGGAACAGGATTAATAGCTGCTACGTTAAATAATAATGGATGTTTAATCAGACAATGACATTTACCTCAAAGGAAAGGACGCTAATACTCGTGCAAATATCTATCTAATAATACAAGACAACGGGAATGAAGTCTACGACGCGGCCGCCACTGCGGTCGGGGCAAGTGGCTTCGCTTTGCTCCGGCCCCATTTTATCGCTATTCGTTCTCCATCAATCTCAAGACCGTTAGCCCACGCCTCAGCTGCACGTTCAGCGATACTTCGCTCCTTAAAGTTGATGAATGCACACCTAGATAGAAAACGATAAGTCGCCATGTTGCTAAAGTCAGTGGGGAGATGTTAACCGTGACTTGGCTACATGAACAACAGAACGTAGCTGCGTTGGCTCAACACTAGGTAGTGACTTGAGAACGGTGGTGCGTATACTCAGTTCCGTGGATTCGGGAGAAAGTGAAGATAAAAATATTGATGTCTGAAAATGATGTCAGTAGCGCTTCAAGGAAATAATGGAAAGGCATACAATAGTCTCGTCATCAGGAGGCTTCAGGCCCTGATTTTCGGCGTGTGTGGCCATAATTTTACGGGCTACGGGGTCATTTCGCCCGTGGTACCGATCCTGCAAATTCTGGTGTGACAGCGCACTCTCTACGGGTTTCTCATGTCGGTATGGGCATTCAGATCCGCGTTTGCATTCCCCCTTGACGAAAAAGGAGCACACATGTGGTCGATTGCGCTTATAATAAGGATCTGTCCGCGCCAGTTGCTTCAACATTTCCTTCCCTGCAGACTGCGTTCGTCCGCTGCTAAGGCCGGACTTGTCACCTTCCAGCTACCGATAAAGGATTTGAGGCGAGAATAATGAGGTAAATGATAGTAACGCACCTTGGCCTCCATGTTCTGCGCATAGTATTCCCGATTTATATCACTTGTAGGCGCGTCCTTCTCCAGAGCCAAAGCGGTATCACGGACTTGCGTGGGTAGACCATATTCAAGATCGAGAAGACACGTCTGGCAGACATTCTTCACTTTGGCACACGTTTGACAAATGACGGTGGTTTTGAAGCGCATGCCAGAACCTGGATTCCATCGGAATACTGTGAACGGTCGTGCACAGGTACCACAAGAGCGTCCGTACTCTTGCTTCGACTACAATGAAATCAACAAAAAAGCGATTGAAATGGTGAAAGAAGCACTGACCATGCGAATAAACGGATTATCACCTAAACCTAGAATACTGTTGAACAGGCAAAGTACGATTTCAGACGGCAGGCACATACATGTTTCGCAAAGAATAGGAAATTCGCTCTGCTCCCATCCTGCTTTGTTGATATCGGCTTTGGGAGGCATTCTGGGTATAGTCACTAGGTAGTGGTCAGTCCGTAAGTTGTGAAAGTTGTCAGCGATCAGTCAAAGTTTGGCAAATGCTCTCAACACAAATATACACACGTGATGTTAATAGGAGCTAACTAGAATGGATGATGATCTAATACATCATAGAGAAATTTGGCGGAATACACAACGAGAAACTCCATCCTCCTGCAGAACCCAAGTCCTTTCTAATCTATACCCTTTCTTTCGAGGTAGCCAAACACACCAAACACACCAATACCCCACACCGATGAGAGATAGAGCAAAGGCGACAACAGCATGAGACTGAGGAGAATAATTAGCTTACAACTTGCGTAGGTGTGGACAGACTCACCCAATACGGCAGATGCTCGTATGTTCTTGATCCAGGTGCAGGAGGTATTAGAGGTACGAGTACCAGGAACACATTAGACAAGAAGAACAAGACGATTACAATCTTGGGTGCTCGAAATGGTGGATCCCAATTCCATGCTTTGTACGCGGAAGTATACAGTAGCAAAAGACCCAGGGAAACAAGAGCATTAATAATAGCAAGGCAGTATGATGACACTGATGGAATGTTGAGAGATTACAAGTGTTGAATCCGCTGAAAACTCACGGCTGATCATGAACAGGTAGGCGTCTCCCGGTGGAGGCAGAACCATGAACATGGTAGAGAAGAACCAATTCGTAGCAAGCCCTGCCAGGGGCGCATTAAATGGCTTGTTGCTGGCAAAGAACCATGATACCGGAATCACCCCCTCTCGGCCCAGTTCCTGTATGACTAGAATCGGCGCCTGAGAAAAGACTCGGATCTATTCTGGAGAATGACCTACTGCGCCCTTGACTGAACTGGCCAGTGAGCAGATTTCCTAGCGTCGACAAGGCAATAAATACGCTAAGAACCTACAAACTGTTAGATTTAGAGGAAAGTTGGAGGCATCAGCTCACTCGCTCAGTGTTCGGTCCAAATAGGTTTCGAAAGAATAAAGCTCTACAAGATAACTTATTAAATGAAAAGGAGTCGTGTATGGATCCACTAACGCAACAATCCGCCGGCTTCCTACTATATCACCTTTGGAAACTACAGCGAAGTAGCCAACGTTGACAAGCAGGTAGACCGCAGTTACAGAGATAAGTGCCAGAGGTGCCGCTCTCTTGATCGTCCGAACAGGGTTTCTGACCTCAGATAATGCATAATTGGCCGTAGAATAGCCAACAAAAGACCTATAATCGAGAAAATCAGACATTAAAGGACAGAATGCAATAATAGACCACACCAAATGATATTGTATAACCCAGATATCAATGCGTTTGCATCGGAGTTACTGCCTTGCCACAGCTGATCCCACCGGAGATTATCGGGAGCTTCGTATTCGTCTCTAACGCGAAATCCGGGAACACCGACCAGACAGAACAAGCCCGCTATACCTATCGACGAAAGGAGGAAGAGTTTGAAAAGACCTAGTGTATTTTGAAGACGGAGTCCCCACTTGAATGTGGTACCATGGAGCAGGCAGCAAAAAGATATGCACATGAATGCTACGAAACGAGTATTCCATCGGGCCGGTTCAACATTCAAAGCATGAAGGACGTCTGCAGAAGTATCAGCTGAATACTACTAATACAGGGAGGAAATATGAACATTCTCCAAAGACAAGACTGTTGGCAGCCGACGAGCCCTGAAGAGCTTGTAAGTAGGTAACAGCGACGCCTACAGACGCTAAGACTCACCGTTATAATTGCATAAACAGAAAATGTGCAAGTTGCTAGGAACTTGGGACGTCTGTATATGAATTCGAGATAATTCTTCTCTCCACCACTTCGGGGCAGTCCCTACAAGAATGTCTCAGTGCACAACTTAGATAGATACGAAGTGCAGAGCATACAGTGCCAAGTTCAACGTAAACAGCCGTTCCTACGGCTGCAATACTCGCACCGGCTAGCCACATAATAAGCGCAAGGCCCGGGCTTCCAGACGAGCGCAGGATGTTGCTTGGGGTCGCATATATACTTCAATTTGGACATCAGAGATCATGTGTTGAAGCCATAGCAAGGACACTACTCTATACCCAGTTCCAATGATTCGATTGAATACTAGAAACATGGCGCTGAATAGACCTGACAGCAGACAGTTGAGGTTGGATGAATAATATTTTGAGTAGTAGGGTGAACGCACCGAGCTGTCGCTTTGCCTGAGGTACATTATCGTAGGACTCCCCGCTACGTGCTAGCAGTTATTGAGCAATATTATTGGAGCCGAGTCCTTATCGCTGCTCACAGTCGCCCTCGGTCCGATGTACTGCAGCACCGTCAATACCACTAGCGACGACGATAGTCTTGGTAGAGTCATAGTGGGTTCCAGAACGAGTATTCAGAAGAGACTGTCGCTCATCGTCGTCGCCAACGCCAGAAGTCATAGAGTAAGCGCGTACTGGTGTCAGTGGTGGTCCAGAGATAGGAGCGGCACGTGGTCCGCGATAGAACCAATCTTTTCAAATTTCGTCACACCTCATCATCATCGTCCACGATGTCGACTAAGGACGACCCTAGAGACGCTGCTCTTGCTACAAAATTCACTCTGCCTCCGACATGGTATAGAGAAAGTGGTATGTCATTGCGGTATTCATTCAGTCCCTCTCTGCTCATGATACTGCAGAGGGTCTTGGAACGTCTGGCATGTTCCTCTCTGGCTTAATCATGGTGACGCGGAACAGGTAAGTTTGTCCTTTCCAGACCAGGAATTCACCATTTTATCCTTTGAGAGGTACCTTGCCTGGCCTTCAGTTCTGTTCGGCCTGAACCAGTACTTCAACCAACATCCCATGCGCGCCAAGGAGGGAACTGGTGGTCTGTCCAATCTTCTGTATGTAGTAGCCTTCTTGTTCTCAAGATGTAGCACTGAAATATTTTCAGTCTATGTATCAGCGCCTTGGTTGCTTCCTACATGCCCCTCTTTGTCATCAACACACCCTCTGGCACCCCTCTGGCACCCCTCCATCATAATATTATCTCGAACTTTTTGTATTGCGGCTCCCTAATGCAGCTCTGTTGGATGGATACATCGTTACTTCGAAGCAAAATCTATAAATATCTCTGGGCATAGCAGCTCCTAGACGAAGGAAATCACTGTACAACGAGAGCAGGCCTTCCTTCACCTGAATCCTTGTCCAGGGACAAATGGCATCCTTTGGCTTCCACCTCCAGCAGTATTTGGTATAGCCGTTCCAGCACGAGGCATCGCCCTAGTTCCTGAAGATCCTGCAAGAGAAGCACTATGAGCAGAGACGAAGTGTTGAGGACCTGTTGTCGATGTTGGAGGTAGGAATCCTCTTCCACCAGTATTTGTTGATGAGGGCGGAGCGAATCTTTCTCCTGGAGGAAGGAATCGGTTTGAGGGGGGAGCTCCAGTGTTAGGCTGACGAGAAGGAACATTTGTTGACGCATTGACAGATTGTCGCTGTTGCGCTCGTGCATGTACTGGCGTGGGCGGTGGGCCCATGTTCCGGGGTTGGTTGTTACCTTGCACTTGAGCGGGCTTGAATTTGGTGAGAGAAGGAGTTGCTGCTGATAGTCCGCCCTGTGAAACATCTTGATTTACTCTTGCTCGTTGAACGTTTCGTGGTGCTTGCATGTGCGATAACTGAGGTGGAGGCATGTGTGGCGTCGACGGCGGGACATAGACGTATTGCCTAGCAAAGGGATTGAGATTATAGCAAATCATGATAATCGAAGGTGACACACTGCGCAAGGTTACGAGATGCTGGCCTTTGCTGCCGCTGCTGTCGAACATCGTTAACGACCTGTGGTGCCATGTCGTTTGTGCGATTATAGGACAAATTGGGTGGCTGTTGACCAGGCGGCAAGGTAAGCCTATCGGGTCCTATCAGAGAGGAATGGGGGCTTGGAGTAGTCATCGGCCTGTGGCGCACCAGTACATTCACAATAATTATGGAAGCAGGAAGGTGAGGCGTACCGCTGATCCATAGGGCGTTTCCCGTGCGCATTCATATTATCCGACGGCTCTTGGTCGTCTCTGCGATGATACATGCTGCTGTGAAGAATCGACTCCTTGCTGGTATGACGATAATTCCCCCCCGTTAAATACTGGTTCGCTCTGAAATGGTAGACATTGAGTCTTGTGTCTTTGCAGGCAAGCAGCCTCACGCACCTTTTCAGTTCCGCCATCTCGCGCTTGAGCTTCTCTATATGCGCCCTCTGTTGTTGATGCCTAGTTCTGTAGTACCGTATCTGAGCAGCCATGGACTCTTGCTGAAACTGGATAACAGTCAGGAAATGCTCGACAAAGACGTGATCAAAAACACTTTGGCTGTATATGCAATAGAGTCCAGCGCATACGGTATTGATCGAAACCAGTCGGACATCGGTGGTTCCATCTATCGGTGGTCTGGATTCAATGAACATGAAATGCTTGAAAGCTGGTGACTCACCTCGCGTTGAAGGGGCACCAACTGAATGCCGGGTGACCCACATACCGTACAACTCTGGTCAGCATCTGCCTCAAAATGTCATGATTGTCCAAGGCTTCAGACATCCGACTGACTGAGATGGTTATTGCAGACTATATGCCCACATTCCGTCAACCAGAACGGGATGGTCGCGCCGGCATCCGAAGAGAAAGGGAGTTGGCATCTTGCACAATTGACGAATTCCCAAAAGTCGAATTCCGGTTGGGACGTGGATACTGCGGACATTGCTAGTGACGAAGGGGAGTAG
Source organism: Desarmillaria tabescens (assembly GCF_030435595.1). Lineage (NCBI taxonomy): Eukaryota > Fungi > Basidiomycota > Agaricomycetes > Agaricales > Physalacriaceae > Desarmillaria > Desarmillaria tabescens. The sequence continues at coordinate 1,027,757 of NW_026848313.1, forward strand.
GGGACGCGAACAAAGAGGTGATGAATAATATTCCTGAGACGCGACGCGTTAGAATTCACATCACGTGAAATACACGTGGTGAGACGCAAGACGCGTTTAACTTCTAAAGTTTGAGTTCCGAACAGTGAAGATCTGAGCTTGATTCGCCTACCCACCTCGGCCGGTACTCGTTGGTGCTCACGGGACTTGTATCTGCATATATTCTGCCTGTAACTCTGACCATTCAAAGCTTCCAAACTTTCAAGGTTAATGACAACACTACGTAGTATTGAGTACGTATCACTGTCGGAACTTGGTTACATCTATACTTGCTTTTTGATGTGGTCGATCTGTGCTTGCTCTGTGTCATCTGGGTTGGCCTGGAGCTTGCTATTTTGTTGGTTTCTAGAGTTGCCATAATGATTAATAGGGATAGTTGGGGGTTTCAGCAACCGAGATTTCTTGTTATCTTCTGGGCTTTACCTGAGGTTTCTAATACTACTCCGACGCTTTGTGTCTGATGAGTGCTATCTGAACACAACCGCCTTCTGATTTTCGAACTTTCGGGCCGGCGTTAAATACACTAAGTGCCTCCCTCCGAATTGGGTGTAATTGGTGCAGTCGTACCATATAGGCGCCTCGTGCTGTGCTTCATTTCAAGGCGAAGCACGCTAAAATTGGACCAAATTCCTCTCCTCTCGTTACTACGTCAGCAGACACCGAAGAATGAGTGATTGCAATTTCTTTCCATTTCGTTCTTACTTAGACGACACACATTCTTCATGATAAAGATTTCCAATCTACGACGAAGTTGAACTAGTGAATTTTGCGTCTCAGACTGTTGGAGTTTTGAATACTATCGCTCCCTTATCACGATGTGAAGTGACAAAATATAGCAAGCGCTGTGTGGCGGTACAACACGTTGTTGAAATGCTCTAGTGTTGATGATTCCAGGTCCATCACCTGCAGGCTGTTATGCTGTAAACCAAGTTCGGGGCAATTATATGAATATTTACACTGAAGCTTACATACAGCCATTAGGCGCTACAGCTTTCATAAATGGCGCACTGCTATTCAGTTCATGTTGCTGTATGCAAAGGCGATGTTGTGACATTGCAGAAGGGGCTGATGATGATGTCCCTCGATAACCCCGAAATCGGAATCGTGGGATTCTGCGGACGTCCGAGTATAAGAGGTTAAGCGCCCAGGGACTGCTCTCTTACAGCTATCACAAGTATCTCCCATGGGCAGTTTGGAAGCAATTCGTCGACGGACGATGGCCAGCCAGCCTCAGTGGGGAGACATTCCCGGCTGGGATCGATCGAGTCCGGACAAATTGCCTTCGTCACGTGCCGAGACCGCCCATTCTTGCTCAGATTGCGACGCGTCTACCGGCCCTGCCAGTATCGAAATGGGTACGGTCACCAAGATACGACCTGATTGTCATGATTTTTTCTTTTACCACCAGAGACTGGTCTCTAGAAGGTCTCTTGAAACAGGGAAAACGATTCTTCCCGATACCTCGAGTGTCCGCAGTCGGCGGCCAGTCCTTGGAGGATATACTGCAGCGATATGACGGCGATACGAAGCCCTTGGTCATTGAGGGCTGGCACAAACACCCTGGATGGCTAGGCCAGAAATTCAGCCTTGAATGGCTCAGAGAGCACGGGCAGAAAAGTGAGTTGTTTATCTCTTCGTCGTTAACGCGCCTCATGGCAACAGATATTGCGGTTCGTAATATTCATGATTGGTCGGATCGTACTGTCCCTCTTGAGGAATTTGCGAAGCACTGTCGCTCAACACCGTGTTTTCTTACGCCAGGAGGTTTGCTCATATCGTGTCTGTCTTTTAATGTCTTCTAACCAGCGCTATGCCAGAGACTGTCAGGTGGTATGGAAAGGATGCCGAATGTCCAGCAGACTGGTATGAATGGCTGCACAAATCTGGGGTCATTCCATCCCGCCTCCTCCCAGACGATCCGCGAAACTGTTTGACGAATCTACCAAAATCTGTCAGTAATTCTGTTTTCCAGGTATATGTGTGCAGTTCTCAAGTCTAACAGGCTGCCGTGGAAACCCTGATGTGCTACCTTGGTATAGGCGAAACTTTCACGCCGTGTCACAAGGATCTCTGTGCTTCCTCAGGACACAATCTTATGTGTTACACTGAGAATGACGGTTCTTCATTCTGGTTTATGACCAAGGGCTCCGATGCCCTGAAGGTGGCTGAATACTTTCG